>NC_080846.1:5000-305000 GCF_030435755.1 Ochotona princeps
GTGACAGGGGACAGGGGTCAGAAGGACAGGGGGACAGGGGCAGAGGGGGACAGGGGGTCTGGGGGACAGGGTACAGATGGACAGGGGCACAGGGGCACAGGGGACGGGGACAGAGGACCAGGGCAATAGGGTGACAGGGCGATAGAGTGACGGGGGACAGGGGACGGGGGCAGGGGGACAGGGACAGGGGACAGCGGACAGGGAGATAGGGGGACAGGGGCAAAGGGGGACAGGGGACAGGGGGACAGGAGCACAGGGGGGACAGAGTGACAGGGGGACATGAGCACAGGTTGACAGGGGGACAGGGTGATAGGGGACAGGCACAGGGGACAAGGCACAGGGGCACAGGGAAATAGGGGGACAGGGGAACAGGGGAAAGTTGCACAGGGGTACAGGGGCACAGGGAGACAGCAGAGAGGTGACAGGGGGATGGGACAGTGGGACAGGGGACACATGGTTAGGGGGACAAGGGAGAGGGGACAGTGGACAGGGAAAAAGGGAACAGGGTCACAGGGGGACAGGAAACAGGGTGCAGGGGACAGGGGCACAGGGGGACAGGGGACAGGGGAAAGGGGGACTTGGGACAGGGGAAAGGGGGACTTGGGACAGGGGGACAGGAGAGAGGAGACATAGGGGGACAGGGGGACAGGAAACGGGGACAGGGGGACAGGAAACATGGGGACAGAGGACAGGAGATCAGGGTACAGGGGGACAGGGGCACAAGAGGACGGGGGACAGGGGACACGGGGCACAGGGGGAAAAGAGGGGAGGGGGAGAGGGGAAAGGGGGACAGGGGGATGGGGGACAGGGGAAAGGGGACAGGGGCACAGGGTCACAGTGGGACAGGGGCACAGTGGGACAGGGGACAGGGCACAGGGGCACATGGGAACAGGGAGACAGGTGGTCAGAGGGAGAGGGGTACAGGGGGATGGGGGACAGGGGACCGGGCACAGGGTCACAGTGGGACAGGGAGATGGGGACAGTGAGACAGGGAGATGGGGACAGGGGACAGGGGACAGAGCACAGGGTAACAAGAGACAGGGGCACAGGGGGACTTGGGGAACGGAGGTAAGAGGGACAGGGGGACAGAGTGACGGGGACGGGGGCATAGGGTGACAGAAGACAGGAGACAGCGAGACAGGGGGACAGCGGGACAGGGGGACAGGGGGTCAGAGGGACAGGGGACAGGGGCACAGGGGGACAGGAGGTGAGGGGAGATGGCACAGGGGGACAGGGGGTCAGAGGGACAGGGGCACAGGGGGACAGGGTACTGGGGACAGGGGGACAGAAGGACAGTGGGAGAGAGGACAGGGGCACAGGGGGACAGGGGTACTGGGGGTCAGGAGGACAGGGGGACGGGGGATGGGGGACAGGGGGACAGGGCACAATGGCACAGGGGGACATGGGCACAGGGGCACAGTGGACAAGGGGACAGGGAGACGGGGACAAGGGGACAGTGGACAAGGGGACCGGTCACAGGGGGACATGGGCACAGGGTTCAGGGGGAAAGGAGGTAAGAGGGACAGGGGGACAGAGTGACGGGGGACAGGGACACAGGGGGACTGAAGACAGGGGACAGCGGGCAGGGGGACAGGGGGTCAGAGGGACAGGGGCACAGAGGGACAGTTTACAGAGAGTCAGGGGCACAGGAGCACAGGGGGACAGGGGCACAGCGGGTCAGAGGGACAGTGGGACAGGGTGACGGGGACAGGGGAACAGGGGCTCAGGGGGACGGGGGACTGGGGGACAGGGGCAGAGGGGGACATGGGACAGGGCGACAGGGGGACAGGGGAGAGGGGAGAGGGGAGAGGGGAGACAAAGGGCAGGGGGACAGTGGCACAGGGGACAGGAGGTCAGGGGACAGAGTGACAGGGGGACAGGGGCACAGGGGGACAGGGTCAGGGAGTCAGGGCGACAGGGGGACAGGATTATGGGGACTGGGGGAGAGGTCTCAGGGGGACAGGGTCACAGCGTCACAGGGGGACAGAGGACAGGGGGACAGGGGGTCAGATGACAGGGAAACAGTGACAGGGCGACAGGGGCAGAGAGGGACAGGGGGACAGGGGGAAGGGGACGGGGGACAGGGGGAAGGGGACAGGGGACAGGGGGATGGGGAAAGAATGACAGGGGGACATGGGACAGGGGGACAGGGGCACGGGGGACAGGGAAGAGGGGCACACGGGACAGGGGACAGAGGCCAGGGGACAGGGGCACAGGGACTAAGGGGGACAGGGGGAAGGGAGGACAGGGGACAGAGGGACAGGGGAGAAGGGCACAGCAAGACAGAGGACAGGGGAACAGGGGACACAGGGGGACAGAGGGACAGGGGGACAGTGACAGGGGGACAGGAGCACAGGGGACAGGGGACATGGGACAGGGGCTCAGAGGGATGGGGCAGTGACAAGGGGACAGGGGCACAGGGGGACTGGGGACATGGGACAGGGGATGGGGAGACAGGGTATCAGTGGGACAGGGGGACGGGGACAGGTCACAGTGGGACATGGGCACAGGGGGACGGGGGACAGGGATCAGAGGGATGGGGAACAGTGAGACGGGCACAGTCGGAAAGGGAGACGGGGATAAGAGGAACAGGGGGATAGAGTGACAGGGGGACAGGAGCACAGGGGGAGAGTGGACAAGGGGACGGGGACAGGGGACAGTGGGACAGGAGGAGAGTGGGACAGGGGGACAGGGGATAGGGGGACAGGGGCAGAGGGGGAGAGGGGCACAGGGTGTCAGGGGACAGGTGGTCAGAGGGATATAGGGACAGGAGTACAGGCGGACAGGGGGACAGAGGACAGGGGGACAGGGGGACAGGGGACAGGGGCACAGGGCGACAGGGGCACAGGGGACAGGGGAGAGGGGCACAGGGGACTGGAACACAGGCGGACCTGGGCACAGGGGGTCAGAGTAACAGGGGGATAGGGGCACAGCGGGACAGGGGACAGGGGACAGGGGCACAGGGGGACAGGAGCACAGGGGGACAGGGAACAGAGGAACAGGGGAACAAAGTGGACAGGGGATCAGGTGGACAGGTGTACAGGGGGACAGGGGGACAGGGGGACAGGTGTACAGGGGGACAGGGGGACAGGGGGACAGGGGGACAGGTGTACAGGGGGACAGGGGGATAACTGGACAGTGGGACAGGGCGACAGAGGACACCCCGCTCCTGCCCCGCTGGAACAAGCCTCCTCAGCTTCCTCTTTGCACCCTCTGTTTTCAGCTCAGGGTGAAGAACGAGCACGCGGGGAGGAGAAGCGCGAGATTACATCGCAGCCTTGTGCGGACAAAAACTCTAACCTGTTTAAAACGACGAAGGCGCCTGAGCCCTCGAGTGCCAGCGCAGGGGTAGAGAGGATGGCTGCTTGTGCCAGCTCGTGTGCAGGGACTTTAGGCCCCGAAAGCTCTTCCTGTGCAGAGCCTGAGGCTCCCCGGCCTCCGTCGAAGCCCTCAGAGGCTCCCCAGCCTCCGTCACAGGCCCAGAGACTCCCCAGCCTCAGTCACAGGCCACACAGGCTCCCTGGCCTCCCTCACAGGCCTCAGAGATGCCCCAGCCTCCCTCACAGGCCCCGCAGACTCTCCGAACTCCCTCACAGGCCTCAGAGGCTCCCTGGCCTCAGTCATACCTGCTCATGACTTCTGCCTCCTGAAGTACAAGGTCCCAAGGTCCCAAGTGTGCTCCAAAGCCCTGACCATCTCCTCGCACTGCAACACGGACAAAGCATGGCAAGCTGGCTCAGCTATCCCTGCTCGGCTCCGCTCGGCTGTGCTCGGCAGTGCTCGGTCCTGTTCGGCTCTGCTCGACTATGCGTACCTGCCCAGACGCCTCCCAGGACGGCAGAGGAAGGCTGAGTGCTGTATCACACTAACTGCCATCCCACACAAGCACAAACACACGAAGGCCTCTCCACAGCCCACCGTGAGCTGCTCCACTGGGTAAACAAAGCCCAGGCCTGCCCCTTAGGTGCTCTGTGAGGAACGGGGGTAGTGGAAAGGTTTCCGGGGACCTCATCTGCAGAATATCAGTGCTAGTCATCCGGTGTGTAACTCCACCTCCCAGAGGGCCTGTGGGGATATTGACTTGGGACTTAAACTCCCAGGGTTCTGTCGGTTCCCTGACATTGTGCCCTGCTCTTAAAGGCACCCTGACAATTCCTATCACAGAAGCCCAGGCCGATGCTAGGTCCCAAGGGTCCTCCTTCCCTCCCGGGCCTTGGTGTGCGGCCGTCCGGCCTTGGAGCCCTGATGTTCCAACCACATGTGTTCAGGATCACTGTCCGGGAACCCCACCTGAGCTTAGGACGGCTTGGGCTGGGCTGCCTCGAGCTCAAAGGCCTAAGCCATCAAAGGTGGCGCCCTCTTGTGGCCACCAGCACTCACTGCAGGACGCTCAACCAGACTCAAAATCAAGGGAAGCAGCCAGGCCCAGAGAGGCATTCTCTCTCAAGGACACACTATTTAGAGCTTGCACACGAGTCCCATTACGGAAACCCTACCCACGCCCTGGCGGTCTGCATGGGCAGACAAAGCAGTCCAGAGCCACAGTACAGCACAGCACACAGCACACAGCACGCTCCCTCGCAGGAGGCCAGCAACTTTCTCTTTCTTTCTTTCTCTTCCTACCTGCCTGCCTGTCTCTCTCTGTCCTATTTGCTTGGAAGCACAGAGGAACAGAGAGGGAGAGACAGCAATTTTTCTGGCATCTGCTGGCTCACCTCCCCAAGGACCACCACCAGAGCCAGCTGTGGCTGGGCCAGGACAAGCCTAGGAACCAGGAGCTTCCTCCAGATCTCCCACAGGGGCACAGGGGCACAGGGGCACAAGCCTCTAACCAAGACCAGAACCCCTACCCCTAACCAAGACCCTAAACAAGACCCTGACATATTACCAAACTCTAAATCCTATACTAAAATTTAACCAATAAAATGCTTAGCTAAACCCTAACCCCTAAATAGCGCACACCCACCCGCCATCCCAGAACCCACTTACCTTGTCATGTGCCCGGGTCTCCAGCCATTTGCACCAGCGAGTCGGCCAACGTGGGGCTTGAACTTGCGGAGGTCCTTGCAGGCAGGGTGACTTCATGCTGACGTGGCAACGCCCCTGGGCGTGCCCAGCACAGACACACACAAACACTGACACCACCCGTGACCCGTCACACCGCCCTTTGCCCACATCCGACCTGAGCCTCCCCCAATCACAGAGGACAGCAACGCCCCGAAGTGGGACGGGGTTTGCACAACACCCGTCGAGCTCACACAGCTCCAGCTACAGGATTTTCATGTGATGCGTAAAAATCAACCAACACTGAGGACACAGCCCTGCATGAGACATCAAGACCATCTGGCCACAGTGCGATGTCAGGAACAGGCACCTGGGCCCGGCGCCGTAGCCTAGCGGCTAAAGTCCTCCCCTTGAACGCACCAGGATCCCATATGGGCACCGGTTCTAATCCCGGCGGCGGCTCCACTTCCCATCCAGCTCCCTGCTTGTGGCCTGGGAAAGCAGTAGAGGACGGCCCAAAACCTTGGGACCCTGCACCCACATGGGAGACCTGAAGGAGGTTCCTGGTTCTTGGCTTCGGATCGGCTCAGCTCCAGCCGTTGCGGCTCAGTTGGGGAGTGAATCATCGGATGGAAGTTCTTCCTCTCTGTCTCTCCTTGTCTCTGTATATCTGACTTTATAATAAAAATAAATAAATCTTTAAAAAATAAAAGAAAAACAGGAACGTGGCATGAAGGTTCAGCCCAAGCCATAAGTCAATCACAAAACACAAGAAAATGAACTGGAAAAAGATGGCTGAGTCAGAAATGAGGAGGCCAAAAGCGGGACAAGGCACAGGGGGACAGGAGGCTCCCCAACCCCCGTCATTTGCCCTGCAGGCTCTCCCGTCTCCCTCACAGGCCTAGAGGGTCCCCGGGGCCTGTGACAGGAGTTGGGGAGACTCTAAGGCCTGTTCTCACCACCCTGGGCTAAAGGAGCCTCCCCCGCCCCTCATCTGGCGCCCCTCTGCCTGAGGAGGGGATGCGGGTTTGGGGTGCTGCAAAGAGGCCATCGCTGCTGTTTCCAACCCAGCTTTCTTGGGGAGCAAAATCCTTAAAGAAAGGGGAAAAAAACCAAGATGAATTCTACAGAGGGTCGTGGGAGAGGGCAGGAGGGAGCAAGCTAGCAATCTCAAAAGGTCGAGGGGAGAAAAAAAAACATAAAAAGCACACATAGAAACACACAAACTGCAGCTCGGGCTGGGGTGTGGCGTTCCAGGTCTGCTACTCACCTTGCAACTTCTCTCTAGGTTCTAAATGCTCTCCCAAGCCAAGAGCCTCAGCCCATGTGGCTGTGCACACGTGTAATTTGTTCAGGCACCTTTGAAAGGCCAGACATGGGATCCAGGAGGCGAGCCTTGGAAACCCAGGCTCTGAGCTGGGGTAAGCAGGCGAAGCAGAAGCAACAACGCACACAGGCCCGGGCTCAGAGCAGCCAGGCAGAGTCTGCGGGGGTGAAGAGGGCAACTGGAAGGCTAGGAGAGCAACCATGCCCTCCACAATCCTGCCAATTCAAGGGACCTGCTACCCCAGGCCTAGAGGCTCCCCGACCCCCATCACAGGCCTAGAGGCTCCCCGGCCCCCGTCACAGGCCTAGAGGCTCCGGGGTGCCCCCATCACAGGCCTAGAGGCTCCCCGACCCCCGTCACGGGCCTACAGGCTCCCCGGCCCCCGTCACGGGCCTCAGAGGCTCCCCAACCCCCGTCACGGGCCTCAGAGGCTCCCCAACCCCCGTCACGGGCCTCAGAGGCTCCCCAACACCCGTCACGGGCCTCAGAGGCTCCCCAACACCCGTCACGGGCCTCAGAGGATCTCCGGCCCCCGTCACGGGCCTCAGAGGATCTCCGGCCCCCGTCACGGGCCTCAGAGGCTCCCCAACACCCGTCACGGGCCTCAGAGGCTCCCCGGCCCCCGTCACGGGCCTCAGAGGCTCCCCGGCCCCCGTCACGGGCCTACAGGCTCCCCGACCCCCGTCACGGGCCTCAGAGGCTCCCCAACACCCGTCACGGGCCTCAGAGGCTCCCCGGCCCCCGTCACGGGCCTACAGGCTTCCCGGCCCCTGTCACGGGCCTCAGAGGCTCCCCAACCCCCGTCACGGGCCTCAGAGGCTCTCCGGGCCCCGTCACGGGCCTACAGGCTTCCCGGCCCCTGTCACGGGCCTCAGAGGCTCCCCAACCCCCGTCACGGGCCTCAGAGGCTCCCCAACCCCCGTCACGGGCCTCAGAGGCTCCCCGGCCCCCGTCACGGGCCTCAGAGGCTCCCCAACCCCCGTCACGGGCCTCAGAGGCTCCCCGGCGCCCCCATCACGGGCCTCAGAGGCTCCCCGGCCCCCGTCACGGGCCTCAGAGGCTCCCCGGCCCCCGTCACGGGCCTACAGGCTCCCCGGCCCCTGTCACGGGCCTCAGAGGCTCCCCGGCCCCCGTCACGGGCCTACAGGCTCCCCGGCCCCTGTCACGGGCCTCAGAGGCTCCCCGGCCCCTGTCACAGACCTCAGAGGCTCCCCGGCCTCTGTCTTACCTACTCATGACTTCTGCCTCCTGCAGTACAATGTCCCAAGTTCCCAAGTGTGCTCCAAAAGCCAGGCCATCTCCTCGCACTGCAACACGGACATAGCACTGCCAGCCAGCTCAGCTGTGCCTGCTTATCTCTGCTTGTCTCTGCTCAGCTGTGCTTGTCTCTGCTCGTCTCTGCTCAGCTGTGCTCGTCTCTGCTCGGCTCTGCAGGTCTCTGCTCGTCTCTGCTCGGCTGTGCTCGGCTGTGCGTACCTGCCCAGATGCCTCCCAGGACGGCAGAGGAAGGCCGAGTGCTGTATCACCCTAACTGCCACCCCACACATGCAGAAATATATGGAGGCGTCTCCACTGGGTGAGCTGTTCCACTGGGTAAACAAAGCCCAGGCCTGCCCCTTAGGTGCTCTGTGAGGAACGGGGGTAGTGGAAAGGTTTCCGGGGACCTCATCTGCAGAATATCAGTGCTAGTCATCCGGTGTGTAACTCCACCTCCCAGAGGGCCTGTTGACTTGGGACTTAAACTCCCAGGGTTCTGTCGGTTCCCTGACATTGTGCCCTGCTCTTAAAGGCACCCTGACAATTCCTATCACAGAAGCCCAGGCCGATGCTAGGTCCCAAGGGTCCTCCTTCCCTCCCGGGCCTTGGTGTGCGGCCGTCCGGCCTTGGAGCCCTGATGTTCCAACCACACGTGTCCAGGATCACTGACAGGGACACGCCTTTGACGCTAGGACGGCTCAGGCTGGGCTGCCTCGAGCTCAAAGGCCTAAGCCATCAAAGGTGGCGCCCTCTTGTGGCCACCAGCACTCACTGCAGGACGCTCAACCAGACTCTTTCAAAATCAAGGGAAGCAGCCAGGCCCAGAGAGGCATTCTCTCTCAAGGACACACTATTTAGAGCTTGCACACGAGTCCCATTACGGAAACCCTACCCACGCCCTGGCGGTCTGCATGGGCAGACAAAGCAGTCCAGAGCCACAGCACAGCACAGCACACAGCACACAGCACGCTCCCTCGCAGCAGGCCAGCAGCTTTCTCTTTCTTTCTTTCTCTTCCTACCTGCCTTCCTGTCTCTCTCTGTCCTATTTGCTTGGAAGCACAGAGGAACAGAGAGGGAGAGACAGCAATTTTTCTGGCATCTGCTGGCTCACCTCCCCAAGGACCACCACCAGAGCCAGCTGTGGCTGGGCCAGGACAAGCCTAGGAACCAGGAGCTTCCTCCAGATCTCCCACAGGGGCACAGGGCCACAGGAGCACAGGGGCACAAGCCTCTAACCAAGACCAGAACCCCTACCCCTAACCAAGACCCTAAACAAGACCCTGACATATTACCAAACTCTAAATCCTATACTAAAATTTAACCAATAAAATGCTTAGCTAAACCCTAACCCCTAAATAGCGCACACCCACCCGCCATCCCAGAACCCACTTACCTTGTCATGTGCCCGGGTCTCCAGCCATTTGCACCAGCGAGTCGGCCAACGTGGGGCTTGAACTTGCGGAGGTCCTTGCAGGCAGGGTGACTTCATGCTGACGTGGCAACGCCCCTGGGCGTGCCCAGCACAGACACACACAAACACTGACACCACCTGTGACCCATCACACCGCCCTTTGTCCACATCCGGCCTGAGCCTCCCCCAATCACAGAGGACAGGGCCGACAGCAACGCCCCGATAGTGGGATGGGGTTTGCACAACACCCGTCGAGCTCACACAGCTCCAGCTACAGGATTTTCACGTGATGTGTAAAAATCAACCAACACTGAGGACACAGCCCTGCATGAGACATCAAGACCATCTGGCCACAGTGCGATGTCAGGAACAGGCACCTGGGCCCGGCGCTGTAGCTTAGCGGCTAAAGTCATCCCCTTGAACGCACCAGGATCCCATATGGGCACTGGCTCTAATCCCGGCGGCGGCTCCACTTCCCATCCAGCTCCCTGCTTGTGGCCTGGGAAAGCAGTAGAGGACGACCCAAAGCTTTGGGACCCTGTACCCTCGTGGGAGACCTGGAAGAGGTTCCAGGTTCCCGGCTTTGGATCTGCGCGCACTGGCCGTTGCGGCTCATTTGGAAAGTGAATCATCGGATGGAAGATCTTCCTCTCTGTCTCTTCTCCTCCCTGTATATCTGACTTTGTAATAAAATAAATAAATCTGTTAAAAAAAAAAAAAAGGGCAGCTTTGCGCGCCCTCTCGTGGCCACCAGCACTCACTGCAGGACGCTCATCCAAGACTCTCCTGCCAAATCAAGGGAAGCAGCCCAGCTCAGAGAGGCATTCTCTCTCAAGGACACTCTTTTTAGAGCTTGCACATGAGACCCAGGACGGAAGCCCTACGCACGCCCTGGGGTCTGCATTGACAGGCAAAAGCAGTCTAGAGCCACAGCACAGCACACAGCACACAGCATGCTCCCTCGCAGGAGGCCGGCAGCTTTCTGTCTTTTCCTTCCTCCCTCCTGCCTCCCTCTGCCCTCTTTGCTTGGAAGCACACAGGAACAGAGAGGGAGAGACAGCAAGCTTTCTGGCATCTGCTGGCTCACTTCCCCAAGGACCACCACCAGAGCCAGCTGTGACTGGGTCAGGACAAGCCTAGGAACCAGGAGCTTCCTCCAGATCTCCCACAGGGCCACAGGGGCACAGGGGCACAGGGGCACAAGCCCTGGCAGCATCCTCCACTGCTCTCCCAGGAGGATCGGCAGGGAGCTGGACTGCAGGGGAAGCACCCAGGATTCGAACCAGCACCCATACAAGCCATCCGCCTGGCAGGCTGAGGCTTGACCCACTGGGACAATACCCCTCACCACCACACCGCACCACACACAACAACGCCCCGATAGTGGGACGGGGTTTGCACAACACCCATCGAGCTCACACAGCTCCAGCTACGGGGTTTTCACGTGATGTGTAAAAATCAACCAACACTGAGGACACAGCCCTGCATGAGACAGTCAAGACCATCTGGCCACAGTGCGATGTCAGGAACAGACACCTGGGCCCGGCGCCATAGCCTAGCGGCTAAAGTCCTCACCTTGAACGCACCAGGATCCATATGGGCACCAGTTCTAATCCCGGCAGCTCCACTTCCCATCCAGCTTCCTGCTTGTGGCCTGGGAAAGCAGTCGAGGACGGCCCAAAGCTTTGGGACCCTGCAACCCTCATGGGAGACCTGGAAGAGGTTCCAGGTTCCCGGCTTTGGATCGGCACAGCACCAGCCCAGTCGGCTGGTGTGTAACACCAGCTCTCAAAGGGCCTCTGGCGACGCAGGCATGGGACTGCAGCTCCCAGAGGGCCTGTGGGCATGCTGACGTGGGACTGCAGCTCCCAGGGTTCTTTAGGTGCCCTGCTCTTAAAGGCACCCTGACAATTCCTATCACAGAAGCCCAGGCCGATGCTAGGTCCCAAGGGTCCTCCTTCCCTCCCGGGCCTTGGTATGCAGCCGTCCGGCCTTGGAGCCCTGATCTTCCAACCACACGTGTCCAGGATCACTGTCCAGGAACCCCACCTGAACTTAGGACAGCTCAGGCTGGGCTGCCTCGAGCTCAAAGGCCTGACCCATCAAAGGTGGAGCCCTCTTGTGGCCACCACCACTCACTGCAGGATGCTCATCCAGACTCTCTTTCAAAATCAAAGGAAGCAGCCCAACTCAGAGAGGCACTCTCTCTCAAGGACACACTTTGTAGAGTTTGCACATTACGGAAACCCTACGCACGCCCTGGGGGTCTGAATTGACAGACAAAAGCAGTCCAGAGCCACAGCACAGCACACAGCACACAGCATGCTCCCTCCCAGCAGGCCAGCAGCTTTCTCTTTTTTTCTGTATCTTCCTACCTGCCTGCCTGCCTCCCTGTCCTATTTGCTTGGAAGCACACAGGAACAGAGAGGGAGAGACAGCAATTTTTCTTGCATCTGCTGGCTCACCTCCCCAAGGACCACCACCAGGGCCAGCTAAGGCTGGGTCAGGACAAGCCCAGGAACCTGGAGCTTCCTCCAGATCTCCCACAGGGCCACAGGGGCACAGGGGCACAGGGGCACAAGCCCTGGCAGCATCCTCTGATGCTCTCCCAGGAGGATCGGCAGGGAGCTGGACTGCAGGGGAAGCACCCAGGATTCGAAGCAGCACCCATACAGGCCATCCGCCTGGCAGGCTGAGGCTTGACCCACTGGGACAGCAGCAAGCACCATCCCGCGCCACACCACGACCCCATACCACACAAACAGGGCAGTTGTGAGGGCCTCCTGGAGCGGATGGGGTGCATGGCCAAGGCAGGGGCAGACGGGGAAGGGGTGACAAGTGTCTGAGTAGAGGGCAGGGATACGGGGCAGCACCTCCACATAGTGGTGTCCCCAAAAGAAGGCTTCAGGGTAGAACGCAGGAAGAGCTGCGGGGAAACTGTCAGGGATCCAGGCCTGTGCTGCCGGGAGCACAGGCCCTGAAAGCGCTCCCTTGTCCAGGCCCAGGTGCCTCCCCGCTCACCGTCATACCTGCTCATGACTTCTGCCACGTACAGCACAAGTTCCCAAGTGTGCTCCAAAAACCCTGACCATCTCCTTGCACTGTAACATGGACACGGCACTGCATGCCTGCACGGCTGTGCCTGCTCGGCTGTGCTCGGCTGCACTCGGAGGTGCTCGGAGGTGCCTCAGCTGTGCTCGGTTGACTTCGGCTGTGCTCGGCTGTGCTCGGCTGTGCCTCAGCTGTGCCTCGGCTCGGCAGGAAAAGAGGTGCTGGGAATATACGTCCCACGACGCACATCAAGAGACAAGGGGATGGTGTCTCTTGTCCCAGAGCGCCCCTTCGAAGGCTACCTAGTGGAACACCTTTTCCCAAAATGCCTCACGGCTCCAGCGGCTAGAGTACTTAGGTGCTCTGAGGTGGGACTGCAGCTCCCACAGTGCACTTGCCCACGCTGAAGTCGGACTCCAACTCCCAGACGCCCATGGGCACGCTGATGTGGGACTGCAGCTCCCAGAGTGCTCGTGGTCACGCTGACGTGGGACTCTAGCTCCCAGAATACCCGTGGGCATACTGACGTGGGACTCTAGCTCCCAGGGTTCTTTGGGTGCTCTGACATAGTACCTTGCTATTAAAGGAACCCTGCCGCTTTTTCCACAGTGGGCCGGCAGATGCAAAGCCCCAAGTGTCCTCAACCCACTCCCGGGCCTTGGTATGCGGGCTGTTCGGCCTTGGAGCCCTGATCTTCCAACCACACGTGCCCCGGAACACTGTCTGGGACCCGGACGTGAGGTTAGGATGGCTCAGGCTGGGCTGCCTCGAGCTCAAAGGCCTGACCCATCAAAGGTGGAAAGGACAGCTTTGCGCGCCCTCTCGTGGCCACCGGCACTCACTGCAGGACGCTCAACCAGAGTTTCCTTCAAAATCAAAGGAAGCAGCCAGGCCCAGAGAGGCATTCTCTCTCAAGGACACTCTTTTTAGAACTTGCACACGAGTCCCATTACGGAAACCCTACCCACGCCCTGGGGTTTGCATTGACAGACAAAAGCAGTCTAGAGCCACAGCACGGCACACAGCACACAGCATGCTCCCTCGCAGGAGGCCGGCAGCTTTCTGTCTTTTCCTTCCTCCCTCCTGCCTCCCTCTGCCCCCTTTGCTTGGAAGCACACAGGAACAGAGAGGGAGAGACAGCAAGCTTTCTCACATCTGCTGGCTCACTTCCCCAAGGACCACCACCAGGGCCAGCTGTGGCTGGGTCAGGACAAGCCCAGGAACCAGGAGCTTCCTCCAGAGCTCCCACAGGGCCACAGGGCCACAGGGGCACAAGCCCTGGCAGCATCCTCCGCTGCTCTCCCAGGAGGATCGGAAGGGAGCTGGACTGCAGGGGAAGCACCCAGGATTTCAAGCAGCACCCATACAGGTCATCCGCCTGGCAGGCTGAGGCTTGACCCACTCGGACAATACCCCGCACCAACACACCACACCACACCACACCACACCACACCACACCACACCACACCACACCACACGACACCACACCACACCAACCCTTGCTGGACCCTTCAGCAGCTCCTTCACCAGGCTGCTGAAGGTGCCTGTCCCCCTGGCTTGCACAACTTATGCCGTTGCGTGCTGTGAGAGCGGCCGCTACAGACGAGGGATCCAGGCATGTTGCTACTCTACCTGTCCTGGGGAGAAGGACCTCTGTGAAAAACAGACGTCAGCTGTTGGGATGTCTTGTGGAAGGTGGCACATCAGCGGCGGCCGACGGTCCACAGCTGACCAGCAGGAGAAAGAGTCTTGAATCCAGAAGGATCCCTGGGGGAGAGTGAAGCACTCCCTGGTGAACAAGAGGGCAGCAGCACCCGGCTGGAGGCTGTGCCGCAAAATTCCTGCCTCAAATGCACGTGACAATGATGCCTGATCCCTGAATGCTTCCTAGGAGCCCTGAAGAAAGAATCGTGGTACTTGTGAGGCCATGCCCAGAGATGGTTTGGAGGCTTTTGCTATCCCGCACATTTGGATTGGTGCACAAGGATAGAATAACAAGCGTGGACTGATTGTTGTTCAATATCTGAAGTTTATTTACAGCACCATACTTTTAGGAATGTTGTCAGGCATGTCTCCATGGAAGTGGGGCTTGTGCCATTTACATTTCAACAGCTAGGTACTGTTCTCAAACACAGGAAACCCCCAGCAGCAGAGGCGAGGGTCTGATAGGCTAGCTGCGGAGATGAACACACGTCCAGACCAGTCATAGCAGGGCTTCGATGCCGGTGCACTGACTTAAGGAAGTAGGAAAACAAGCCCGGGAGGGTCGCTGGGGTAATGGAATGATCTGAAGTCCAGGGAGTTTCTTAGCTGTGTGAATCTCTGGAAAGCTTTCACATGAGAAAAGAAGTGCCAGTCGTTGACGAAAGATACCAAGGGGAGTCTGAGAACAGAGCAGGTTACATTTCTTTTAGTCATGGACAAATTATGGACTAAGAACTGGGCATGAAGCCGGTACATCGCAGAAGAAAGCTCCTTTCTGCACGGATGCTCATTTTAACTCTTAGGCCATGATTCAGACGAAAACTGACTGCGCTCAGTGTCCAGGGCTAAGTCATCTTGACTTTGCTGTGTTACGGGTTTGTCCCCAGGCAGCTCCCGGACAGAGTTTCAGATGGGGAAAGCACCCCTGCTTGGCCGGAGGGAGGCTGGGTCAGCATGAGCAGAACTATGGTTACCGAACATGAGACCTGTGAAAATGCCCGTGGGCTGGCACGAAGCCATGTAAGCTTCTCGGCTGACTGGAACACCCACACAGGCTCCGAAGCTTGTGTGTGTCAGAACTTGTGGGGGAGAGGAGGAATGGCGTGTTTGCCTGACCACACGGGAAGCTCCAGGTCTTGATCTCTAGATCTGCCCTGCCCCCCTTTAACTGCCTTGTGATTGTCCTGTTGCATCCTTGTTAACAAGTCCAGTAAGTTTGCAACCGACAAGCATTCCTCAGACTGATCATAGGTGCGCTTGAAAAAAAAAAAAAGCCTTTCCACATTTTGACTCCACAGCACTGTCAATATAAAATAGTTCGTAGCAAGCTCTATATTTCAGTTACCCATTTTAGAGCCAGACAGCTCTCAAGGACTTCAGATCACAGACTTTGACTCCTCCTCCATCACCTCCTCCCCGCAGACGGGGTCTTGCAGGACTTTACCTCAAAACAGCCAGAGGAGGCCACTTCCTGTGTTGACTCAGGAATTCAGTTTTAAAATCCTACCAGCTTAACTACTTGCTCTTCTTTTCTCCATCGGAGAAGACAACGGGAGGAGAGTGTGTTTGTACAGAGCAATAGCAAAGCTGCCTCCTGAGACTGCTGGCCATCCAGTCTGTAGGACAAGGCCAGCCGCTCACCAGAGGCAGAGACCATGTGGGTTATGACTTAAGGGAATTTCTTCTGGACTGCAGGGAGCTTGCTCATTGGTCTGGTTTACCTGCTCTGTGGAGACCCGCGAAAGCTAACTTGATACACACACCTTTATATTGCCTTTTAGAATCATTCACTGGAGTATTTGATTTTTGAATAAGTGGTTTTGAAATAGGGGAAAGCAATTTTATCAGTGATTCTATTAATAAATAAATGCTTTAAAGCAAATTTTAGATAGGAACAAGCATGTCTTTATAAAATACATACCAAGAAAGGCTAACAAAATTACAGGAGCTGTTTTGATCCAAAGTCAAACTGTTTTAAATAGGTATATGGAACAACATCATATCCTGCACCCTGTGTTCTGGTCTGTTCAGTTAACTGAGCAGCCTTTAAATAATGTGATCATGGCTCTCAAAGATGATCGATCAATCATAAGCCTGCTGAAGGTGAAGATGAAGTCCAAATATTGAGACACAATTCGGCAGGGCCTTAGAAAGTAAATTTTAGCTCTTTGTTGTTCAGGTAAAGGAACTGAACCGTCATGATTTGCTCAGCTGGTTGTGAGCAGAGCTGGACTCGGACTCAAGGTCACCAAGTCATAACTCCAGGAACGTGGTTCTTGTTGCCTGATTATCAGCCTCTCCCCCCAAAAAATATGAAAAAAATTGTTATAAAATTAACTTTCACAAAGTTCTGATACAATATATATTATGGACACTGTGAAACTGAAAATAACTGATTCAGGTAACTTTCTCAAACTGCTTTTGGTACAGTCCCACTATCATACAAAACCAGAAATGCAAAAGCAATAAGTTGTTGTTAACATTGTTTCTGTCTTTCTGTTTTGAGTGTTGAGTGTCAAAAAGTCTGGCTAAGCACAATTAACTGATCCTCCCCAGTCCCCCAGTCAAGCATACAGATATGGGTGCCGGCTGCTCCATTTCCCATCCAACTCCCTGCTGTGGCCTGGGAAGACAGCAGAAGATGGCGCAAATACTTTGGGACCGTGCACCCACATGGGAGACCCAGAAGCTCCTGGCTCCTGGCTTTGGATCGGCTCAGCTCAGCTGTTGCGGCCACTTGGTGAGCTAGCAGATGAAAGATCTTTCTATCTGTTCTCTGTAAATCTGTCTTTCCAATCTAAATAAATGAATCTTAAGTGTATGTATATATATTGAAAAGTCAATATTAACCCATATGATAGTGTAAGGATTAATTTGAGATTGCTTTATTTGTGATCTGAATCAAATACTGTTAAACCCGAGTGGGCGATGGCCAGGGGCCCTCGCCCCTCGACGAACGGAGCCCTCCGGCAGACACCAGACAGGAGACCAAGAGATGCAATCACGCATGAGGCAAGGTTTATTTCACACGGGCTAGTGGGCACTCCCGCTTGATCGAGTAAGGAGTCCCGCCGAGCCGCACAAGCTGGGTCTTTTTATAGGATATGGGAAGCAGGAAGCGGGGTTACAGAAGCAGATGCATAGTTACAGGGATCCCATTGGCAGCTTTAAGTCACACAAGGCTATGATTGGTACAGGAGCTGCCCCTGCTTAAAGCAGTCTTCAAGAATGGCTCAGTGTCTGAGAAATGGAAACTTATCTCTCTTTTGTAAAATAGAAACTTGGGAAACTGAAACTTACTATTCCAAGCTTTTGGAAAGCACCCAAGGGCTCCTAGCTCTCTATCTGGCAAGGTCTTCTGCCGCTCCTCATCTCACAAGGTCTTCTGCCTGCAGGCATCCTATTGACCCTTTTTCTGCTGGAGCTAAATTTGGGCTCTACAATACTGATTTATGGTACATACAACTCTTGGTCAAAATATTTCCCAGCTATGTATATATATGCCCTTTAGGGTTCTCCATGTAAGGCTGAGCTAGTCCACCAAGCATCAAGACACCATCCATTAACCTAGAATATTCTCTTTTCCTTGTCTGGCAAAACCATTGGCCTCCTCCCTACACAACCCCAAAGCCAGACGGTGCTGTTTCCTATGTGTAGAGTGGGCAGTTCCGGCGGATATGCCCTAGCCGGCCACATTTGAAACATCCTTGTTTTGGGCGCGCCCCCGAGTTCACGGTTGTGCCGCCACGCAATGCCTCTGCAATGGCTGCACCCATTATCTGTCCTTCCCCGATGTCCTTACAAAGTTTAAGATAGACGTTAAGGGGCTTATGCTTCCAAGGTCTAATTGCTTCCTGGCACCATTTGTTGGCATTTTCATATGCTAGTTGCTTTACGAAAGGCATGGCTTGATCTGCATCACCGAATACCCTATTGCAGTTACCAGTAGGCGATCTACGAATGCCACCTCACGTCTATGCCACCTCATGTCCACTCCACCTCACGTCCACACCACCTCACATCCACTTCACCCCAAGTCCACTCAACCTCCATCCACCTCTTGTCCATCCCACCTCACATCTACTCGACCTCATGTCCACCCCACCTTACGTCCACTCCACCCTACATCCACACCACCTCACTTCCACTCCAGCTCATGTCCACTCCAGCTCACGGCCACTCTACCTCGCGGCCACACGAACTCACGGCCACTCCCTCGTGTCCACAGTACCTCATGTCCAGCCCACCTCATGTACACACCACCTCACGTCCACAATAACTCACGTCCAAGGTATCTCATGTCCACATTACCTCACGTTCACTCCACCTCACGTCCCAGCAGCTGCACGCCACTCCTCGCGGCTCCCGACGGCCCTGCCGTGGTAACCCTAACCATGGAGCCCCTCACTCCGAGAGCCTTAGCTGCCCGGTTCCCCGTTCCGGCACCAGCTCCGCCAAGAAGCCAGGGGCCGTGCTGACCCCGACCGAGTCGGATCCTGCAGCTTCCCTGCCCGGGCCGAGAACTACAAGCGGCTCCTGCCTCCCGCCGCTCCCCGGTTCTCCTTCGCGCCGAAAAGGTGCCCGTGCGCGGGGCCGGCAGGCAGGCAGGCACTGCGCTGGCCAGCCCGTGCCGGCGAGGTCCCTCAGGCCTGCAGTCGGGCAGCCCTTCCTCGGGGCCTCGCGCGGTTGCGTAGCAGCGGCGGGGATGCGTGCGGGCCGGCCGTGGGTGCGGCGGCCTTGGCATCTGCGGCCTTGGCATTTCCGGCCCTGCACGAGAAAACGAAGCGGCGGGTGCGGGGCTCGGCGCGAGTGCCTGCGTCCTTCCTGTCCTCGGTCGGTGTGTCGCTGACGCCCACTCTGACTGCGGACTGGCGGGCTCCGGAGGGCTCCCCCCTTGCCGGGCTGCTCTCCCCGGTGAGCGGTGGGCGCATCCTTGAGGTCGGCTTGGAAACAGGCCGCGGGGCCGGCGCTGGGTGTGGGTGCAGTTGGGGTTTGGGAGCGTGGAGCCGCCCACGCGGCGGCCCGGAGGCCTCTTGGCCCTCGGTGCGCTGGGCCACGCATGGCTGCTTGGCCAGTGTCCGCGTGAGGACTCTTGCGAGTGGACCTCGTGAAACCTCGGCTTTAGGATCGTGTCTCCCCGGGCGGGAGGGGAGAGGTGTGGCTGGAGCTGAGTGGAGAGATCTCCCTCAGAGGACGTGCTGCTCTTCGGTGCAGAAAACAGGGCTGGGCCAGGGGCCAGCGGGTGTGTGTGACCTGTCCAGGTTAGGAAGCCATGGGTTTGGCGTTTCTAACGGCAGCTTCACACTGATCTTCCTAGACAAGAGTTTCCCGCGCCCAGCTGGGCTGCTCTGAAGTCTGGACCCATGGCCAGAGACGGAGGCAGAGCTGAGGAGCTGGACCAGGAGAAATACGATGCCGATGACAATGTGAAAATCATCTGCCTGGGTGACAGCGCTGTGGGGAAATCCAAGTATGTTGGAAAATGGGGACCAGACTGGGGGTGTTGGGCCCTTGCCCCTCAGAAGCATGCTGAGCCCCGGGAATGAACGTGTTGTGGGGGGTGAGCCTTGCCCTGAGTCTTGGCAGGTGTGGAGGAAAGCCTCCCGACTGCTGAGGCATGTGTGTGGTGTGTGGGCTGCACACACTTAGGGGCACGAGCACAGCCTGTGCCCAGCTGAGCACAAGTCTGCAGGACACACTGATCTTGATAAGCTCAGCTCAAAGTGGTCGCTTAGAGCTTGGCTGACCCTTTTTTTTTTTTTAAAGTCCCAGAGAAACCCAGACTGGTTTGCTCCACAAATGCCTACAACAGCCAGGGCAAGGCCAGGCAGAAGCCAGGAGCCAGAACTCAACCCAGGGCTGCTGCAAGGGTGTCTAGAGCAGAAGTCCTTAAGCCACCACCTGCTGTCTCCCAGGGCATCAGCAGGAAGCTGGGTCAGAACACAAAGCCAGCACTGGGACCACAGCACCGCGAGAATGGGATCTGGCTTAAATGCTGCCCCTAGAGCCCACCCCAGCTGATTCTTGGAGCTGCCTTCTGTGGCTCATGCATAGGTGCAGAATTTGAAAGCCGGGGAGAGGCCCTGCAGCACTGGCGCTTTTCGCAGGAAGTACCTTTCTCATCTGTTGAGGACACCTGGCCTCCAGCAACTGTCTGGCTTGAGCAGATCTCCCAGGTGCTTTGGGCCCTCGGTGTTTTCTGTCTTCATCCTTGTTAACATATGTTTGGACTCAAGTAGCCATGAATAAATCTGCAAGGAACTTGACTGGATCACAGTCCGCCTTCATGAATTCACACTTAGCACCCCGTCCTGACTCCCACAATGCAGTTTTAGTTTAGCATTCTTCAGTTCTTTGACCATCTTCCAAAAAGTGAGGGTATGGGCCATGGCTGAATGTCTGAATCTTTATCTTGCAAGCAGGATCGCACATGGACGCCAGTTCATGTCCTGGCTGCTCTACTTCCCCTCTAGCTCCCTGTGTGCGACCTGGAAAAGCAGTAGAGGATGGGCCAAAACCTTGGGACCTGAACCCACCAACCTACATCAAACCACAACATCTACCCTCCCTTTTTTTTTTTAATATTTATTTATTTTTATTGGAAAGTCAGATATACAGAGAGGAAGAGATGATTCGATGATCATCATCCGATGATTCACTCCCCAAGTGGCTACAACGGCCGGAGGTGCGCTGATCCAAAGCCAGGAGCTCAGAGCCTCTTCCGAGTCTCCAAAATAGGTGCAGGGTCCCAAGGCTTTGGGCCGTCTCGACTGCTTTTCCAGACCACAAGCAGGGAGCTGGATGGGAAGCAGGAGCTGCCGGGTTTAGAACCGGTGCCTATATGGGATCCCGGCATGTACAAGGTGAGGATTTTAGCCACTAGTCTACTGCAATGGGCCTCTGACTGCAGCTTCTTGCTGCTATAGGCCCCGGGAGGTGTGAAGGCACAGAACTGACAGATCTGGACTCATTTCCTGTCTCCAGCATCAGCCCCAGCTGGAGGCCACTGCTGGCATTTGAGGGGGGCGGTGAAGCAGTGGTGGACCACCCTGTCTGTCTCTACTTTGGAAACAAAAAGCAAGCAAACTAGTCTGCATGCTGCCTCTAGCAACTTCCCAGACAAAACTGAGTGCCACATGTGAAGATCAGGATAGATTCAGGGTGTCTGGGGGATGGTGTGATCTGAATCTTGATTTTGTTAGACTAGTCTTGGGGTCGCACATATGGTCTCTTCTACACGTGTTCCGTGTTCTGCTGCTGTTGGGTGGAGTGGAGTGTGCACTGGTAGGTCTGACTGGGTCGTAGTGTTGTTCAAGTCCTTTCTCTGTTGATCCTGTCTGGTTGTGCCTGTTGAAAATGGGATACGTGGTAGGTCTATATTTCTCTTTTCAGTTCTTTTGATATTTGATTCATATATTCTCAGCCCTGTTAGAAAATTATGTTTTTCAAATCTTCTGTTACAATGGATTGAACCTTTTATCATTGTATTTATATTAATACATTTATTTATTTCTTACTGTTTAATTTTCTTTAATTAATGTTTTGTAGTTTTCAGCTTAGAAGTTCTATAACTGTTTTGTTAGATTTAAATATTTCTTTGTTAGTGATTATAAATAGCATTTTTACATTTCAGCATCTGTGTGTTGATTGCTTTTGTATAGCAATACACTTCATTGTGGGTTTTTTTTTTACTGTATTTATTTTTATTGGAAAGTCAGATATACAGAGAGGAGGAGAGACAGAGAGGAAGATCCTCCCCAAGTGACCATAATGGCTGGTACTGAGCTGATTCAAAGCCAGGAGCCAGGAGCTTCCTATGGATCCCCCACATGGGCACAGGGTCCCAAGGCTTTGGGCCATCCTCGACTGCTTTCCAGGCCACAGGCAGGGAGCCAGACAGGAAGTAGAGCCGCTGGGACACGAACCAGCACCCATATGGGATCTCGGTGCAGCTGGATCTCCAGCTGCTAGGCTACCACGCCAGGCCCTACGCTTGGCTTTGATTTGTTGTTCTTGCATCCTGTAACCATACTGAAGTTAACTCTGCCAGTTCTGTTTGTTTGTCATGTTTTGGGTGGGTTTTCTTTTGCTTGTTTTGTTGTTGTTGTTGTTGTTAGAATTTCTTACCTAGACTGTTAGGACAAACATTAGAGCTGTGTTTTCTGATCTATATACCTTGTGTTCTCTTGCCTTGCCTTATCACACAGGCTAGAACTTCTAGTCTTGTGTGATGCAAGAGTGGTAACAGACATCTTTGCCCAGTCTGTGATCTCCAAAGAACACATTTCTGATCTTAAGTATAGGTTTCTAATTCTTTGTTATTGTTGTTGTTAAGATTTATTTCATTTATTTTAAAGGTATAATCATGGAGAGGGGGAAAGCAAAAGCAAGCTTCAGTCTGCTGGTTCACTCCCCAAATGGCCACAATGATTGGGGTTCAACCAGGCCAAAGCCAGGAGCCAGGAGCTACATCCAGGTCTCCCTTGTGTCTGCAGGGGCCAAGCACTTGGCCCACCCTCCACTGCTTTCCCACACACATTAGCAGGGAGTGGGATCAAAAGAACAACTGCTAGGACTCGAAACGGCACCATGAGAGCTGCCAGTGTTGAGGGCCCCTCCGATAAACTTCTTTATAAGAAATTACATGGGGGCCCGGCGGCGTGGCCTAGCGGCTAAAGTCCTCACCTTGAAAGCCCCGGGATACCATTTGGGCGCCGGTTCTAATCCTGGCAGCTCCACTTCCCATCCAGCTCCCTGCTTGTGGTCTGGGAAAGCAGTTGAGGATGGCCCAATGCATTGGGACCCTGCACCCGCGTGGGAGACCCGGAAGAGGTTCCAGGTTCCCGGCTTCAGATCGGCGCGCATCGGCCCATTGCGGCTCACTTGGGGAGTGAATCATCGGACGGAAGATCTTCCTCTCTGTCTCTCCTCCTCTGTGTATATCTGGCTGTAATAAAACGAATAAATCTTTAAAAAAAAAAAAAAGAAATTACATGGAAAGAACTTTTGTGTCTTTCAGTTGTAAAATTTAAGTAGTTTTAATGCTATCTGACTCATAAGTTATAAGTGGTTTTATATCTTGAGACAGTAAATCGTCTCAATACTTGGTGTTAGGTAAGGGATAGAGAGAGGAAGACATACTAAAGGGTTACAGCTTTAATGTTATAAATAAGGTAAGGGTAACATTGGATCAAAGCCTTAAAGGAGCTGCAGAATGCAGGGAAGGTGGATGGCATTTGGGTAGAAGACATAGCTTTCCTGGCCTGCCTCCTCATGTAGCCATGCCGTGACGTGGAAATGACATACCTGAGGGCCTCACACTGGCCATCTGTGTCACTGCCTTGAAGTGAATCCCAGGATGCAGGCTTGATCCAGGAATTGTGTAGCTGTGGAGTGAACATCAGAGAAGCCTCAGGCCTGGGGGCGATCCAGTAGGGCAAGGGGGAGGTGGGGTTCACCCTGACCTTGCCCGTTGTTCTTGCAGACTCATGGAGCGGTTCCTCATGGACGGATTGTATCCTTCACAGCTGAAAGCACCTGCTCCACTAGCTCTTCGCACATTCCTGCTTTTTGGCTTCAACCTAGGAGATCACACAGGCACCACTGCTCCCTCAAGTTCACTTAGTTTGGGTTTGATGGACACCAGGAAGGTGGTAGCATTGATAGTGCACTTAGTCTGGCATAGGCATCACAACCCTGACCCTGGTCCTTCCCGTGACCTTTGGTTCTCTGATTTCAAAATTTAGCACCCTAATAAATCTATGTGGAAAGGTAGAGTGACAGAGAAAGGGGACAGATTTCTCCATCCATTGGTTGACTTCCCCAGTGCTTACTGGGCAGGAACCAAGGACGTCCTCTGGGTCTTCTGTGTGAGGAATCAGAACCCAAGTCTTTGGGCTGTCACCTGCTACCTCCAGGGTGCACTTGAGCAGCAAGCTTGTTCAGAGTCCCCTCAACTCCAAGCAGGCACCTCTGTGTGGAACGGTGGTGTCCCAAGGAGAGAATTAGCCATACACCAGATGCTCCTCTCCCAAATCCATCCCACCTAAAATGTAACTCCAAGATGGGGAAGGGCTTGTTCCACCATACAAGATCGGCTCCTTCCTCTCTGCTCCTTAATTTCTGAATGAAGTCAGCCACAGCAGCTGTCCACCTACGCCCTGACCCTGTACAAGCACACAACCACAGTGGACGGCAAGACCATCCTCGTGGGTGAGCAGCATGGAGTCCAGAGGGACTGGGAGGAGAGGAGAGGCAAGAGTGGCCCGTGGGGGGCGGTGGAGTGAGAGCCCAGGCATGAACAGATGTTGTTACAGTCCAGCCTGTCAGGGACGGTGGCAGGAGGGTGCAGGGCATTCTCTCTGACCCTGCTTCTGGGCCAGAACCAGTGTGTAGGATGCCTGCAACTGCCAGAGGGAGGAGGGACACAGAGATCTTTAACAAGGCCCTAGCTCTCCTCGCTTCATGTGTTCTCATTCAGCCAGTGTGAAGAATGGACACGTGTGTCTCCCAGACAGGTTTGACCTTCTGGGAGGTCATGGCCTTCCTCAGGCCACACCGCATGTCTGGCCTGACGGGGTTTTCACTGTGGTCAGGCCTACAGCTGGCAGGGCCCTGCATCTTGTGTGTGGGGACCAGGGAGGCTTTCTGGCAGCACTGCCTTCCCTCCCAGCACGCATGTCTCACTGCACACTCGGGCCTCCCCACATGAATTCACACGTGTACACATCACTACATGTAAGGTGGTGTCCTCCCCACTTGCATTCACATGTGTGCATTTTGTGTTTTCACACAGACCCCGCACAGAAGTGCATGCTCCCGCCCCAGTAGGCATGTAGAGCTGTATTTCTATTGCAGACTTTTGGGACACAGCAGGCCAGGAGCGGTTCCAGAGCATGCATGCCTCCTACTATCACAAGGCCCACGCCTGTATCATGGTACGTGATCAGCTGGGAGGTAGACAAAGGCCCTGGGCAAATCTGGCCTGAGGAGTATTGTGGGAGAAAGGCTCTGGTCCACCAAGGGCTCTGGTCCACCAAGTACACAACATACCTCATGTGTTCCCCAGAGGTTCTGGGTGGGAACTCAAGACAACACTTGTTTACTGAAACACTCCCAGCTAAATCTCCTGCCCCTTGTGGAAGTATTCCACCTGCTAACCCTCCTTCCACATGCTAGATGAGATCCTGCGCTGGGGGATTTAGAAATTGGTTCAGCAGCTTACCAAGTGGTTGTGCTCCACAACATTTTTTTTTTAAAAGATTTTGATTGGAGAGGCATATTCACAGAGAAGGAGAGATAGACAGAATGACCTTCTGTCTGGCCACTCCCCAAGTGGTCGTAACAGCCAGAACTGAGCCATTCTGAAGCCAGGAGCCAGGAGCTTTGCCTGGGTCTCCCAGTGGAGAGTCCCAAGGCATTGGGCCATTGTCTGCTGCTTTCCCAGGCCGTAAGAAGGAAGCTGGGTAGGAAGTGGAACAGCTGGGACATGAACCAATGCCCACATGGGATTCTGGCTTGTTGCAAGGTGAGCATTTAGCCACTGAGGCATCAAACCAACCTGTAACCTCTTTTTAAAAGTTACTTATTTGAAAAAGGTACATATAGCGCTCCCATTAACTGGTTTACCCCCCCCCCCCCAATACCTATAACAGCTGTGATAGCCCAAAGCCAGGAACTAGGAACTAAATACAGGTATCCAGCAACTTGAGGCATCATTTGCAGGAAGCTGCAATCCACATGGAATGCGAGCATACCCCCGTCAGCAAATGAGCTGCTGTGCCAGTGCCTGCCAGGTCCATGAGTTTATCCGTGGACGCTGGGGCTCAGCACCTTGTGGCTGTTGTGCTGTCTGGAAGAAGCTCCTTTGAGGAGCTCCCGTGAGGAGCCGGAGGGTTCTCTAAAGTGGTGACTTGGAATTTGCCTGTTGAGCTCTGTTGTTAGAATGGCCTTCAGTCCTCGTGTTTCTTCGCTGATGTCTTGAAATAGATTGAATCAAGAAAAAGCCAGTGAAATTATAAGCTAAAGGATAATGTAGAAAATTAAAGTGACAGAGTGAATAGAAGACTAAAGAAAACTATGAAACTAATATCAAAGGAAAATTCAAATAGCACTCAAAAGTATCACAAACGGATCTTAAAATAGGGAGCTGTGCTGTGGAGCTGCCACTTAAGCTGCTGCCCGCAGTACTGTCAGCTCAACTCTGCAGCTGTCTAGGGAGTGAACCAGTAGATGAAAGATCTCGTCTTTGCTCTCTGTCACTCTTCCTTTCAAATATATAGAAATAGATCTTTTAAAAGAAGTTTATACTTGTTAGGTAAATAGGATTACCAAGAAAACAAAAAGGAATAGAAGATTATAAAAACACCTTTGGATCTGAAAGCTCAGAAACTTCCCTGAGATGAGCAGGTATGATCAGAGGAGCCCATACTTGGGTGAATCCCCAAACCAAGAGCTTGCCTGCTTAGGAGTGAGTCATCTGGCCCTGGCATGTAGACACCATGTCCCTGAACTGTCTTCCTTTGCCCTTGGCAGGTGTTTGATGTGCAGAGGAAGGTCACCTATAAGAACCTGAGCACCTGGTATGCCGAGCTGCGGGAGTTCAGGCCAGAGATCCCGTGCATCGTAGTGGCCAATAAGATTGATGGTGGGGCCATCCCTGCACCTGTGCACCAGCAGTTCATGGGGAACCCGTCAGTGTACATTCCTACACTTGCTGGGGTGGGCAGCCCTGGGTGATCCACCCTACTCCCCATCATCTTTGCTTGCATGCACTTCCTATCTTCCTAGTTCCCTGAACTCTAGGGTCCAGCCCTTGGTCATCACCACACAGCTCACTGGGATGCAGTCGTGATTCAACCCCTTCCAAACCCCCACCCTTTTCCTTGATAGACACACCAGTATCCCATCCTCTCTCTACAGCGGACATAAAAGTAACCCAGAAAAGCTTCAGTTTTGCAAAGAAATTCTCTCTCCCCCTGTATTTTGTCTCAGCTGCTGATGGCACCAATGTTGTAAAGGTAATGGTAGCCTGGTGAGATCGGGACCAGGTGGTACACTCACCAGGGGAAGTGGGGGTTGGGGAGGATGGGGTCGTGTGTGGGCACATGTGTTGGAGAGAGAGGAGGGTGATGGGCTTAGGCTTAAGCAAAAATTCATTGGCCATATCTAGTATCTAGGTGACTTGAAGGGTGAGCTGGCTTATTCCAGGGCCTTCTGCTGACTGCCACCCTTCACTTCCTCCATTTGCGCTTCACCCCCAGCTCTTCAGTGACGCAATTCGGTTAGCTGTGTCATATAAACAGAACTCCCAGGACTTCATGGATGAAGTGTTGCAGGAGCTGGAGGTAGGCCAGGAAATGTTTGGGGTGGGATAGGCAACACAAGGTTTCTCAGGCATATGCAGGACCACAGCTGTTGCCTGCCTTTGCTAACTTCACATGTCTGCGCCAGCTGCACAGAGCTAGGCCTTACTTGTGACTTTGTTCACAGAATTTCAAGCTAGAAGAGGAGGAGGAGAATGTACCAGACCAAGAGCAGAGTGGCAGCATCGGGAGCCCCTCTCCCTCCTAACATGGCCTCCAAGGGTTGCAGGGATGGGGGTCTCTGAGAGAGCCTCTGTCCCGGCCATCCCCTCCTCCAGCTGCTGTAAGCCCTCCCATCCTGTTTGCCTCTCCCACATCTGTGACCCTAACACAGGGTAAGGACAGCACCAGCAGGCTCCATGTGCCAGGTCTTTGCCCAGTAGTCCTTGGGTGGAGTTGAGTGTCATGTCATTAATATTTCCCCAGGTGGAAAGCAGGCAGAGGCTGTACAATTTTTTAATAAAAGGAAATTTGGGTGGTTAGGGACTAGTTCTTTTGTTTCTACCAAGGGAGTGTTTGCTAGTCACCACCACCCCCCCACACACACACACTTTTTAATGCTTAAGAAACAGGGAGAGTTCTGTCTGCTGGCTTAATCCCCAGATGTTCCCAGTGGGCAGGACCAGATCAGGTCAGAGGCTCTCCCACACAGGTACAGGGGACCCAACTACTGAGTCCTAACGACTGCCTTCCAGAGTCTACACTGCAGGAAGCTAGAATCAGGAAGTTGTAGGCACAGGCACTCCGGTGTGGAATGTGAGTGTCCTGTCTCCCTGCCCAGTGCTGGCTCAGCCTGCTGCACAATGTATGAGGCCTTCACTCTTGTCCCTGAGTTCTCTGTTCTTTCCTCTTCAATCTCCCATGTAACTTTTTGAAAGATTTATTTACATGGAAAGACAGAGTTTTACAGAGAGAAAAATCTGACATCCACTGATTTACTCAGCAGATAGCTGAAATGACCAGAGCTGAGCCAATCTGAAGCCAGGAGTCAGTAGCCTCCTGCATGTCTCCTACATAGGTGCAGGGTCCCAAGGCTTAGGGCCCATCCTCTGCTGCTTTCCCAGGAGACAAGCAGGGAGCTGGATCGGAAGTGGAGAAGCCAGGACACAAACCGGCACCCATATGGCAGAAAATTGGTCTCTCCCAATTAACTGGAAAAAAAAAATACATTGAGAGGACAGTAAACTCATTCCACATGTTTGAGTATGTGCTCTGTTTAGGAGCTTCCATAGATAAGGGCAAGATTCGATTAAAATCCAATGGCAGAGCTGGCCACATTGAGTGGCAGATAGGTCAATACAATCACACTATGAGAGACACTCACTTAGAACTTGATAAGTTTAAAGGGGTGTCCTTTACAAATCCCTGTTTCAGCATAGGAAACTTCCTGTTCTTGCTAACCCTCCTGTAGGTGGCCCCTCCCCTCCCAATATGATTTTATGATCATCTTGTACATCATTTGCGTTGCTTTCACTAATTTATTTGGCTTCTTTTTTACAGTAAAGTTGGATTGCATAAACAATGTGTCTATGTGTGTTGTGGGTCTGAAGTGTACTGAGCAAAAAGACACAAAAGAATTTGTTTCTATTGCTTCCCAGGATTAGGGCTAGGGTTAAAGCCAGTCCAAACCTGGGAACCAAGGACCCATTCACTGCTGCTTCCCAGGGTTACTGTTAGGGTTAGGGCCAATCCAAAGCTGGGAACCAAGGACCCGTTCACTGCTGCTTCGCAGGATTAGGGTTAGGGCCAGTCCAAAGCTGCTTCCCTTGTGAATGACTGGAACATCAGCACTGAAGATCTCCATTCTTACTGTTTCAGATAGCTGCTTTCCCTTTCCCTGATCTTGCACATTTCATGCCATTCCACTTGCCCACCAATCCCTTGTGGCCTCCTCCTCCCTAATCCCTGCCCACGTACCATTCCCCTCTGCAGCTTCAACAATCCCATCCAGTATCTCACAGCCGCCTTCCTATCCACTTCCTTTTCCTCCCTCACTTCCTCCTCTCCCCCTGCACGTGCAGCTGCCCATCCTCCTCCGTATTGCTCCATTCCCCTGTCCTAGCAGCCCCCCCATCTTACCACCATGGTAGATGTTTCTCTTCTCTCCCCCTCCACCCCCCCTCCTGTTCCTAACCTGCTGGAATAAAAGATCTCCTAAGTGCCTCTATGCATCTGGCATTTTGCCTTATAGCAGCAAACCCACCCTGAAAAGAGGACTTGGCTGAGGGAAGTTAGCTGTGCTTAAGGACTTATTGCAGGTAAAGACTAACTCCCAGGGTCTGGTTTAGTAGGAAACTGGAGCCAGAAGTCTGGCTGAATATCAGTGTGGGTACTATTCCATGGGACAGAACTGAGAGATAAGATGCCTTCCATGAATAGCTATAGGTTAAGACACTCAAGAACAACTATTTCTCCTTTGAACTAATGGGTCTTAGGTTGTGGGTTTGGCAGAATGGTTGGTTTGCCACTTGGAATACCTGCTTTGGGTGTCATTGCCTGGATGTAGGTTCTTGATCTGTCTGTATCTCGCCTCCTTCAAAGGTAGACCCTGAGAGTCCACACTCCTGGCTCAAAGGTTGAATCCCTGCCACCAGGTCCTGGCCTTACCCTGGCCCAGCCTCGGCAGCTGTTTTGGGTGTGACCCAGTGGGTATCACCTCTCTCTGCCTTGTTATTTTCAAATACATAAAATATTTAAGTGATTCAAATACTCAATTTAAGAGATCTCACTTGACTGAAATTTCACACATACATTTCCCATTACTATGGTAAGATGGAGCTTTAAAATGACAGATTTTCTGTTACTGTAAATGAGAATTTTCTTAAGAGTTCAAAGTTTTGGGGATGGTGTTGTGGCACAGCAGGTGAGGCTGCTGCTTGCGATACCAACATCCTCATCTGAAGCCCTGATTTGTTTCTGGGTTGTTTTTTTTTTTTATGTTGTTTACAAAGTTGACAAGATGCACACCCTTGAGGACCCTGATTAGGGTGGAGAGGGTCAAGGTATGGGAGATGGTGGGTGGGATGAATACTTCTAATTTTCCCTTCCCTCTGCGTGTATGTCGGGGGAGGGGCTGCCCCCAGCTGTCAAACCACACCAGCACCCAGGGATGGGAGATGTCTGCCTGACGTCATCCTAGAAACCCTGAAGTGGAGAAAAATGTTTCAAGAGTATTGCTTGAGTGGTTTTAATAGTTCTGAGATGCTGCTGGTTTCATTGCTGCAGGTTTGAGAAAATCCTTCCAGGGTCCATGGCTGACAGAGCCCATCCAGTGCATCCACTCACCCAGACACTTGCTGCCAAAGCTCAGCCAGGAGAGTTGTCCAACCTGTTCTCCCCATCTTCTGACGTGGCACTGCCATCCTCTGCAGGCCCAAATGGGTTAGGGCCATCTTGTCCCATATGTGCCTGGGCATGTCACCCACTGCATAGGCATCAGCAATAGAAAAAGCCCAGTCCTGATACATATATTCAAAAGTTAGACCACAAATCCTATGCTTCTCCCTGTGGCCATAGCTTTGAGTCTAGTGGTCCAGTTGGGGACCTGGAGTGACCACAGACCTGATTCACATATGCCAACCAGGACAGTGTCTGGTTCAGTCCATCACCCATAACAGCCTATGCACACACTGGTGATTGTCATTGCCTGGTTAACTTTGCCCCCAGTCCCATGTCACATGCAAACCAATGGTTGCTGCAGCCCAGCCCAGCGTGCCACTGGCTCTTGTGCATACCGGCAGGAAGTGCAGCCTAGGTGGGGTGACTCCCAGTAACTCCCACCAGACCCTCCCCAGCCCCCAGTTCCTGTGCCTGATAGGCTGATTCATGCCACATCCCATCTAGCTCTCATATATACCTATGGGTGTTACAACTTAGCCCACCCCACTCCACAGCCCAATCCACAAGTATGCCAATGGGTGCTGCCACCTTGCCCAGGTTAATCTGCTCCCAGCCCTGGTTCTCATGCACTCCAGCAGGAACTATAACCCAGTAGAGTGCCCACAGTTTCCCTACAGGGCCTACTCCCGCTCCCAGATCTTGTAGCTTCCAAAGGGTACTGCAGTCCAGTCGGACATGATTTGCACCCTGCCCCAGAATTTGCCAGTGATGCTGTGACAAAGCCCTGCCAGTGGACACTTATCCTGGCTCTTGCAAGCACGATAGATGCAGTGTCCTGGCCTAGCCTGGTCATCCTCCAAACCCAACTTGTAGTTGTTGCAGCCCTGCCAAGCCTGGTCTACCCCCCAGTCCCAGTTATGCTTCCTTGGCATTTGCCGGCAGGTGCTACAGCCTGGCCCTGCACAGCCTACCCCCAGTCTCAGCAGGTAGAAGATCTCTGTCATGCTGCTTTTTAAATAAATAGATAATCTTTCAATATGCAGTAGGTTTGTTAAGAGAATTTGTGCCGTCAGAGCTGGCATTGTGGCACAGGGGGTTAACCTGCAGCCTACAGTGCTGGAACCCCCTATCAGAGTGCCAGTTCAAGTTCCAGCTACTCCACTTCTAATCCAGTTCCTTGCTAATGCACCTGGGAAAACAGCATAGGATGGTCCTGCCACTCCCGTGGGAGACAGACTTCTGGATTCCTAGCTTCAGCCACAGCCCCAGCCTTTGTGGCCTTTGGGGAGTGAACCACAGATCATTATGAATAAATGCATATTTTTTACATTTCACACCATAAAATTCACCAACAATACACTGTTTTGATTCAGATTTCCAGGAAGCAGAGCCTGAGAAAGCAATTGTTGAAATGACTTGTTGGGGTAATTAGATGATAAATGGGAGGAGAGAACAGGAGGCAGCTGCAAAGCTTGAAGTCTTAGCTGGAGGTCCACTGATTCCACTTGGAACCACCTTGCCTGCCCAATCCCAAGGGAGCTGGAAGACAGATGACACTCTCCCATGAGTTCGTTCTACCAGAAGACCAGGAGTTGTGCCTATGATCCAAGCAAAGGCAGTTCTCTGGTGGGGGAAGGACATCTGTGAGTTTCACATCAGACACTCAACAGTTGGGAGATGAATACTAAGGCAAGCTCTCAAGAACACCTACAGCCGTCAAACCTTACATTGCTCAGATCAACTCTTATGATTTACATAGTTAAATAGGCATAGTATAGGGGGAGGGAGGGACAGAGAAATTTTCCACCTGCTGATTCATTCCACAAATGCCTACAACAGCTTGAGTGTCAGATGCCCAAGCATTAAGCCATCACCTGCTTCCCCCCAGGTTCACGAAAGTGAATCAGGCCATCTGATAAGGGAATCCTGGTATCCCAAGTGGTGGTTCACCAGCTGTGCCACAGTATCTGAACCCATAATGCAAGTGTAGATCAACAGTTACATGCTGTCTGTAGGTCTCTGTTACTCAGCTCCAGGAAAGAGAGCACCTCCTTCACAGTAGCTGCAACTGGACCACAACTTCATTTGGTTTTGAGGACAGTATAGTCATCCTCTATGCTTCAACCATTGTTTTCTTGAATCAAATTAAATGGGTTTAAAAAAAAATAGTCCTGGGCCTAACATGGTGACCTAGTGATTGAGGTCCTTGCCGTGCATGTACCGGGATCCCATATGGGCACCAGTTCATGTCCTGGCTGTTCCACTTCCCATCCAGCTCCCTGCTTGCGGCAGTAGAGGACAGCCCAAAGCCTTGGGACTCTGCACCCATGTAGGAGACATGGAGGAGGCTTCTGGCTTCAGTACAGAGAAGAGGAATAGCACCTACCAAAACCAAAGGCAAAAGTGAAGAGCATCCCAGTAAAATAGTAACAGAAGACAAAATCAATGAACAACCCATTGCTGAAATGATAGAACCAAATTACCACCTATTTGTATTAACCCAACAGCTTAAACTCATCAATCAAACGTCATAGATTAGTAGGTTGGATTAAAAAAACAAAACCCATCTATTTGTTGCCTACAGGAGACACATTTCACAAACAAAGATCAGCGGAAACTGTATCTCATGGATTTTGATTTTTTTTATTAGTTTCATTTCTTCAAAACACTTTCTTCTGATTAAATTCTTCAATGATTCATAGATCATACAGAAGCATCATTTTCTTCAAGAAGGTTCTTGATTTTCTTATCCATTTCTTCAGTTACACATTAGCCATCAGTAGCATGTTATTTAACTTCATGGTATTGCTAATTTTTATTTCCTTCTTGTTGATTTTGTTTTGTGGCTTTTCATTTAAGGTGACATATACTAGCTGTGTAATGGAGAGTCATAGCATGTTACTTAACTTCATGGCATTGTAAATTTCTATTTTTCTTCCTGTTGTTGATTTTGTATTGTGGCTTTTAATTGAAGGGGATGTACAGTAACTGTGTAATGGAGACTATAATATCCAGATGTGAGGATACAATGCAGTATGCATCTCTACTTCCAAAGATGGACTCCCAATGAAACTGTTAACTGTATCTTGACAATAGGATGCTGGACTCTGCCATTGTCCATGCCCGCAATGATGGACATATGACTTTGTATGGGGAACTGTATTATGATAATGATAGAGGGGAACTCATTGAGGGGGGAGGGAATTGGGGAGAGTATAATGGAAATCTCAGGCACTGTGGAACCGTATTATAAAATGATAATAGGGCCCAGCGAGATAGTGTAGTAGTTAAGATCCTCACCTGGCACACGCCAGTATCCCATGTGGTCGCCAGTTCTAATCCTGGCAGCCCTGCTTCCCATCCAGCTCCCTGCTTGTGGCCTGGGAAAGCCGTAGAGGATGGCCCAAAACTTTGGAACGCTGCATCTGCATGGGAGACCCCAAAAGAAGCTCCAGGCTCCTGTCTTTGATTGACTCAGCTCTGGCTGTTGTGGTCACTTGGTGGAGTGAATCAGCAGACAGAAGCTCTTCCTGCCTTTCATCCTCTCTGTATATCTGACTTTCCAATAAAATAAATAAATAAATAAATAAATCTTTAAAAACAAGAGAAAGAAGGTCTTCTATCCACTGGTTGACTTCCCAAATGGCTGCAACAACTGGAACTGAGCTGATCCAAAACTGCATCTAGGAGCCTCTTGCAAGTCTCCCACGTGGGTTCAGGGGCCCGAGGACTTGGGTCACCTCTGATGTTTTCCCAGGGCGTAAGCAGAGAACTGATTGAAAGTGGAGCAGTTGGGAAATGAACCAGTGCCCGTATAGGATGCTAGCACCACAGGGAGGATGATTAGCCTTTTGAGCAAAGGCAACAGTCCCAATGCTAATCTTTTCTTTAAAAAGGTTTATTTATGTTTATTTTTACTGGAAAGGCAGATATACAGAGATAAGAAGATACAAAGAGAAAGATCCTCCATCCTCTGGTTCACTCCTCAAGCGGCCACAACAGCTGGAGCTGAGCTGATCTGGAGCCAGGAGCAAGGAGTGTCCTCTGGATCTCCCACACAGGTGCAGGGTTCCAAGGACTTGGGCCATCATTGACTGCCTTCCCAGTCAAGAATGGAACAAGCAGGGAAACAGATGGAAGTGGAGCAGCCAGGACATGAACTGGCACCTATATGGGATCCTGGCACACGCAAGGACCTCAGCCACTAGGTCACCATGCTAGTCCCAACTCTTTAATCTTTTTTAAAAATAATTAGCTAAGATGTAATGCTTGGGGCTGGCAAAGTGGCACATCAAGCTAACCCTCATCCCTTTGGCACCAACATCCCATATGGGTGCTGTTTCGTGTCCCAGCAACTCCACTTTCAATCCAGCTCTCTGGGAAAGCATTAGAGGATGACCCAAGTCCTTGGGACCCTGCACCCATGTGGGATGTTGGGGGCCATGCAGTCTGGGTGAACGGCATAAACATGTGGAGAGAACAGTTCCTCTGCTGCAAAGGACACAGGGAGCTCCCACCTGTCGGCAAGGCCTGGTGAATGCCTCTCCAGCCACTTCAATACAGTTTCACGGATGCTGCCCCCTTAAAAATCCTGAAATCTGTTGCATTATTGCCTGCCCTTGTGAGATGGTCTCTGTAACTGATGTGCACTTAGGAACTAAAGTCAATAATAATGTCTTGGTGAGTGGACCTCTAACAATTTATGCTGTCTCAGGCGCTCCAATGATGCTTGGCTGGAGGAGCTCAAGGATGTTTGTACTAACATTATAAAACATGTTTTCCAACTGATTAAGGGGTTGGGAAGCCTGTGGTTGTAGTGGAAATTTATGTTTAAAGTTTTTGTTTCTGATCTTTATGTTTTTCCCTTTATGATATATTTTCTCCTTTAAATGCTAAGTTGTAGAAAGAGAAATGTAGTAGGAGTGTATTACCAACACCAGTTGGTCAGTACTCTGACTAATCTGGTCATTGCAGCCACTAGGGGAGTGAACCAGTGGATGGAAAATCTTTCTCTCTGTATCTCCTTCTCTCTGTGAATATGATTTTACAATACATTTTAAAAAATCTAACCCTAGTATTCCGGTACAATACTAATGGCTTTATACACCATGCTGTGCACCGGATCCCTGAGCTCATTCTTGCTTTAATTGAAGTGCTGTGTCCTTTAAACACTGCCTCCCCAGCCCTCCCACATCCCAGTTTCTGGTGGCTCCCATCTTACTCCCTGTTCCTGTTAGACTTTCTAACACTTTCCACCAAAGTACTAGAGCTGTCACCTGTGGCTTGCCAAGATGGCTTCATCTGGGAACCAAGCACTACCACGTGGGAGCTGGACATTCTGGACAGCTGGGCATTTTCACAAAAGATGAATATTCCCTCCCAGGAAGGAGATGTGGCACTATATCCTATGGATATCCTTGCTGTGGAAGATAAACTTAGAAAACCAAGATGAGTTTGTACATGCTATTGCAGAACTATCTCTAGATTTGATCAATGAACAAGGAAGTCAGAGTCACATGAAGAGAGACAAAGTAGGAGGAGGTCACAATGTGTCAGTATGTTCCAGTGCCTGTGACTTTTCAGTATGAGGGATGACACAACACCACAGCCTCCAGTCATAAGCATTTGCTGCCAGTTTCCCAAGCCACACCTGGACACTTCCCGTGTGTCCTTATTTCATGGTCGTATGACCCCCTGGCACATCTGCCCAAGGACACAGAGCTGCTGGCAGTGAAGTGGGGGGTTTGCTTGAACCCAGGACTGGGGAATCCCAAAGACAAATACCCATGGCTGCTGTACCAGCCTGTGCTCTAAATGAGGAGAACTGCATCTCAGGACTTCTCACTAGGTCCCTCCCAACAGCCTCGGCATCTGCTCCCAGCTGTCTGTGACTAGGGTTGGGCTGTCTCGCACTTGACCTCTGCAGCAGAGTTGTCTCTCTCCCTGGGACCTGCCGTCTTTAATCCAGTCACCAGATCTGAGTGACTCCCTAACCACAGGGAGCAGTTGGCCCCAGCATATCAGGATTTCTTTCCCAGTAATTTTTTTTTTTTTACATGTGTTTGGAAGTCAGAGTCACGGAGAGACAAACAAAGAGCTCTTCCATCTGCTGGCTCACTCTGTAATTGGCCACGATGACTAGGGCCAGACTGAAGCCAGAAGCCAGGAGCTTTTTTTTGGTCTCTCATGTGGGTACAAGAGCCCAAGGACTTGGACTGTTCTGCACTGCTTTTCCAGGCCATTAACAGGGAGCTGGATCAAAAGTGGAGTGACCATGACTTGAACAGGAGCCCATATGCCATGCCAGCACTACAGGTAGCAGATTAATTTGCTACACTACCATCCCAGCCCTTATCCCCAAAACTGTCAAACACACGTGAGTACTTTCAGTTGATTCTAGCCTGAAACAGCAAGTCTGCCACTGGCCCCAGCTGAGCTCTTCACTCATCAGGTTATGTCCTTATCATTAAGTGGCTCAAATTGCTTCCTCTTCGTTACAATGGAAGACCTAATACCCCAAGATGGTAAGGAAGCCATTCAAAACACATTGTGGGCATCCTTGGTAACCCTGCAAAGAATAGAAATAACTAAAAAATAAAAATAAAAATAATAAAAAAATAATAAAAACTTGTTTGAATTCAGGAACTAGTAATTGTAACCACAACGCAGAAATGGACTTGAACAGGCTGTCCAATCAGAGACCTGTGGGACACTGACAAAGCAGTGCTTGCTGGTGATCTGTGTTGTGGCCTGCCCAGTGGCCACGATGTAAGGAAGCGACTCTTCTACACACAGAAGGCACACAGCCTCCTGGTCAGACTGGACACTTGCTTTTCTTCTGTCAGCGCAACTACAGCAGCTGCCTTCAGAGTCACCCCGGCAGGCACATGGCTGCAGCTGTGTGAAACAGCAGCCACACCTGGCCTGCAGCCCCAGCTCCTTACTCCTTACTCCAGCATTTACCAGGATCAGGAATGGACAAACATGTCCATTTCACTGGTGAATGAAGTAGGTGTCGCTGTGATTGAGGGGTTGGGCTAAGGTAGGGAAAGCACCTAGAAAGAACTCCATGCCATCTGGTTGTATGTGGATATAGTTTATACATGTATGAATATATTTTAACAAATAGATGTGCTCATTTAGTCTCTTCCTCTCAGGGTCCACTGAGAACATGTTGGATCAGGAAGTCAGGGTTACTTCTGGAAGCTCTGTGGTCTCCGAAGCCACTGCGGCTGCTGCCATGTCATAAAAGCTCTTGCCACCAGAAAAGGTTGTGCCCTCCTTCAATGCCTCAATGAGTTGCTGTAAGCGCTTGGCAAAAGAAAGTGCTGGGGGAACCTTGGCAGGAGGTGGGGGTGGAGGTGGGGCCGGGGGTGGTGGAGGTGGAGGTAGGGGTGGAGGTGGGGCCGGGGGTGGTGGAGGCGGAGTTGGGGGTGGAGGCGGAGGTGGAGGCGGGACTTGGGCTGCAGATGGCTGAGGGGGTCGGGGCCGGAGTCGTGGTCGGGGTCGGGGTCGAGGCCTCGGCCTCGGCCGCGCCTGCGCCTGCGCCTGCGCCTGCGCCTGCGGCCGAGGTCCAGCTGGTCGGGAAAGGTGTTGGAAATACCAAGCAGGGCGAGCAGGGGACTGGTGCCCAGGCGGGGGTCGGACTGGGGCAGGGGTTCGGCTAGGGGGAGGTGGGGTGGCTGGTTGAGTCATGTGCAAGGCTACAGAACCGATTTTAGAACCAATCCAGTCCAGGAAGGGCCAGGTAGCAGTGTAGATTCCGGGGCGCTTAGCCCGTGCACAGCCTACACCCCAGCTGGTGATGCCCTGGACCACGAAGGGCTCTTCCTTGCTTTCTTTGCACATGAGAGGCCCGCCGCTATCCCCCTGCTCGGAAGGACACAGAGCTCACTCTCGGCCCAAGCTGCTGTTCCCTGGCAGAGGGGCAGAGGGCTGTAGGGGACAGTGAGGCACTACTACCATGAGTGTACATGGGGTGCTATGGTCTGAGGTGGGGCCACAAGCACTGAGCTGAGTGCATCAAGTATGTGCACTGCCTTGGCAGCCCTGGTGGTGAGAGCACAAATACATGTGGCACATGCATCACTTCTTGGGCATCCCTGAGCACATGTAGCTCTAGTGCTGTTTTCAGGGAAGAGAAGTAAACACTGTCTTCAGGAGCAAGGTTTGAGTGAGGTGTCATCTCAAAGGTAGGGTGCAGTGCCAGGTGTGGAAGCTGGTGAATGCAAGCCAGAGAGAGTCCTGGGCAGAGGATTGGAGTTGGTGGAGCTTCAAGATCCAGAAAGAGGGGCCTGGGGGATCCTGCAGGGACCCCAGGGGTCTGGGTGCACGAGGAAGATTACCTGACAGGTGTCAATCTTGCCTGAAGGATACCCTGCACACAGGTTGGTTGCTGTAATGCGTCCATTGTACCACTGGGTTGAATTGCACAACTCGAGGTTGATGAGGTCCACTCGTGCCTCCATTAGCGTAGGTGATGGCATGACAGCTGCATTGGGCCATGCCAGGGTCAGAGACCACAGAAGGTGTGCAGGAAGGCCCCCTGCTTCCATCAAGCCCCATCCCAGGAGATGCTCTAAGTAAACCCAGGGGCAACACAGCCAGTACTCTTGGCCTCTGACTCGTGCCAAGAGGGGAAGAAAACACACAAAGGATGGAGCAGAAGGGGTGGTAAAGGTAATTAATGAGTGTTATATGAAGAGCGAACAGAGGGCAAGCAGTGGAGCAGGGTGCCAAGCAGGCACACGTTGCCAGACACCAGGTCTTGCTACTCCCACTGCAGATGAGCAGGTTGGAGTGCTGCACATGCAGGCCCACTAGCAGGCAGAGCTGGAACTGGGCCCAGGGCCACTCCTTCTGGGTTTTAGTCTAAAACCATGCATCAACAAGCCCTTTGCTCTCCCAGGGCTCCTCCACTGATAGAGGTAAGCTGTTTTGAGGTTCTTGGAAGAGGAGTCTGGGATGGTCCCTCCACACTCAGGAGAACCTGTTGGTGATCCTGAAGCTAAGTCAGGGCTGTCTGTAGGCTAAGACTGTGTAACAACTCATACAGCCAGCATTGTGTTTGTCACCTAGAGCCCAAGAATTAGGGCTGCTGGGTCCCCATAAGAAGCTCCAGGGCTGGGTCTGGAGGCAGCATGGCTGCGAATGGCTAGAGGGAATGGCAGCTCCAGAACACAGCTGTGCGGACCAGGAGGCAGGCAGGAAGAACAGGGCTGCCCCTGTGGCAGGGCTTCATCAGTGGCTATTGGGCCATTTCCTGGTTCCTTCAGCTTTTTCTTCCCCACAATCCAAGAAGCAGTGGAAGCTGTACCCGTACTGCCCTGAGAGTAGGAATGACACTAAGATGGCACACAGCAACTCTGACCTGCCAGCTATTAGGGTGACATTTTGAATCCAAGGCAGCATGCACACTTCTGCCAGCCCTGGTGTCTGAAAGCAAAGGCTGCAGGAACTCCAGCATTCAGCACCTAGGACAGCTCTTTCGGCCCCCAAAGTAAAAAGGTGGAAGAAGGAGGTGCGCTAAGGAGGTCTGAGAAAATGAGAGGCATAGGAACCTGGAAACTTCTTTATGACTTGGGCTTAGGGATGGAGCACGTGTCTACAAAAAGGAGAGAGACAGAGACATACGCAGAGAGACCGACCCACGAACTTTAAAGGGATTCCACAAGCAAAAAGTCTTGCTTGACATCTGAGGTGCACCTGGGACTCCACAACCTTCCAGCGCAATGGGGTGGCTACAGTGGGGTGGCAGTGGGGACCCTGAGCACACCTCTCAGGGATGGCCAGAGTTGTTCTGTGGTCACATGGGTGGGCAGAGGCTCAGACAGGAAGAACATCATCCTTGCTCCCAACACCAGCACAGAGCCTTGGGCCTCAGCGGCTGAGGCAGAGACTGACACCCTGGGCTGGGGAGGGGTGCCTATGTGTCCATGAGGCAAGAGACAGACCTGTCAGATACTCAGCCCTGTCTCTGTGGCAAGGCTGCAGGAAAGAGGGAATATTGGGATTGTTCTCTGTTGCCAAAAAAGCTGAATGTTAAAGTCCAGATGACTGAGCTGCCTTGAATTAGGGGCTTAAATATTCCAATATCAAAGAAAAGGAGAGACTGATAGCTGAGTCAACCAGTTGCACTTTCAGTTCCTAGTGTGTTTGCACGAAAATTCACATGGCTGCTTAGGAGACACGGAGAGCTTTTGGGTGAGACCCAGCCTTATGTAATCTTGTCCTCCTGTCCAAGCATTGCTACCCATTACTGCCAGTTAGTGGGGAATCTCTTTTGCTTCTGAAGTAAATGGTGCCACAAAGCTTTCAGTGTGACTTGCAGCAACAGCAGTTCTGGGTCACCCCCCCCCACCAGACCTGTGGTGAGCCTGCTATGGTCTGAGAGCCCCCTGTTCAGTCACGCTTGCGTTTCCAGTGGTTAGGGTCATGCTGGGTGAGCAGATCTCCTGGCCAGGGACACAGAGATCTAAGAAGGCAGTCGTGCCCACCCTGAAGGGCACAGAACCCAAGGGACAGCTGCAAGGGGCCTCCCAAGCTGGAGTATATAACTCTGGAGAGCCCCTCCCCAACTACCGGGGGTTCAAGGCTGGTGCCCTGACTGGCCAAGGGTGGGCACATGTTTTGAGATGTGCAGCTCAGAGACCACCGACTCAGCCCTACCACTCACAGCCCCAGAACCACACACAGGGCTCTTCACCAACTGCCAGTGCCAGTGGGTTTCTGGTGTCAATTACAGATGTCATCTGGAAGGTGCCAGGATCTACTTGTGTCCTCAGCTCAGCCTTCCCCAGAGAAGCAGGAGCAGTCACCAGTCATGGGACCTGGGCCAGGACAGACAGGCACCCCCAAGCCCCCAGGAGGAGCCGCAGCAGTGCCCCCCCCAGCAGCCCCTTCCGCACTCACCGTCCTCTTTGACGAACCCCCAGCCAGCCACATAGCAGATCTGGGGAGGTTTCATGGAGACTGCCTTGGCTAGGGGCAGGCAGGCAGGTCCAATGAAGGGCCCACAGGCAACAGGAGGAGTGATCTTCAAGAGAGCGATGTCGTTTCCCTCGCCCAGGTAGTCAAAGTGATCGTGGATGATGATCTTCTCCACATACCTCTCCTGCAGAGGTGGCTTCACTGGCTTGTTGGTCCCGTATTCTATCTCCTGGGCTCCAAACACCAGCCTCCACTCGTGCGCTTTTCTAAGAGTAAGGGTCAGCCAGCCACTCGCTGCATGGGCTGGTTGGGCCTTCCCCCACCTGGAGTCCCTAGGAGGCCCTTGGGAGGGTCCCTGTAAGATAGGAGCCACCCTGTCAACCCCCAGCCTTACGTTCCCACACATACTTTTTCTTATTGAAGCAGTGGGCGGCAGTGAGCACCCAGTAGGAGTTCAGCAGGATGCCTCCGCAAGCGTGGTATCTGCGGTTGTTGCGTGCCGTGAAGAGCTGCAGGCTGACCATCCAGGGCCAGGCTCCCTGCTGTGCGGCCTGCCCACCAACGATCCGGAACCCCCCTTGTGGGTTCTGCTTGAAGCGCAACCCACAGGGGCCACTGAGGAGAGACCAGAGTACAGCTCAAACTGAGAAAAGTCCCCACTTGGGCCTCAGCCTCCACATGCTTGCGGAAGCAGGGGTAGGGGCTGGACAGAGCTGCAGGAGATCATTTGGAGATTGTCATTTCTAGGGTCTTATGGGCAGAGAGGGGGCCTTGTAGTTCCTGGAGGTAGTGGAGTGGGGCAGGTGCACATGCAGTGGCAGGAGAGTGGCCATGGGCAGGCATAGAAGTTCACAGAGGTGAGGTGCCAGGTGAGGAGCCATGGGGACTTGAAAGGGGTACACCTGGGGACTGGATCACAGGTATGTGGCCACCAAGAGCTGGAAAGCTGTTGGCCATTAGTGTCTTAACCTGAGGGAGGTTAAAGAGAGTGGGGGATGCTAAGGCCTGTTTTGAGGACCCTGGAGATTCTGCAGGATGGGCCCCTGAAAGCTTGCAAGGTGCCAGGATTCAGCCACAGCAGGGACAAGCTCCTGGGGCTGTGGGGGTTCCAGGAGCCGAGGGTCCAATTCAGGGAGAAGCTGTGTGTGAGTGGTGCACAAAGGCCCCAAGTGACAGTTCTGAAAGTGAGGAGTGTCTGAGCCAGAGCTTACAACAGCTCTGGCTCAGGCCCAGCCTCTTCCTCCTCTTCAGCCCCAGGCAGCAGGAGCCTGGGGGACCCGCTCTTCAGAAGACCCTCTTCACCTGACGGATGTGCCCCGACACTTACTCACACGTGGAGTTATCTTTGGCAACGACAGACACTGCCAAGACCAGCAGAACGGCAGTTGGCAGCATCTCCACCATACTCCTGCTTGGCCTGGCCTTGAGCCAGTGACGTCACAGAGCTCTGTGGGCTCCCAGCCAATCAGCAGAGGGGCCTCACACCCCCACCCCCCAGCAGCAAGGTGATGCAAGCCCTTAGCCTTAACGGATTCACTGAAGTGGGTTCCCAACTTCCCCAGAGCTAGGATCGTCATTTCCAGTAGGTTTTTCTAAACCCCACATCCCCCAAAGCTCCAACCCTATTCAGAGAGAGGTCAGAGGCCTCTGGGTTGGACCTTAAGGCAGTCTGACTTGCCAGTTTCCACCAGGAGTCAGGGTCACCAGATGGACACATCCTCCATTCTCACTGGGGAAATCATATTTTACCTTTTAGTCTTTTTCTTCTATTCTGCTTATTAGTATTTATTTGAAATAGAGACCTTCTATCTGCTGGCTCATTCCCCAAATGTTCTCAACAGTCAGGCCAGGGCCAGCCTGTAGCCACAAGTCTGGAATTCAGTATGGGTCTCCCATGCAGGTGGCAGGAACTCAGCTCCTTAATCCCCTCCCAGCACTGCATTAGCAGGAGGCAGCACTGGAAGTACAGGAGCTGAACCCTCGGATGTAGAATGCAGTGTACTCAGTGACAGCTTAATGGCTGCACCACACACCTACCCTCCATTCCTTTTTAAGATTTATTATTGTATTTGGGAGAGTTGGAAAAGGAAAGGCAACAAGAGAGGTATTTCATTTGTTGGTTCACTCCCTAAATGACCACAATAGCCAAGGTGGAGCCAAACGGTAGCGAGGAGGCAGGAGCTTCATCCATGTCTCCCGCATGGGTAGCAGGGGCCCAAGCACTAAGTCCACTTTCCACTGTTTTCCCAAGTCAGAAACAGAGAGCTCGATGAAAAGTAGAGTGTCTGGGACTTGAACTAGCTCCAGAGTGGGATGACACCATTGCAGGTAGCAGTTTTACTGGCCATGCCACAGAGCCAGCCCCATGGCCCTCCTTTCCGGTATATGTCATCAGCAATGGTCCCAAGAAGCCTCTTGAATTTCTCTAACTGATGACCATGAGGCCCATTTCCCATCTGTTGCCCAGAATCACAAAGTCATTTTAAAAACATTTATTTATTTTTATTAGAAAGGCAGATTTAGAGAGAAAGAAAGACAGATAGAAATCCACTGGTTCACTCCCCAAGTGGCTGCAACAGCCAGAGCTGAGTCAACCTGATGCCAGGAGCTAGGAGCTTCTTCTGAGTCTCCCACATGGGTGCAGGGTCCCAAAGTTTTGGGCCATCCTCTACTGCCTTCCAAGGCTACAGGCAAGGAGCTGGAAGGGAAGTGGAGCTGCTGGGATATAAACCGGCACTCATATGGTATCCCGGCGTGTTCAAGGCGAGGATTTAGCCATTAGGCCATTGCACTTGGCCCGGAATCACAGTCTTATACTTTCTTCTGGAATGTCCCAGGTCTGCACTCAAGTGCACAAGGTGTCATTGGGAATTTTCCCAACAGTTGCCTGGGTATTGCAACGTGTCATGATCGCTCTCTACCTGTCAGCAGATCTGATCTCTTTCAGGTGACAAGAGGCCTCTGGTCCCACAAAGACAACTGTTTGCATGTTGACAACTCTCACCTTCTCTACCCAGGGTTGCCCTACCTGGTGGTCAGAGCACCTCATTCCCTCTGGAGGACTGTCCAGAGGACTCTTTCCTGGCCCTGATTATTAAGAACCTTCACTATCTTCACACAGTGTCCAACATCCACTACCCTTGCAAGTCAGAAGGGTTTTCCCACGACTAGGTCAGGACGTCATTTTGGTTTCCCCCTTGTGACTTGCAGAATGACCCAATTCCCATCTGGTAGCACTGAGTTCCACCATCCCTGCTCTGCAAGCAACAGGTTTTATTTCTCTTTAGTCGATGGAGGCAGGTCCCAAGGAAACTCAGTGCTGACATCTTTGTCTTTGACCAGCATGTTGGTGGTGCCCCCACCTCTCCTGGAGTGACAATTTGTTTCCCCATGTCCCAGGGAGTTTTATTCACATGCTCACCTCTGAGCATCTCTGGGTCTTCCACCTGCCAGCGGTGCTTCTCTCTTGGGAAGTAAGCAGATATGAGGTGGTCTCAACTCCTCTACTGAAGATCATGAGCCCCTCTGGTCCTGGCCCAAGTGCTAACAGACTTCAGCATAACTACTGAGTGTCAGGCCATATACCTGTATGTATGTATGTGTGTGTATATATAATATTTGTTCCTAAATATGTTCATTACACATGTCACGTTCATTATATATAATATATAACATATAATGTATAATAAACGTTCTGATTTAGATGGAGATCTGCCATCTCCTGGCTCACTCACTCCAGTTGCCCACAGCAGCCAAGGATGGGCTCTGTGAGTGGCAGGGAGCCACCTAAGTCCCCACTTGCTGCCTCCCAAAGTGTGCACCGGCAGGAAGCTACAGTTGAGATCAGAGCTGGGACAGGCACCCACTGAACTGGCATTCCAAATTGCATGTAACCATGGCAACACATGCCAGCCCTAGGCCCCGTTGGCTTTCCTGAGTGTCAGGCTATGCCTGACAAATAACTAAAAAGACTTTGGAAAAATCGTTCAAGAAACCATAACAAGGACTCAAGAAGTGATATTACAGTTTTCCAGCTGTATTATATTATATTACAGTTGAAGGAAAGATTATTCAGTGTTTTTAAAGTAGGATTTTTGTGGGTATAAAAGCACTATAGCATTTAGGTCCATGAGAATTATCCAAAAGAATGATGAACATTTTATTGTAAATGTTGATATGTACATTTTTTAGAAATCATAACATGTGTAACTATTTAAACATATGAAAATGTTGGTATAAACTTTAAAATGAATGATAGCACCTAGTTTTTTAAATTTTACTTTCATCTATTTGAGAGAGAGAGCAGAAGAGTGAGAGAGTGAGAAAGAAATGTTCCATCTGTCAATTGACTCTTCAAATGCCTGCAGCAACAGGGAGTGGGTCAGGCTGAAGTCAAGAGCTTGGAACTCAGCCCACGTCTCCCTCCCAGTGTCTGCAGGAAGCTGGCCACCCAAGCAGGGGCTTAACTCCATATACCACAATAGCGATCCTGGTCCCTGGTTTGGAACACCATTGTAGGAGGCAACACGGACAGTTCTAGAAGATGGCTTTGCTCACCCTGCTGAACTCACCCAGGCTCTAGCAGGCATCACCCAAAGTGACAAGGAGACCGGGGGCTGCCAAACAGACATCTAGAGGGAGACTGGCTGAGCTCCCTCCCTGCTGGTTCAGGAAGAAGAGAGGAGACCAGGGCAGCTGGAGAAAGGAGTACTGAGCCCCATGTCTTTTCCCCGAGTAGGGTTCAGAGCACTTTGACAGCCAAGGGGGGTGTGCTGGTGAACTAGCATGGGGGAGCCCAGGAGCGTTGCTTCTCTCCTATAGTAGCAGGTCTCCGCCCCAGCATGCAGGTCCCAAAGCAGCACGGCCTCGCAGGGCTTCATCTCCTCTGTGGTCCCAGGAGGTCTGGGATCCATGAACGGGAGGAACCCTGTGCTTTGCTCAGGAGAAAGCCAATGCCTGCTCCCTTCTCACCACAGCCCCCAGCGGAATCCTGGTTAGAGACCCAAGGCCCCAGGGCTGCTCCAAGAAGACTCCTCATGTCCCTACTGTGATGCTCAGGTCCCGTCAGGTCCTCTGCCCATATATTCACTTCTTCACAGCCCTTGTCTTACTTTCTATGTAGTCCTTTCATATAGTGACCTCACACTGGGATGAAAAATCAGACAGTGTCGAACATTTGGAACTCAGTAGTCTAAATGGACTGCGCATCACAGCCAACAACTGTGTGAACCCCTTAGCTATTTCCTGAGTGAGCCCCTGCCCCAGGCATCTTCTTCCTGCCCCACTAAGTTTGGGAAAGCCTCAGAGGCAGCTTCCACCTTTGCTCTTTCTGAGTAGCCAAGCTCCCTCAACCCTGCATGACCAGGCCCTGGGCCACTGCCTCTCTTTCACCAGCATCACCCCATGTAGGGGATGAGCCCTGGGCCCTCAAAGTCTCGGGACCCTGTTGACTCTGGTGCCTGCTCTGTTCCGGCCCATTTTAAGGCAGCATCTCATCTCCTTCCACAGACACAAGGCATGTTTTCCTTTCTGGAAGCCACCCTATTTTACCAGGTGCACACAGCACTGCCTCCCTGGCTACATTATGCACACCAGCTTCTGCGGCTCCCACACCCTCATGAAGAACACCATTTGCCTTTGGGGCCTGGGCTCTGAAACAGAAGAAAGACAAACCTCACATTCTGCAGAGCTCAGACCAAGAGGGAAACAATCTGTGTCAAGAAGCGCTGAAGGCAGAGCTGTGCTCCAAAGGGGTTCAGCTGCTGCCTGCTACAAGGCAGCCCGTATGGGTGTCTGCTAGGGACTCAGCTCCCTGTACGTGCCTGGGAAAGCTGCAGAAGATGACCAAGTGCTTTGGCCCCTAGATTCCTGTGGGAAACCCCATAGAAGGTCCTGGCTCCTGGCTCAGCCCAGGTGTACTTGGGCAGTGAACCAGTGGATGGAAGATGTGCCTTTCTTGCTCTCTCTCTCTCTCTGTCTCTAGCTCTAACATTCAAATCTTTAAAAAGAAACACCAACTTGCTCTACTGTGAGATGCTGTCAGGGTGGGAGGGGACAAAAGGCAACTCCTACTCTGGGGAGGACTGGCCAGGGGAAAGGCTTCCAGACTGCCCAGGTGGGAGGAGTGGGCCTAAGCAGAGGTGCAGTGGTAGAGAAGCAGGGACAGGCACCCAGGAGACCAGTCAGAACCCTGTGCTCAGCAAGCAGAGGCCAGGTCTGGAGGCAGCAACCACTGAATCTGCAAGGGGAGATGAGCCTGAACTCAGGCGTGGAGCAGGAGAAGGGCTCAGTTGGAGTGGCACACCTGATAACGCCACTGGACCCTGTAGAGGAGCGGGGACAGAGGTCATGGAAATTACCAGCAGCGAGCTGATGGGCTGGGGATAGAGCCCCATTTGATAAGCACGGACAGAGGCCCCGCAGATTCAGTAAGGGACCCAGAGCTTGAGCAAGAGTTGGCAGGAAGGCAGGTGTGGGCACGAGAACCATGTGCATCCAGGGAAAGACGTAGGCGCAGGGTCAGATGCGTCCAGGGAAGGCATGGGCATGGGGCTGGGTGTGGGCACAGGGACTATGTGTGTCCTGGCAAAGATGTGGGTACGGTTGGGTGCGCCCCAAGGAGGGTAAGGGCACTAGGGTAGGGTGTGCCCTGGGCAGGTTTGCAGTTCCCAGAGGCTGCATCTGTTTGCCTCCCCAGAGGCAGGCACACCTGTGCTCCTAGCAGCTGCATAAGCAGGCAACCGAGACGTGGCCTCATTTCTTATAAATTTATTCCATAATATTATAATAATTATCAATAATAATAATATAAGAAACATAGATCTCTGTGGGGTGTATCACAACGCCAGGGTCAGGAGGCCTCAGGACTGGAGCGGGGGAAGCCCCCGGATTGAGCTCCATACAAAAGGAGGGGTGAAGCGAAACTGACCCTGTCAAGTTAAAAACCCAAATGGAACGGAACCTAAAACCCACAGGTGAGTGTGAGACAGTGTGTGGCAGTCTCCTGGCGACTGCTGCGGGACCTGGTGTGTCTGACGGCGTGGTTGCAACTCTGCCCGGGGAGTGGGCCCGTGGGTGGGGGCGGGGCAGGCGTGCCAGGCCCCTGCGCTGTGAACTTTTTTTTCCTTTTTATTAAAAAAAGCTAGAAATATAAACAGAAACTTGTGAGTGACGTGGATGGAGCTTAGTCCAGACTCCAAACCCTAGGTTTAAAAACGCCTCAGGACCCCCACCCCACGGGCCATGGTCGACCGTGAGGAGTCACAGTAAGGGGGGGCTGGGGCGCCCTCAAGGGTCTCTGACTATCTCTAGGGTCCTGAAATGCCCTCAGAAGCCCAAAGGGAGTGCTGCCTCCAAGGGAATCTTTGGGGCCACCCTAGGAGTGCAGCTCCGGACGGCCAGGCTGGGCCAGCAGTGGGAGCCGGGATAGAGCCCCCGACTGCAGCCTGCGGCGGCTCCCAGGGACCACCGAGCACTTGGGCACGCCCAGGGCTCCCGCCACACCCAGCTCCACACGTGCACACGTGTGTGCGCACAGGGTGGGGGCCCAAGGCAGGGGAGCTTCTCTGCTGTGGATGCCCGAAACTTGGGAGGGGGAGACCCTGTGAGGAAGACGGCTGGGGAGGGAGCGTGGAGTGCTAAGCCCACGCCCTACCCCCAGGCCGCGGGGTGGGCCGCCTGCCGCCCCTCCCTCGAGCAGCACCTGCAGGATCGATGGGGCTCGGCGAGGAAAGGGGCCGAGCAAATGGAACCCCCGGGCCCGCCACCAGGACCCTGGCCAACCCCAGACCAGCTGGAGCGTCCCCTGCCTCGCGAGGGTCGGCAGTGGCAGTGAGGGGCCGGAGATGGAAGACTGGGCTGGGCAGTGGGGCCGGGAAGGGGGGCTGTTAGGGACAGAGATATTTGTTCCTTGTCTCGCTCCGGATATTGAGTGGATTAGAGTATGCAAACTGGGGGCTCCGTAGCCCCCGCCGAGAACCCCAGTGTTTCCCTCCCTCCCCCCAGTCGCCAAGGCGTGTTCCGGCCTCGCATGCTGGACTAGGTTCCCGCTCCGGGCGAGGGCCGCTAGGAGCTGCGAAGGCGGCGGTCAGGGCAGAGCACCGCACCACAGGCCCTCCCGCCCGGCCCCCCCACCCCCCCACCCCCGGTCTGCGCCCTTTCCCGCCTGTGCGCGGGGCCGGGCGCTAAGCAATGTACAGGGCAAGTCTCCGAGCAACAGCAAACAGGACGATTCATGCAACATTCCCGGCCCGGGCACCTTCTCGGGGCGGGCCGAGCCCGCGGCCCGGAGAGGAGGAGGCCGCCCTGCCGGCAGGGCGCGGCAGGGGCGAGGGGTCAGCTGCCCTCCAGCTGCCGCAGAGCACGCTCGATGTTCATGCGGTGGCCCACGCGCGTGACGCCCAGCTCCACGAAATCCTCCTTGGTGAGCGCAGGCAGGTGCGCGCCCTCGATCTCGTGGTCCTCAAAGCGGTCACGGTGTTCGCCCAGGTGGATGCTCTCCAGCCAGTCGCCCACGTCGAATTTGCTCCACAGCTGTAACGGTTTCTGCTGGAAGGGCCGGCGCGGGCCAGGCGCGCCAGGGCCTGGGCCAGGCGCAGGCGAGGGCAGCGGCGACGGCGACGGTGACCGGCTGCGCGCGCTCACGCTGCGAACCACGAAGCGCACCTCCTTGGGCTCGTGTGGAATGGAGAGGCTGGACGACTTGAGGATGGTGGGGGGCGTGAGGCCGAAGGGCCGCCCAACGCCCCCCGCGCCCGCACCCAGCCCCTCCACCCGCTCCAGCGACGCGGGCTTCACTGGGCTCGGGGCACGCCGCGCCACGGGGTAGCGGCCACCTGGCCGCACCGAGTAGGAGGCCGAGCCACCAGGGCCTCCTGGGCTGCGCTGTGCTGAGATGGTGCTCAGCTCACCGAGGCTGCTGAAGAGCCTGTGGAGGGAGAGGGGGTCAGGACGAGGTGGGGGCACAGAACCAGGTGGGGAAGGGCAAAGGGGAGAAGGGAACAGGCCAGGGGGAGGAGGTTAGGGCTGGGGGAAGGGGACAGGAACAGGACATCCTGGGCTACTCAGGCGCTCTGGCGTGGCCGCTAGGGTTGGAGCTGGAGCCTGGCTCTGGCAAAGCTCTGAACTCCCTTGGGCTCTCTCCCTCCACGGAGGCACCACAGGCAGTTCCTGGCCAAGGGTTGGCTGTCCCCTCCCTGCCAGACAGCCTTGGATAGGGAACCACATATCTGGCTGCAGACCCAGAGCCTCTGGGGAGTCAGAGGCCAGGTGGAGACTGGCAGCAGTGCCCAGATGGGCAGGCCCCTGGCACAGCGGACACCCAGTGGCGTCTACACCCACATGGAGTGGCAGCATGTGTAGCACAGAGCAGTATGTGAGAGCAGCAGTGGTGACCCATGTTACAGACACAGCAGCACACATACACATGTTGCAGACACACAGTAGCACATGCATGGGACACACACACCCATATTGCACATAGCAGCAAACACCTGCACACAGCACATCACTGCCCAGCCCCACCTGACAGCACCCGGACCTCTAACCCCTCTTCAGTATGGCCACAGGAGGACTGCGCCTGAGAAAAATCCACTCCCATAACCCCCATTCCCATCTCCACTTGCACCCCTTCCTCTTACTGTGGCCAGGGGTGGGTCAGAGGCTGTTAGGGACACCCAAGCCCCAGTCAGCCATGCAGAGACGAGACCCAGGCATGACCCATGGACTGCAGGAGGCATGGGATGGACGTGCTCACTTACACAGCCGGCGCTCGGGACCACCGCGCAGCAACACAGAGAGCCACATGCAGATGGGCAGGAGAGAGCAGTGAGAGAGAGTGTTAGCAGGCCAGGGGCCAACGGCCAGGTGCGCGAACCCCCGGCCAGCATCCTACGGAGCGAGGAACTTGGGGAAATGGGCCCAGCTGCTATGGTGAGAGGAACTGGCAGGCCTGAGTGGCCCCATTTGTGTGGAACCAGCTGTTGCTGACGAAGTGCTCTGCAGGCTCCTGATTCTTGCTGGAGCTGAAGCTACTCCACCCCCATGCACTCTGCTGTCGGAGTGGCCTCTTTCCAGCTACCATCCTTCTCTGCCCCAGCCCAGCCCAGGCCAAGGATCCTACCTCTGGGCTGCCACCCACCTTTGTGCTGTCCTGGCCATAGCACCGCAGAGCCCACCACACACCAGCACAGGCCCCCTCCCCTCAAAGCAGGCTTATCCTCACATGTTCCCCCAGTGACATGGCCCCTCTTCCCTCCATTGTCCCTACTGCCTCTTCCCAACTGCTCAGAGATGCTCCGCGCCCCCAGGGGAAATGGGGCCCCAGGGACAGGGACCAACCTAAATCCAAGCTCTGTAGAGTCCCTGGAGCTTCAGGGCAAAGCGGAACAGCAGCTGGCAACCATGCCAGGTGGTATGGGTGTTGCAGCCCATGGTGGGGTGACGGCAGCAGAGACTGAGAGAACTGTGCCTCTGGGACCAGACTGGAAGACCAGGAACACAACTCCCCACCTCTTGGCATGGCCCTGGCTGGGGGCCTGCATCACCAGATGCCTACCCTGCCCCTGCCCCATGGTTCCAGTTTCCACGTTCTTGTCTATCAGTATGGTCTTAGGGTGAGCAAGCTGAACAGCAAAGACAGCATAGGTGTACCTAGTCATCTGGAGTGGGTGGAGCAGAGCTAGGCAGGTCTGGGTGTGCAGGGGCCTAGGCGGAGGGCAGACTGGCTCAAGGCTTCTGGGGGCCAGGAACTGGGAGCCAGAAACAGGCCACCAGGTATCACTAGGCTAGGTATCAGGGAGTCACACTCCTATCACCTTCCAGTCATCCAAAGACAGTAGGGGTATGGTGGTCTTCCTCCATGGCCAAGTCCAGAGAGGAAGCCCTGGTTCAGCCAAGTGTCCAAGAAAAGCTTAGCCAAGGTCTGAATCTTGTGGTGTCTCCCAGGGACTATGGCCATTGGGGCCAACCCCTGAGGCTGCCAACACCATTGGCAGGACTCCCTGACACCTGTTCATGGTTTCCTCTTCCCCACATGGATTTTCTTTGCAATTTGTCCTGGGCCATTTCTCCCACGAATGGCTGCATGATGGCCGATGTGTCTAGAATTGCCATACCTGAGGTCCAACAGTTCTTCCCCAAGCTCCAGCAAATGGCACCCCATCCTTCCCACTCAAGCAACCTGTCTTTTAACCCTAATGACCTCCAAGCCATGAAGCCTAACATTAACATAACCTTACCTTTGGCCTCACCCCTGACCTAGACCCTACATGATTTCAGGGACACCCCTTCACATCCTAACAGTCCTCCGTGACCCGTGGCTCCTCGCACAGGTCAGGAGCAATATGTGCACTGAAGAAAGACACTGAGTAACATGGCTTGAGTCTCCTGGGCAGGCCCACCACTGTGGGTCCTACTGTGCCAACAACAGGAAGGAGCCACACTCACACTGGCTTGGCTGTGCCACTGCACTTGCACAGGCAATTTGGGGGCCTTCCTAAGAGAAGCAGTCCTCAGCAGGACACAAACCAGGAGGGACTGGGAATGCGCCTGCTGTAGGATGGCTCCTTGCTTGCCTCCCAGCCCTGCTGTGGCCCAGGTCCCCATGTCTGTTCCTGTGACTCCTTCCTATGGTGCTGGGCAGCATGTGGCCTTCAAAGACGGAGACGAGGGAGGAGATCAAGGAAATTTCCAGGAACTGGGACCAGGATGCCAAGGAGGCCATGGTGGACGCCTCTGCCAGGACTGGTCAGGGAAGAAGACAATCACACCTGGAAACCATAACTTCCCATGTTGTGGCTGCTTTTTGAAAAGACAGTGGACTAGGGGCTGCCAGTGGAGCACAGCAAACGAGGTCACTGCCTGCAGTGCCAAAATCCGACATGGGCACTGGGTTGAGTTCTGGCTGCTCTGCTTCCTATCCAGCTCCCTGCTAATGCAGCTGGGAGAGCCGTAGAGGATGGTGGGGATCTGAGAGGTGCTTGAGACCCTGCACCCATATGGGAGACCTGGAAGAAGTTCCTGACTCCTGGCTTTTGACTGGCTCAGCTCTGGCCATTGCAAGGCATTTGGGAAGGGAAACAGTGGCTGGAAGATCTCTCTGTCTCTCTCTAACTCAGTCCTCTAAAGAAACAAATCTTAGACAGTTGAGCAGCAGTTTTATCCAGACGCAGCCAGAAGCAGCTGCAGAAGGGTGTCTAGGCATTCCTGATGGCACCACAGCCACAGCTGGACACAAAATCCTCATCTGATACAGGGCTAGGTGGACACAGCCACAGCACCCAGTGCTCAGCACCCTTCCTGCAGCCAGACAAGGGGGAGCCCATAGACCCCAAGGAGATGGCCCAGGGGACTCTGCCACAGGGGTCCATGTCTGTGCCCTAAGCCACCTCTCAGAGCTCACATTCCAGGGCCCAGCAGCTGCATTCAGCCTCACCATTCCCAACCCTGTACAGGCATGGGGCCAGGTCTGAGCTACACCTGGATGGCTTCAATCTACATGGGATGGAGAAGCAGTGAGAAACAAAGGGAGCAGGCATGGGGGACATGGCCAGTCTGGGTCAGGACACCCCATCCTAGGGACCTTGCTGGAAATGTTCCCTGAGTGCAGCTGGGAGCAGCCTCCAGCACATCTGAGGGGTAAAAAGCGAGTGTCCCAACCCCCCACTTATCCTGTGTACCCACAAGTGGAAGTAGACAGAGTAGACAGGTCATTGGTGAATCTTCCATTCTGGCTCCTCCCAACTGAGCTTTGCCTTCCAAGTATGAAAGGGCTCAAGGGGGATCATCCTAGCCCCACTCAACCCAGGACCACCCCCAGAAGGCCTGCAAATAGGGAGGAGGGCTGGCTGGGCCTGCCTGGCTCTGCTCCAATGCCCATACAGCCCACAGACCCGAGTGGCACTCTAGGAGGGGTCTGGGGACAGGGTCCTCAGGCAAAGACTTGAGAGGTTACGCTGAAGGCACAGAGCAGCAACAGGCTCAGCAGACCCAGCCCTGTGCCAGCCCCTCCCCCCATGGCCCCATGCTGGGGCTGGGGAGAGGGATGGCGTAGCAGACGGTGAAAGGCCAAGATGTGGCCTCCATGTGCCTTGTTGCACAAATCACACATAGGACTTGGGGAACAAGGGGAAGACCCAGGAAGGAATCCAGTCCCCGAGAGAAGAGCCTCCAGGGGAAGCCAGGCAGGTGCCATGCAGGGCCAACCGAGAGGGTGGTGTGGAAAGGGCTTGTGGTAGAGCCACAGGGAGCTCCAGAGTGCACCTTAAGCAGGGTAGCCCCTTGAGGACTGTGAGAGTATAAGTGGGGTCTCTGGCCTGCACCAGCGGTCCAGGTGTTTCCAACACCCTAGAGGGCCTCTGCATTCTTGGACCAGGTGGGGGTGGGGAGGGAGGCACAGAGAGGTGGCATGGGACAGGAAGGAGACACAGGGGGCTGGAGACACAGACGGGCCCTCCCCCAGCGCCCCGCTCACCGAGCTGCTGCAATGGGAGACTTCTTGGCTGGGTCGAGCAGGCTGCCCAGGCCACCTGCGGGCTCCTCCCCCAGGGAGCGGGCATCTTTGTTGAGTTGCTGCAGCCGGGAGCTGAGCTCGCTGATCACGGCTGGCCGGTCATCTTCAGGCCCGGGGGACCCCCGGCTCTCCACGGGGTCCCCCCACAGCTTGGACCTTCTCTGGAAGAGGTAGCGTGGGCGGGCAGGCCCGGCAGAGGCGGCATGGTGCTGGGGGGCCGTGAGCTCGCTGTCTGAGGACTGCTTCAGCAGGGGGTCCCTGAAGGTCACCGGCCCCTTCCCCAGGGGGGACTTGAGCTTGGGCTTGGGAGGCACTGGCGGCTTCTCGAGTAGAAAAGTGTGTCCGTCGGCGAAGGAGGTGTGAGTGTCAGTGAGCTCCCCACTTTCAGAGCTCAGAGTGGACATGCTGGACACTGTGGAGATGGTGCTTGTGGTCTCCAGATGGGGGTCACTGGAACTGCGCGTGTCGGCCTCCTCCACACCCGAGTCGGCCGCCGACTCGGGTGCAGGGGGTGGCTCACTGCCAGGCTTCCCTGAGGCCGGGCCGGGCACTGTGGAGGGCGGGGGCCCCAGGCCGGGTGGCGGCGTGGCCAGCAGGATTCCATTGGCAAACTCTTCTGGGGGCGGCACCAGTCCAATGCGGGCCAGCTCCTCCCGGGTCTCCTCATCACTGGAGGACAGCTGGGCAGGCGGGAGACTCACAGCAAACACCAGCTCAGGCTCCTCCTCAGAGCTGCCCTGGCCATGCCCTGGGTCCACTGGGGTGCTGCCAGCAGGCTGGGCCCTGGGACTGGGCAGGGGCTCTGCCACGGCTGTTGTCACCGTGGTGGGCATGGGGGCTGGGGCCCGCTCCGGGGTGCCCGGACGCTGCTCTTCAGCCCCCAGCCTGCTGGGCTCCTGCCCGTTGCTGGTGGCATGCACCACGATGAGGCCGGCCGGCCGCTGCAGGGAGGTGTCCAGGACACTGAGGATCAAGGATTTCTTGTCCTCAGGGGACTTGCGCTCTTCCCGGGGTGCCTTCTCTGACTCCCTGCGGACTGGCACAGGAATCCAGGCTGGGCTTCGCGGGGAGAAGGCCGGGGAGGCCATGGTTCCCCGCTCTGAGTCTCGGGCCTGCACATCCACAAACAGGGGTCCTGGGCGATCAGCATCAGGGCTGTGCACTGGAGTGGGGGATCTCGAGGGTGCCTGGGAGGCTAGGGCCCGCTCCCGGGCAGCCAGAGCGAGGGCCAAGGGTGAGCTGGGGTCCAGGGGCTTGCCAGTGAGGGGGTGGATGAAGGTGGAACCCGCAGGCGTCAGGCTTGGGGCGCTGACCAATGGCTTCAGAGCGGATACAGGGGAGGGCAGCAGCAGGTCACGGCCAGGAGTGGCGGCTGGGCCCAGCAGGCGCTCATCGATGGACCGTGAAGGCTGCAGGGATGGCAGGTCAGCGCTGGGCGGGCTGCCTTCAATGGCACCCACTGATAAGAACACCGTGGAACGGCGCCGCTCCTCCAGACGCCGGTCCTTGGCCGGGCCTGGTCCCCCAAATGCAAGCCCAAGCCCATCCTCGGAGCCATAATCAAGGCCACTTGGCCGCGGCCCGCGGTGCGTCGGGGATGGCTCACGAGCAAAGCTGCCACCTCCAGGGCCAGGGCTACCCACAGCCAGTGCTGCACGCTCCTGTGCATCCTCCACCTGCAGCTGCTTCACCAGCGGACTCTTGCGGCGCTGCGGCTTGGATGGCGTGAAGAGGCTGGCGCTGAAGGCGCCCAGGTTGGCGTAGGGGCTGTCGGGCCCCGGAGGGCGGGGCCGGCGCTTGGGGCGCTCCGGCGGTGTGGCCGCTGGCGGGGGCCTGGGGCCGTCGCTCGTCTCCGGCGCAGAGTCCTGCAGGATGATCATGGAACGCGCGCGCTTCTGCCGTTCTGGGTAGGGCAGTGGGCCCAGGGCAGCGCCAGGCTCATAGAGGCCTGCGGTGCCCGCACCCAGGCGCGCCTCCAGGCCCGGCTTGAAGCTGGAGCGTACTGTGTCGTAGGCACGGCCCGGTGGCGGAGGTGGTGGCGAGAAAGCGGGTGGTGGCCCCGAGTCGAAGTAGTAGGGGGCTGGCGGGGGCGGGGGTGCGGTCTGCGGCGGGGGCGGGATGCCACGGCCCTCCCGCACCGAGTCCTGCATGGACGTGCTCCGGGGGAAGCGCCCCTCCAGTAGGGAGGCCAGCTTCTCGTCCTCCCCTGCAAACGAAGGACTTTGTGAGGCCGGCTGGGGAGGCGGCCCCCCGCCCCTCCGCCGTCAGACCCCAGGCCTGGCCCCAGCTCAGCTCCAGATGCCACGCAAGGCCTACAGATGACCCAACAGGGTAGGCTGCCACTACCCTGACACTGACCCCACCTCTGAAAACAAGGGTTAATGTGGCAATGAGGTGACGGTGGCCCCAGCAGTGGAAGCTCTGGGAGGGACCCTCACCTGGACCCAAGACCAACCCCAGAAAGAAGAATGACCCTAAGGTATTGGGCAGAACTGGAAGGGAGTCAGGGGCAACTGTCAGAAGCAGTCAAGGGTGGGAGGGGGTGAGCAGGTCAGAAGGGCTGTGGTTGGATGACACACTGATAGTGAGGGGAGGAGGAAAAGGGAGGTATCCTGGGTACCCAGGGCCTGTGATGCACAGCCCCCTCCAAGCCTCAGTTCACCAGCAGCAGCCCATTCTCACCCATCCCAGCCTGCCCAGTGCCAACAGCACCAGGTCTATGTGGGCCTCATTAAGATCTTCACCATCTTGTGCAAATGCTGATGGCCAGACCTAAGGACAGCGGTGGTACTGGACACTAAGCCTCAGAGACTGTGGTGCCCCCTGCCATGCACTCTGCCCATCCCCTCACAGTGTTGACAAGGCCTCAGGGACTGTGCGCCCCCATGCACACTGCCCATCCCCCCATGGTGCTGACCAGGCCATGGCAGTTTGAGGCCACAAGCACAGCAGGTACAACAAGCACAGGCTGTGGGAGGTGGGCATGAATTCTGCCCTGGTATTTCTCAGCCCCTGGGAGTTTCAGTTTCCCCTTCTCAAGGGGACTGCCTGTCCCAGCTCAAGGTCATCTAAACTCACAGCAGGACACAGGCCAGCCTGGGGAGCTCCAGAAGGGGCTGGGCGCAGACACTGCACTGCCAGTGAGGCACTGCCTGAGATACGCATATCCATTATCACAGTGACAGCTGGAGTCCCAGCTCCCTGCTAATGTGCCTGGGAGAGAGCAGGTGATGACGCAAGGCTTGGGTCCCTGCACCTATGTGAACGACCCAGACAGAGCTCCTGGCTCCTGGATCCAGCCTGGCCCAGCTATTGCAGCCATTTGGAAAGACAGACAGTAGATGAAAGATGGACAATCTTCTCTCTGCCTTTCCAAGAAACACATAAACAAATCTTTAAATCAAATACGAGCACCTGTTAGCTCACGCAGCAGCTAAGCACAGGAGGTGCAGGAGGGCCCGTGGGAGGAGACCGGCTCTGCCAAGAGACTCGGGCTGCAGAGGCACCTGGATCTGGACCTGCAGGGGGCAGCTCTGGGACTGAGCACAGGCCATTCTGGCTGAGGGCAGCAGGAAACAGCAAGGGAAGACCCAGGTCACAAGTCCCTAGGGCCCTGCAGCATCAAGGAGCCCATGGGCTAAGGGTAAGGGTGACAGTCATGCTGAGGAGGCATATTTGGGTCAGAGGGACCAACTGGAGAGCAGAGCCCGCACAGCAGACCCTGAGGAGAAGCAAGCCATTGTCCACGTGAATTGGCCATGGCCCTGGTCAGACACAGCTTCCCATCCCCAAAGCAGAGCAGGTAGAAGAGACAGAAAATCCCACAGGTGAACACAGGGCTCAAGAGGAGGAAGAACAACCTCATGGACCCAAAGCAGCTGCTGTCTCACCAGCCTTCTTCCCCACCTCCCACCCAGGAAGCAGTGGGGTTCCCTGAAGGACAGTGCCAGACATTCGCATCTTACATACTTCACCCTGATCAGCAGTCGGCTCTGCTCTCCAAAACTTCCTACTTCATCTAAGCTAAAGGTCCCCCAACACACACCCATACATGTATGCACATGACACATACAACAGGACTGCAGATATGCACACATTATGTATACATATCACATGTGTACACCTACACCACGCACAAGCACATGCACATGTACACACCCAAATGGATACACATAACATATACACATGCACATACTCCACCACATACAATGTATATGCCCAATGCATATACCACATGATACACAACAGATGTACATGCACAAATGCACACACATGCCCGTGATACACACATGCACACATACACAATACAGATGTGCACACACATGTCCACGCAGCATACACACATACATGGCAGCTTTGCTTGATCCCCAGGTGTGAGCACCCCGTACACAGGTCCTGACACCACTACCTAACTGCTGAGCTAACTCAGACCTGACTCGGCCCAGCCCAGCGGGGAGGTGATCACTGAAGGGTGCACAGAAGCTGAGAGGTGGTGGTTTGACCCCAGCAGAGGTGTTCTTATGGACAAAGACTCCCGCTGTTACTCTGCAGGCCACAATTACACTGCAGAAGCCAAACATCCCCCCTACCCACCCCCCGCCAAGCACACTCAGGTGGCAGCAGATGGTGATGTGGTGGGCAGAAGAGGGAGCCTGGGCAGAGGCCTGTGGGTGTCCCCATCTGCAGCCAGGAAAGCAGAGGCCAAGGATGGGGCATGACTGGGCTGGGAGGGGAGGCAGAGGACGCAGCCCGGAGAATGGCCCACATGGCAGTAGCCAGCTCAGCAGGGACTGAGCAAGTGAGCTGGAGGAAAACAGGGATATCAGGCAACATCCCAGGACCCCAAAGAGAAGATAACCAGCCGGGGTCAGGAGATAAGAAGGCCATGCCCGTTTATACCAGTTTCCACTCTAGGCAGTACTGAGCATGGGATGAGCAGTGTAGCCAGGGAAGGACACAGGGCACCTGGGGACAGCGACACTGGTGGCCTAGGGGAAGCAGGATGGGTGGGAAGGGGAATACCAACCCCCAGGCCACCCACAGCTGAGATTCCTGAGCGGGGAAAGAAGAGCCGGGTCCTCCCTTGTGCCCCAGCCGCTGCAGTCCCCTAGATCAGCCATACCTACAGACTTGGTCCGTGGAATCCCCTTCCGCAGAGAACCTTGCAGCTTCTCTGGGCCGGGGAGGCCTTGGCGTTCAAACAGTGACTGTGGGGGAAGCAGGGGAAATGGAGAGTTCAAGGGAAAGAGGCCCAGGTTCTGTACCAACCCCACACAGAGCCATACCATTCCATCCATGCTCTCTCTGACTGCTGGCACTGAGCAGGGCCTGCACACAGGATCAGTCCAAGGTCCCCAGGTCCCAGGCCCCCAGACCCCCAGGCCCTCACCTGCTTGGGCTCTGCCCAAGGCCCTACCTATCTGGGCTCTGCTCCCCATGTCCCCAGCTGCCTGGGCACTGTCCCCCAGGCCCCCAGCGGCATGGACTGTGCACCCCAGGCCTGGCTCTTGTCCACTCACACTGATCTCGGCAGGGGTGATCCTCCGACTGGTGGGTCTCTGCTTGACCGTGGCGGCCCGGGAGTCGGCATCCGCAATGTCCGGCCTCAGAGCTGGCTCTGCAGCAGCTGCCAGGATCTCATCCAGCTTCTCTGTGCAGCCAAGGAGATGGCCCTGCTTCAGCACCACCCCAAATCCAACTGCCCCACCCCGCCATGTTGACAGCAGTAAGGTTACATCCCACTCATGCCTCCAGATGACTCTGCAGACTCCTCCTGAGCAAAGCCTGTTCTGACCCCAAGGGGAAGGGTTAGGGTGGGGGCAGGACCCTCAGCGTCCACTCCAGGGGGTTAGCCACTCCAGCAGCAACTGCTGGGGACAGGACCTAATGTACAGGAGGCTAGGGTGGGGAATGAGTCAGCCATGGGCAGATGGGGCTTCCATGGCTGGGGATGGACTCTTAGGTACGGGAACAACCAGCAACAGACAGGACATGGGGATACCGCAGAGACCTAGCCAGGGTTCCTGGCAAATGGGTGGCCATGGGTCCCATTCCTCAGCCCCCTTCAGGTAGAGTTCTGGACTGGACAGGGCCACCCTTGGGGGGGGGACGGGGGCTAAGAAGGTAACCAAGAGCCTCAGAGGTGGAAGAGATGGGACGGGGCTGGCATGTGATAGACAAGCTCTGTCTGCTTGTTCACTAAGAGCTTGTGTTAAGACAAACTGGAAACCCATCACTAACAGTAGTGCCAAGGGCAGGATCCCTCTTGCCCCAAGACAGTGGCCCTTGCCCCTGCTGGTCCACACAACTGCACCCCAAAGCCTACTCAGGATACAACAGCACCTGTGCCCATCTGGCTGCTAGCCCAGCCCAGGACCTTCTGACCCTGGAGGATGGCATCTCCTCAGAAAGTGCTCACCCTGAACCCCTGTGGGAAAGGTTTGATGGTCAGCCCAGATGCCTCTTCCTCCTTGCAGCCCAGCCTGCAGCTGCCCCACGGGACCTGCTGATGCTGAGCTTGCCCTGTACCCAATCCTGACCAGGCTGACCCATCAGGTACTGGGTTCTGATTTCATCTTTGTCACCCAGTTTTCATCCGCTACAGCAGTCCTAAGCACAGTGAGAATGAACATAGATGAGGACACAAAGAGAACATGTATAAAGACTTGAGAAAAGTACAGAGATATGGTGAGAACATGTATGAAAACAGTGAACACATAGGAAGACATGGTGAAAATGAACACATGAGAACACAGTGAAAATGGATGTGTATGAAGACAAAGTGAGAATGAACACATATGAAGACAATGAACAACAGGAAAATGTGGTGAGGACGAGCATGTATAAAGATGTGGTGAGAATTAATACCTACGAAGACGGAGTGAACACATAGGAAGATGTGGTGAGAATGAGCAGACATGAAAACATCGTGAGAATGAGCATGTATGAAGACAAAAGAACAACTGTGTATGAAGACGTGGTAAGAACGAGCATGTAAGGCGGCCCACAGCACCATGGGCTTCACGCTGAGCCAGGGCACATCTCTCTCCATGCTGTGCATATCTCCCCAGGCAGGGTGGGCCTTGGAGGACGGGCAGAGCATCCCCTCTGTTCTCTGTGTCCAGCCCCAGAGTGGAACAGCATTGCTGTGGGGCTGCTGGGAGAGGTCTCCTGGGTCAGGAGGGAGCACATTCCTCCAAGAGTCACAGTCCCCTCCCCACCGTGTGCTCAGGGTTCTGTGCAAAAATTCTTGCATCACCCTGTTTACCCAGAAGCATGGCCCCAACATATCAGAAAACCAGGTTTAATGACAGGAATGGACATGCATAGGAATCTCCCAGCAAGAATGCCACTACTGGCATCCAACACCTCCAGGTAAGGAGAGTTGACCCCATGGACCCCAGCAGGCTGTAAGACGATGGCCTGGGGTAGCTGAGAAACGTCATCCAAAGATCAAGAGCAATATTGCTACAAATGGCCAGCCAATGAGGCCAACACAGATCCCAGCAAAACCAGAAAACACATTGTTAGACACTTCCCAAAGGCAGTGCAGCCTGCCCTCCACGTCCACCTCCATGGGACCACAGAGGCATGGTCAAGTTCAAGAGAGATGAGGTGTCTGCGGCATGTCCTGCCACATTCACTTCAGGGGTACAGGCCACAGCACAGTACCCTGGAGGCAGAACCAGAATTTTCCAGGAAGCTTGGCATCTGCCCCACAGGCATGAAGGAGAAGGTCCCTGGGGGAAGCCTGAGGACCCTTGTTTGGGCTTGGGTGACAAAGACCTCAGAGGCAGGGACTCAATGCAGCACAGGGGAGCACACCCAGCTCTGGCAACGGGAGTGGAACCAGAGGGAGGGACCCTGGGTGCAGGCACACAGATGGGGAGCAAGCATGCCCCACAGCCACTGAGTCTCCTAGGGCTTCCTGTGGGCCTGAGACCTTGCCAGATGTGGCCTGGGTGACTCTGTTCTCACTACATTGTCCATCCCCAAGCCAGGCTGAACTCTCAGACTGTACAGTGAGGGGCCTCCAAGAATGAAGAAATAAGGCCTGGGTGGGGAAGTTGGCAGCCCAGGGCTCCAAGGGGACCCATTTAGGAACAACCAAGAAGAGGACAGATCCTCAAAAGGTGCTGTGCACATAGGGTTGAACATCCTGAACCCCTTCACCACTTCCCCTGCCCACTTGGCTGCTTCAACTCCACCCTGAGATCGCCACCCCACTACCCAGTCCTTCCTAGTGCTCTGAGTAGGTTCCCAGGAAGAATGCCAGCAGCAGGGCAGTACAGGTTCCCAGACCACCCAGACTCAAATGAGCCTCCTCACATACTACCAGCACCCCCAGGCCAGGGTCAAGCAAAGCTGGGGCCCTGGGGACGCGAGCGGATGACTCACCCCCTTTTCTTCTCCGGATGGAGGCTTGTAATCAAGAAATAGAACATGGGGTAAGAGGCAGGTTTGTCCCTTGCACCAGCCCATTCTCTGCACATGTCCCTTCCCCTCCCAAGGATCAGGGCCTCCCAGATCTGCCCACCCAACCCACAGGTTCTCAGGGACAACCAGCAGCTGAACTGGTGCGGACAGAGCTGAGGAACAGTCACATTGCGCGTCCACCTGCTGGCCGCATGTGGAGATGCATGATGGAATTACACTGGGCAGGAACTGGGATGCCATCCAACTCCAGTTCAGCCCAGTCCTGGTTGAACAGTCACTGCCCTGCTGCCCTGACCTTGGGCTCCATACCCCTCCTCTTGTCCAACCCCTCCAAGGCAGTCCCGCCATCCCTTCCTGCTGCAGGTCCCATCTCAGTCTCAACACTGGTCTCGGGAGGATACTAGTTCTCTTCCTTCCAGTGTCTGGATCATTTTCTCTACTACAGATCCTACTCTTGGCAGGATGGTAGCAGAGCAGACACGTTCATGCCGCAAATGACCCAGGAGGTCTTGCTTCTCTTGAACTACAAAAGCTGTGTCATGGGCTGGGTGCCTGGCAGACCCTGCTGCTAAGCCTAGCTTCCTTAAACTGCTCTTCTCCAGAGGGGACTGGTCAGAGCCCAGTTGGGGCCTGCTGTCCTGGGATAGCCAGCAGCAGCAGCAAATGGCCCATGTGCTCACAGACCCATCTGCTGCCCGCTGCTGGCTTTTTAATGATCAGTGCAATGGTCAGCTTCCAGACTGGCCTTTGACCCTCATGAGTCTGCAGCCAAAAGCAGGTTGATTTCTCTGCCTTGAATGAGTGGGCCTCCCAAGGCAGAGGAGTTCAGTAGAAGGTATTTCAATTTAAGAATTTTTTTAAAAAGTATTTCAAAGTAACTGAAAGAGGTGAAAGGCAGACATACAGATCTTCCGTCCACTGGTTCACTCCCCAGTGTCTGGCTGGAAGCTCCATTAGGGTCTCCCACAGGGTGGAACTTGAAACATTTTCTAACTTTCTTCCCAGGTCCATGAGTAGGAAGCTGGAAAGTGGAGCAGCCAGGACTTGAACCGGTGCTCCTATGTGGGTTGCAAGCAGCCTCACTGTTCCCCGCCCCCATGCCACAATGCCAGCCACTTGCCTCCTGCCACTGTTGGCTGTGCTGAGGGTTAGCTTAAACTATCATGCTTTACTTCTTGCAGTGTTTAAGATTCTTCCATTTGCCTACGGTACCCTTCAACTTGACTGAGGCAGGTCTGCATGCAGATCCTACTTTGCTCAGATCTTCAAAGTGGAATCCCATGTCTTTATTCAATTTCAGGAAACTTAGCCATTTACTGTCCTGATGCTGCCATTCTTCTTGCTCTTTCCTCTGGAACTCCCCTGAGAAGGCCATGGGTCTATAGGCTTCCTCCATGTCTCATTTCTTTTTTCTGTTGTTGTTTTTACACTTATTTGAAAGGCAGAATTACAGAGAGGGAGAGAGAGAATACCTTCCATCCACTAGTTAGTTCATTGCCCAAAAACCAGCAATAATGGCTAGAGCTGAGCCAGTTGAAAGCAGGAGCCAGGAGCTTCCTCCGCGTCTCACAGGTGGTTGTAGGCTCCCAGGAACTTGGGCCATCCTCTGCTGCTTTCTCAAGCCACAAGCGTGGAGCTGGATTGGAAATGCAGCAGCAGGAACATGAACTGGTGTCCATATGGGACGGTGCTGTTGCAGGCACTAGCTTTACCTGCTGTAGCACAGTGCAGCCCAGCCCCCGCTTCAGTGGCTCTTAAGCATGCTGGATCCTCTGACTCCCTGCTTCTTTTCCTGCTTCATCTGGTATACTGTTTGTCTCATTTATGGGTATTTCTTCAGCTGTAACCATACTGCCTCAGTTGTTCTTTAGGATTGCTTTTTAAATGTGTTTATTCTGGGGCCTGGCGTGATAGCGTAGTGGTTAAGGTCCTCGCCTTGCATGCGCTGGGATCCCATATGGGCGCTGGTTCTAAACCTGGTGGCCCCACTTCCCATCCAACTCCCTGCTTGTGGCCTGGGAAAGCAGTCGAGGACGGCCCAAAGCCTTGGGACCCTGCACCCGCGTGGGAGACCCAGAAGAGCTCCTGCCTCCTGGTTTTGGATTGGCTCAGCTCCAGCCATTGCAGTCACTTGGGGAATGAACCATTGGACGAAAGATCTTCCTCTCTGTCTCTCCTCCTCTCTATATCTGCCTTTCCAATAAAAATAAATAAATATTTTAAAAAATGTGTTCATCCTGTCTTATTCTTCTACCAGCTCTGTTTTATCCTCTCATTCATCCACGACTTCCAGCTCCTATTCCAGACCCTGAGCTTAGTCCTGGCCTTCCCTTCTTTCCCAGGTCCAGCCACTTCCTGTAGCCTGTGGTGGCTTCCAGACTCCAGCCCTCAGCTGTCATGGGCTGTGGAAGCACCTGTCTCGTCTCCTCCCCAGGTTGGTTTCTGCATCCTAGAAACTCCATCCTTGGCGGCCCAAGTGGCTCTCTCTTCACCTTTCTCCCATTTAGGGAGCTCATGGCAAGCCCTGACCACATCCCCCATTCTACCTTCTCCACACGGAAACAAGCCACAAGTCACAGGGCCTGCTTGAACATCAGGGCAGCAGAGCCATGGCAAGGGTCAACTCAGGCTCAGACCTGGGACAATATGATGGTACTTTGGCAGCAGAACCAGTCTGAAGTCAGTGCTGGGTCAGACTCTGCCAGGATGAGGTTGAGGCTTCATTTGGGACCTCAGTCAGGGTCCCTTCTGTGATGGGAGCCAGAACAAAGTCTGGAACAAGGACTGGGTCAGATCACAGAAGGATAGTGTGTGCCAACTGCCACACACGTGGGGACATGTCCACAAGGAGCCTGGCGGGCAGATGTACCAGCGCATGAAGAGCAACGAAGGCTATGCACACTGGACACACCCACGACGCAGTTAGAGCACTCCCATCGGGACATGGCCACAGGCTGCTGACAGCCACATGCACTGGACATGCCCATGGCAGAGGTACTGAGGATCACCCTGTGCCATCAGGACCCAGCACCTCTGGGTGCTCACCACAGTCGACAGCCAGCAGGCTGCGTGACTGATGAGCAGACGGGCCAGGTATGCAAAACAAGCACAAAGGTGACACAGGCAGCACCTGGCAGGGCTGAAGCTGAGCCCAGAAGCTGCTTCCACGTGCAACAACCCAGCACCAAGCCCCTCAGCCCCCTCCCCACCCCACAGGCGCCAAACAAACCAACACTGCATGCCTCTGAGCTGTCCCTGGGCCATCTGTCCCTTCTCTGTCTCTGCCCAGCTCCAGTCCCACTCTAGCCCCCTGGCTACCCACCCTGCCAGTGCACACTCCATCCTAAACTGTCCACACAGCATTGCCCCTGGCCCCCATCCTGGACTGTTCATGTACTACCCACCCCTGGCCTCCAGGTCACTCACCCAATTCCTCGAGCTCAGCAGTCATGGACTTAGAGCGCAGGGTCAGCGTGGTGCTGGGTGCCCTCTTTGGGGGTGGTGGGGCTGCAAAGAAGAGTGAGGCTTTGGTCCTCCTGTCCAGCAGCAGGCGGCGCGGCGTGGCCAGGTGCAAGTGCCACTTGCGCTCCACTGCCTGGATCTCCTCGTACTCCCTTGAGGATGAGTCGCACTGGGCCAGGATCTTGTTGAGGCTGCGGCTGGAAGCAAACTTCTTCATGGTGCTGGGAGCCCAGGCAGCTTGCAGCCCAGTGGGGGTAGGGGGTTGCACTCTGGACCCCAGAGTCAGGGCTACGCTAGTGGTCAGGGGCACCCCAGGGGATGGTGGTGCAGGCCTGCTCTCGGGCAGGTGTCCATCTGGCAGGTTCCTAGGGCCAAGCAGCAGGGCAACGGAGCCATGGGATGGGGGCTGGGAGGGTGTGCTGGCAGGCTGGGCTTCCACCGCTCAGGACTCCCCCAACACCCCAGGGGAGCCCTGCCCCTAGGTGGGCCAGGGTGCAGCGAGCCAAGCCACTGGCCTGTGCTGGCCCGGGCAGCAGAGGCTCCTGGGCCCAGGCCTGCCGCGGCGTCGGCGCGGGGACAAGACGCTTTTCCTCTTCCCCCAGGTGCCGCCTCCCCCTCCCTCCGACGACAAAGCAGCAGCGTCAACCTCGCGGTCGCCATGGCAACCCCGGCCTCCAGGCAGCTGCTGGTGTCGGAAGGAGGCTCCACCACGCCAGGGGCTGGGGGATGCCGGAAAGGAGGGGGTGGGGACCCAAGCAGGGGCAATCTGGGGTCAGGGGTCAGAGTGCCAGATCATGGCACTGGGCTCAGGGCTCAGGGCTCAGGGCCCAGGGTGGGATGGGGTTGGGGGCAGGTTAAAGGTCCTGGTACCCTCACCTCTGCGCCTGGAGCTGTCCTCCTCAGGCTTTCTTGTGACAGACACGACCTTCATGACCAGGCGGTTGCCGCCCTGGCGGATCAGCGCCACCACCTGCTTGTGGCCAACCTTGACCACGTTGACCCCATTCACCTGGGACAGATACCCGCTGTGGGTGCCTCAGGCTTGCCCCAGCACCTGCCCCAGCCACAAGCACGCACCAGTGGGCCTCACCTCAATGAGGAAGTCCCCTGTGCGCAGCCCAGCCCTCCAGGCCACGCCCTCCACATCCACGGACTCAAGGTATTGCAGAGCAGGGAAGGCCGGCGTGGGTGTGAACTCCTCGATGGGGGTCTCTGCTGCAGGAGCAAGGGGCACGGCTCGCACAGCCCAGGCTGGGGACATGTCCCTCAGAAACTCACCCACTCAATGGAAAGACTCTCGCTTGCGTGGGAGGAAACCACACAAGGGCAAGGCAACGGGAAGGCCAGGGGTGAAGCGCTCACCCTTCGCACCCCGGAGCACAAAGCCGAAGCCCTCGTGGTCACGCTTCTGCAGCACAGCCACCTTGTCCTCAATGACATAGTCACTGCAAAGGGAGGCAGGGGCATGGGTGAGGGGAGCTCACTGTTGACTGCATGGGATCCCCTGGGCCCAGACCACCCAAGGCTCACCCCTGGCTTCCCTCTGGAGCCCCAGTCATTCCTCACTCCCCATCCCTACCTGTGTGAGGTGAGGCTGTCATAAGAACCCACTGTGTAATGGCGGAAGAGCCGCTTGGTCCGGTCCTCTCGTGTCTCTGAAGGGAGATTGGCAGCTGATGGGCAGCACAATGCCCAGGAGCTAGCAGCACCCAGCAGTGCTGGTCACTCTTGCCCACATGTGCCTTTAGCCAGGGGAGCCCACATTCCGGTATCCTGGGGTGGGGAGGCTTGGGGGAGCATGCAGGGGCCAGTGCTGGAAAGAGCAGCAGCCTTAGCTCTTCTCTCCTAAGTGCACACTAAACCAGCACTGCCAAGGCCAAGGCCATGCAGAGTCCGTGGACCTCAAAACTGAGGGCAGAGGAGGGAAGAAAGCAACTTGCATGCCCAGAACCATGTGTGAGGTCTGCATCCGTGTGTGCGTGCCTGCAGTCATGTGTGATGCCTGTGTCTGTGTCCATGTGTGTGTGCCTGCAGTCACATGTGAGGCCTGTGTGTGTGCACCTGCAGTCATGTGTGAGGCTTGTGTCTGTGTGTGCCAGCAGTCACATGTGAGGTCTGTGTGTGTGTGCCTGCATTCGCGTGTGAGGCCTGTGTGTGTGCGCCTGCAGTCATGTGTGAGGCTTGTATCTTTGTGTGTGCCAGCAGTCACATGTGAGGTCCATGTGTGCACCTGTAGTCATGTGTGAGGCTTGTGTCCATGTGTGTGTGCCAGCAGTCACATGTGAGGCCTGTGTGTGTGCCTTCCGTCATGTTAGGCCTATGTCCGTGTCTGTGCCATGTGTGTACGGATGACCTGCACCATGTGCCTCCAGGAGGTCTCACACCTTGCATAGCCCCATGGGGTCCCTTGCTGCAGAGCTGGATAGAAGCTCCAGATGGACCCTGGGCCCCCTGCCTAACCTCACTACAGCAGTTTTGTGCCCTCCATCTCCTCAGTCTGTGTCCCTGCTTCCAGCACAGAGCTTGTCAGCTGCTGCTGCTGGGCCTAATTCCCAGGCTTCCCTGGCACCCCAGGTCCTGACCCCACTCCTCACACCTCCACCAAGTCCCCTAGGTGGTGCCAGTGCCCTCAGTACCACCTTCCTCTACTTTCACTGCACCTCCCCTAGTGCCTGGCTGATGTGGGCAGGGCACCACCTACTCCACTCCTGGGTCTCTGCCTCGTGGAGCTGGTCACCTGTTCAGGGAGCATGGGGACAGGGGATGATCAAGCCCAGTATAGCCAGCTTGGCACCCAGAGAAGCCTGCACCCTAGAATAGTACAAGGGCTGCGCCAGCAAGGTAGAGCTCCACAGAGGTTCCAACCTGCAGCTCTGGGGACAAACATTCCCAGGAGAGGGACCCTGGTGTGAGCACCCGGAGCCTGCAGGCCAGAGCAGAGTGCAGGAGAGGGGCAGGAGTGAGGCCAGAAAGGGGTTTGTGTCGCCCCACTTGCTGTGGGCCTCTGTGGCGGGGCAGAAAAGGGGGACCTGCAACATACAAGTTCAGCAGGACTCACAGTGCATGACAGCAGAATGATAAAAGAAGGGTTAGAGAGGGGCATGTAATGGACAGTGCCTGGTTGACAGGGGAGGGGCTGTGGAGCATGTTGGCATAAAGACCCAAGCATGGGTCCACCATGCAACCTGCCATGGCAACTGCAGGGGATCCAAAGTCCAATAAACTCACAGTGAGCAATTTTTCAAATGGTGACTTTCAAATGGACATAAATCAAAGGGTCCTAGATTGTGGAGGATCTGGGGCTTAAGTAAGATGGAGGTGGGCCATGTGGGGATTGGCAGGCTGTGTGTGGGGTGGGCTGTGTGGGGAATGGTGGGCTGTGTAAGGGGTAGGCCGTGTGGGGAATTGTGGACCGTGTGGGGTGGGCTGTGTGGGGAGTGCCAGGCCACGTGGGGTTGGTGGGCAGTGTACGGGATGGTAAGCCATGTGTGTGGGATGGTGGACCATGTGTATGGGGTTGTGGGCCATGTTTTTGGGGTGGTGGACCGTGTGTGGGGTGGGCCATGTGGGGAGTGGCAGGCTATGTGAGGGGTGGACCATGTGAGGAATGGCAAGCCATGTGGGGTTGGTGGGCAGTGTACGGGATGGTAAGTCATGTGTGTGGGGTGGTGGACCATGTGTGTGGGGTGGTGAATCATATGTGCAGTGGTGGATCATGTGTGGGGTGGGCCATGTGGGGAGTGGCAGGTCATCTGGGTAGTGGTAAGCCGTGTGTGGGGTAGAGAGCCATGTGTGTGGGGTGATATATCATATGAGAGGTGGGTCATGTGTGTGGGTGGTATACCATGTGTGAGGTGGGCCATGTGTGGGGGGTGGTATATTACGTGTGGGGTGGTGGGCCATGTGTGGGGTGGTATACCATGTGTGAGGTGGGCCATGTGTGTGGGGTGGTATATTACGTGTGGGGTGGTGGGCCATGTGTGTGGGGTGGTATACCATGTGTGAGGTGGGCCACGTGTGTGGGGTGGTATACCATGTGTGAGGTGGGCCACGTGTGTGGGGTGGTATACCATGTGTGGGGTGGGCCACGTGTGTGGGGTGGTATACCATGTGTGAGGTGGGCCACGTGTGTGGGGTGGTATACCATGTGTGAGGTGGGCCATGTGTGTGGGGTGGTATACCATGTGTGGGGTGGGCCATGTTGTGGGGGGTGGCATACCATGTGTGGGGTGGGCCATGTGTGGGGGGTGGTATACCATGTGTGGGGTGGGCCATGTGTGTAGGGTGGTATACCATGTGTGGGGTGGGCCATGTGTGGGGGGTGGTATACCATGTGTGGGGTGGGCCGTGTGTGGGGGGTGGGCCATGTGTGTTGGGTGGGCCATGTGTGTGGGGTGGCATACCATGTGTGGGGTGGGCCATGTGTGGGAGGTGGTATACCATGTGTGGGGTGGGCCATGTGTGGGAGGTGGTATACCATGTGTGGGGTGGGCCGTGTGTAGGGTGGGCCGTGTGTTTGGGGTGGTATACCATGTGTGGGGTGGGCCATGTGTGTGGGGTAGTATATTATGTGTGGGGTGGGCCATAATGGGGGGTGGTATACCATGTGTGGGGTGGGCCACGTGTGTGGGGTGGTATACCATGTGTGAGGTGGGCCACGTGTGTGAGGTGGGCCATGTGTGCGGGGTAGTATACCATGTGTGAGATGGGCCACGTGTGTAGGGTGGTATACCATGTGTGAGGTGGGCCATGTGTGTGGGGTAGTATATTATGTGTGGGGTGGGCCATGTTGTGGGGGGTGGTATACCATGTGTGGGGTGGGCCATGTGTGGGGGGTGGTATACCATGTGTGGGGTGGGCCATGTGTGGGGGGTGGTATACCATGTGTGGGGTGGGCCATGTTGTGGGGGATGGTATACCATGTGTGGGGTGGGCCATGTTGTGGGGGGTGGTATACCATGTGTGGGGTGGGCCACGTGTGGGGGGTGGTATACCATGTGTGGGGTGGGCCACATGTGGGGGGTGGTATACCATGTGTGGGGTGGGCCACGTGTGGGGGGGTGGTATACCATGTGTGGCGTGGGCCACGTGTGTGGGGTGGTATACCATGTGTGGGGTGGGCCACGTGTGTGGGGTGGTATACCATGTGTGGGCTGGGCCATGTGTGGGTTGGGCCATATTGTGGGGGATGGTATACCATGTGTGAGGTGAGCCATGTGTGTGAGGTGGGCCATGTGTGTGGGGTAGTATATTATGTGTGGGGTGGGCCATGCTGTGGGGGGTGGTATACCATGTGTGGGGTGGGCCATGTGTGTGGGGTGGTATACCATGTGTGGGGTGGGCCATGTGTGTGGGGTGGTATACCATGTGTGGGGTGGGCCGTGTGTGGGGGGTGGTATACCATGTGTGAGGTGGGCCATGTGTGTGGGGTGGTATACCATGTGTGAGGTGGGCTGTGTGTGGGGGGTGGTATACCATGTGTGGGGTGGGCCGTGTGTGGGGGGTGGTATACCATGTGTGGGGTGGGCTGTGTGTGGGGGGTGGTAGACTGCCAGGGAGGAACAGCAGGCCACGGCACAAGAGCGATAGGTGCTGCTTGGGAAATAGCTCCTGTTCCTTCCCAGAACTCAGATCTGAGGATAGTACCAGTCCAGGCTCCAGGCCTCTGCTCCACGTCACGGGTCCTCGGGTCCACGCCCTGTGGGGCACCACCTTATAGGGTAGGAAGTCCACCTGCAGACCCAGGTCCTAAGCTTGCCATCTGGGTGCCTCCCTTAGTCTTCTCCCCCAACATGGCTGCAGCGACCGCCCGGGACCTCCATACAGCCTAGACCCTCAGGCCCCTCCCTGCCTCACCACACCCTCCTAGGTCCGGCCAGCCCAGAAATGCTCACAGTTTCTATCCCAAACAGACTGCACTTCTTACGTAACACACACAGGCGCCTCCTAGCTTTGCTAACCCGACCCATGAGGCCAGCTGGAGGGAAGCTGCCCATCACAAACAGAGCCTCACAGGAAAGAGGCGGTAGCTAGGAGAGCAGGGGCTGTCCCTGTCATGGCCCTGGAACCCTCGCCCAGGCTGGGAGAGCAAGAGTTGTCCCTGCCCTGCCCTTCCCCCATCTCATCCTGCAGGCCCCTCCCATGGGGCCCCTGTCCACCCAGGTAGCTCTACCATCTCCACCAACCCCAGCGTCACACAGCCACAACTGCCTCCAGTCTAGGAACTCAGCAGCAGCTGTGGGAGGCCTCCAGCTCCATCACCCTGGCCTGTCCATCCACAACCTTCCAGTCCCACATGGTCCCCAATGCAAGGAGCAGATCCTGATCTCCTACAGCTAGGTCCCAAGTGGTCTCAGGTTCCAGCAGGGTCACTCCTTACACTGCCTACAGTACTCCAAACAGGCCCTGAGCGTTGGGGCCACATGGTGCCTAGTGCCACTGCCGGGTGCTGCTCCAGCATGAGGGGCTGGCTCCTGGGCTGGGACACCATGTACCCCACGCCCCTCTCTAAAGCTCCCTCCTGCCCACCAGGCTAGGGCTAACATTTCTTCAAAATTCTGACTCCAGACCAAGCCTGCCTCCCTCCTCTGCTTAGGACCAGTGCTGAGGTCCACACAGCATGAGAAGCCCCTACTCCACAGGCCAGGGGCTCAGTCCTACTGCACCCCAAACTGCAGAGTAGCTTCCTGGGGGGCAAGGGCCAGGTCAGGTACCCAGGCCACCTGGTGGACTCTTAGGGCAACCTCCCCACCACGCCAGAAAAGGTATGCAGCTACCCTGGGCACAGGCCCACTGCCTTATCCACCAACTCTGCCAGCCACAAGGGCACCCTGGTACTTACAGGGCTCACTGCCAAGATACTGCCAGTTCCAGGCTGGGGTCCTCCAGACCTGGCCCTCACTGTCCCCAGGAGGACACATCCTGAAAGCCCTGGTGGTCAGTGGGGCCAGAGAGATAAGCTAGCATGCCCAGGATCTTTGGCTGCCCCAGACGACCCTCTCCCTACTGACTATAAGCCCACCTTCACCTGCCACCCTCGTAACCCCAGGCCCAGTTGCCCCAGACAGCCCTCAGGGCTCCACTGGCCTCATTTCCTCCTGGCTGCTCTGCCCACTTGGACAATCTGTCCACTTTGAAAAAACGCCTCTTCCCTCTCACTGACCTCCTTCCTTGCTTGTCAGCCACGCACACTTGCACCAGACACCTGGTGTTTCCATTAGGGTAGTGTTAGTGCTACAAGTGGAACCTCCTAAGAGGAAGTGTGCACACACATACGTACCTCCCATGGTATGTCCTGTGGGCGTCCTCAAGTGTATATCTGGGACACACACGCAAGTATTTCTGTGGTGTGTCCTGTGGGCATCCCCGTGTGTATGTCTAGGACACACACACACATGTATTTCCTGTGGGTGTCCTCATGTGTATATCTGGGACACACACACATGTACTTCCTGTGGCGTGTCCTGTGGGCATCCTTATGTGTATACCTGGCGCGCACACACACACACACACACACACCTCCCATGGTGTGTCCTGTAGGAGTCCCCATGTGTATGTCTAGGACACACACACACGTACTTACTGTGGCGTGTGCTGTGAGCGTCCCCGTATGTATATCTGACGCACACCCCCCGATGGTGTGTCCTGTGGGTGTCCCCGTGTGTATATATGGGACACACACACACGTACCTCCTGTAGTGTGTCCTGTGGATGTCTCCATGTATATATCTGGGACACACACACATACCTCCCATGGCATGTCCAGTGGGTGTCCCCATGTGCATATCTGGCACGCACACACACGTACCTCCCATGGCATGTCCAGTGGGTGTCCCCATGTGCATATCTGGCACGCACACACACGTACCTCCCATGGCATGTCCTGTGAGCGTCCCCACGTGTATATCTGGGGCACACACATGCAGTGTGTCTGCTGTGCGCCTGGGTTTGCATCTACTATGGGTGTGTTTGGCTCAACTTCTAGTCTTTCCTCCGTGAATATTCATGTAGATTTGGCGCCAAGAAAGGCAGGTGGAAAGCTGGAGGGGGCACCGCAGAGCTGGGCAGGATCACTCACCATGCCGGGCGTCATACTGCCTCATCTGCACCTCCTCCACGCAGTCGGCCGGGAACCAGCCTGTGCGGCCCTTCACGGTGCCCTCCCAGAATCCGCCCTCCCCAATGCTGAGCACTGGAGGGGTAAAAGCCAGACAGGAGTCAGGGGTGAGCAGGGCCCCCCACACCATGGACAGGAGTCAGGGGTAAGCAGGGCCACCACCCCCACCATGGACAGGAGTCAGGGGTGAGCAGGGCCCCCCACACCATGGACAGGAGTCAGGGGTGAGCAGGGCCCCCCACACCATGGACAGGAGTCAAGGGTAAGCAGGGCCCCCCACACCATGAACAGGAGTCGGGGTGAACAGGGATTCAGCCCCTTGTCCCTCCTCTTCTCCCCCTGGGGGAATTCTGGGATCCATACAGAGAGGAAAAGGAACAGATGGGTTTGGCTTGGGATGGGCACATGGGGAACAGGACCACGCACACATGGACACACGGGGGTGGGGGCAGGAGGCAGAGCCTGGGCTGTGATCTGCCCTGGGGCCCACTGACCAATCTCCTCCCACCTCTGGGGGCAGTCATGGGCCACAGCCAAGCCAGGGTCACTGCACTTTGATGTGCCAGTAGGGCTGAGAAACCGGGCAAGAGAGACCCACCGGTGGCACAGGGACCCTGCTGAGAAGTGTGTCCACCCTGCACAAGATCCCCAAGGGAGAGACCACCCTCCCACCCAACAGTCAAGGCAGCCTTGGAAACGATACAAGAGCCCCACTGAGCCTGGAGGCGCTGGAATAGGCCTGGGATCCCCCAAGGCTCCTGGTGGCATAGGAGAGGACAGAGTCCGCAACAGGAACCCCAGGACAGGGACGTCGCTCGGGCCGGAGCCCTTCCCGGGGCGCAGAGTCCCCAGCACAGGCACACCAGCCGCGGCCAGGGTCGCCCCCGCGGGCACAGCCCCAGTCCGAGCCTGGCGCGGCGCCCCGCCCCACGCGACCCCGCCCCCCCGCGCCCCTCACCCTTCACGGCTTCGCCGCGGTGCAGCGGGATCTCGCCCTCGCCCTGCGGGCTGTGCGCCTTCACCGCGATGAACTTGCGGCCGGGGACGGCGCTGTAAAGTTTCCGCTTCGGGCCCCGCGGCGGCGGAGCGGGGGGCGCAGGGGGCGCCGGGCTGGGGCCGGGCGCGGGGCCGGGGCCGCCGGGCCCGCTCGGGCTGTAGACGAACACGTAGGTGACGGACGCGATGCCGGGGGGCAGCGGGCACGCGAAACCGGCGCCCGGGGCCTCCATGGCGCTCGGCCCGGCCCCGCCGCCGGCCTCACCGCAGCCGCCGCCGCAGCGCCCGCCGCCCGCCGCCACCCACCGCCGCCGCCTGCCCGCCCGCCGGGGGCCCGGCCCGGGGCCGCTCCATGGGCCGCGCCGCCGCGCCCGGCCCGCTCCCGCCAGCGCACGAGCCGCCGCCCGCTCAGGGCTCGGGGGCCGCGGGGCTGCGCTCCCGGGCGCGCCGGGCTCGCTCCATGCCGCGGCCGCTCCGCGCGCCCCGCCTCCTCCGCGGTCCGGCTCCTCCCTCTGCGGGCGGCGGCGCGGCCGGCTCTGCTCCCTCGCTCACTGCCCGCGCCCCTCGCCGCGGACCCCACGGAGCGCACGGGGTTGGGGGCTGCGGTGCAGGGGCGCCGGGGAAGGCGGGAGCCGGCGCCCGAGCAGCGCGGCCCCAGCTTGGCAGGGAGGCAGTGGGTAGGGGTGCGGCGTTGGGTGCACCCCGGCCCGCCCGGCTCTCGTAGCCCAGCCTCAGCTACAAGCTGAGCTCCCAGGGCCTGCGTCCTCTCTTGAGGGACACTTGGTCCCACCACCCGTGCCCTCTGCGCACTGAACACTCCCAATCGCTCCCCTGCCACCCCCCAGGGCCTGGGAGCTCGCTCTGGCATGGCCATTCTGCTCTGGGTCTGTCCCAGCTCCGTGGTGCAGCTACAATGAGGGTCCTCTTCCTATCTCCTGGAGCACACTGAGCCGGCCCTGTCAGTTACTAAGTGGAGGTCCTGCGCCCCATGAACACTAGTGTGCACACACTGCGGGGTGCTAGGCCAGGCTCCACCAACGAGGTGAGTGCAGAGGCTGAGAGGGAGCCAATGGGATCTGGCTGACCCTTCTCCTTGGGCAGACACCCGTCAGCTTGCTGGCCCTGATCTTGGGACCACTGAAGATATGAAGGTAGCACACATACCCCCATACACCTGGCAGCTAATAAATAAAGCAGGAAATCCACTGCGCTCACAGCAGGCATCACTCTATGTGGGCCAGAGGAGGACCCTCCACATAGAAACTTCGGGGCTGCAAGGAGACAGCAAGGCACCCTGCAACAGCCTGTGCTGGGCACTCAGAGGCCCAGCCAATTCATCACCTGCCAAGGCCCTCTGCCAGGCAGCCCCGACCTCACCAGGAGGCAAAGAGCGATGCCCCCCCAAACTGCCAATGCACAGCCCACACAGGCCAGGAGGCTCTCACGCAGGCTGCCCACACTAGCTCTGGGCACATGCAGCCTCAGGATGGAAAGCAAAGCAGAAACTACTGAATCTTGCAGGGTTACAGTGGGAGACCCCAAGTTGTCCTTGGGGCAAGCCTAGGGTCACTGTGAAGAGGGGTCTCCACACACACCCAATCCCTTCTCCAGAGGCACCCATGACACCCCCATGAGCTTCCTAAATCATCTGTTGGCCCACACCCTTGGGGGCCACCCTCTTCCAACCAGAGGTCAAGCGTTCCCACCCAGGAAGGCCTGAGACATGTCTGGTCCCGGCCCCAGCCCACTACATACTGTACAGGTGTCAGGCACATAGGGTAACTGGTCCCGCCCCACCCACACACACACACACTCTGTCCTGCATGCTGCCAGGCCCTCCACACCTGATCTTGCTCTGGCTTCCCCTGCCTGCGGAGGGGACACTGGTGTCATTCTGCTGCTCGCCGTCCCGGTCCCGGTCCTTCTCTTCCTGCAGCCGCTGGAGCAGCAACTGGTGTGGGAGGCTTCGTAGGGAGGGTCCAGGAGCTGCTGGTTGCATCTCACCCTTCAGGTTGATGTCACTGGCTGAGCGCTGCAGGGGCCGAGGGGACGCCAGGCCACTGGGGCCAGCCAGTCGCCGCCGCTTTGCATAGCTGGGGGTCTCCCTGAATGGCACTGGAGAGGGCACAGGGCAGATGGTGAGAAACCAGGAGGGTAGCCCACATTTCCCATCACCCAGTCTTCCTTTGAAACTAAAGCCCAGTGAGTAAGCTGCACTTCAGTGTCCAACACGCCCACACGGCGGGTTACCCATCAGGAGAGCACAGGACAGCCACCAAGCCTCCACTCTGGTTTTATGTGCGCACCCAGCTATGTCTCAGAGTTCTGCCCACTTCAGGAGATACTCAGAGCTGAAGGAACTGGAGGGTTAGGGTCAGGGAGCCATAGTCTGCAACACCAGCACCCTACACTCCAGTCCTGGCTGTTCCAGTTCCCACCCATGTCCCTGCTAATGTAACTGTGAAAGCAGTGGAGGACGGCCCAGGTGCTCAGGCCTGGGCTTCCCACACAGGAGGCCTGGAGGAAGTTCCAAACCTACCATCATCCTGGTCCACCCATGGCCGTTAGTGGCCATATGGGAAGTCAATGGGCAGATGGAAGACATCTCTCTCTCTCCCTTTCTCCTTGTAACCCTGACTTTCAAATAAATGAATCTGCAACAACCTCATCGTGCTTGGAATGGCAAGACTGGCAGCAATTCATAACAGTTGAACTATCAAAACCACTTGAGCAAGACCCTCAGAGTATGCCCCACATCAGGGACCTGGGATGGGTGGGAGACTGGCTAGGGCTTCTCCCTTTATCTCCCCTTTTACCTCGGATACAGGAAAAAAAACAATGTGGAAATAACAGTCTTACCCACTTTCTGCAGCCCTTGAACCTTTGTGCCTTAATTAACTATGTAAAGATTGTCAAAAATAAAGAAAAAAAAATGGAAAAAAAAAAAGCAAATGGGGGCCCAGTGCAGTAGCCTAGCAGCTAAAGTCCTCGCCCTGAACGCGCCGGGATCCCATTTGGGTGCAGGTTCTAATCTCAGCGGCTCCACTTCCCATCCAGCTACCTGCCTATGGACTGGGAAGGCAGTTGAGGATGGCCCAAAGTCTTGGGATCCTGCACCCGTGTGGGAGACCTGGAGGAAGTTCCTGGCTGCTGGCTTTGGATTGACGCAGCACCAGCCATTGCAGTCACTTGAGGAGTGACGATCTTCCTCTCTGTCTCTCTTCCTCTCTGTATATCTGACTTTCCAATAAAAATAAACTTTTTTTAAAACAGAAGCAAATGGAGGCTGGCACAGTGACCTACATATCTGACTAATCCTCCACCTATAGTGCCAGCATTCCATATGGGTGCCAGTTTATGTTTGGTTGCTCCACTTCTGATCCAACTCCCTGTTTGTGGCCTAGGGAAACAGTAGAGGACGGCCCAAGGCCTTGAACCGCTGTACTGTGTGGGAGACCTGGAGGAGGTTCCTGGCTCCTGGCTTTGGATTGGCACAGCACCGGCTGTTGCAGTTACTTGGGGAGTGAATCATTGGACGGAAGGTATTTCTCTCTGTCTCTCTTCCTCTCTGTATGTCTGACTTTCCAATAAAAATAAATAAATCTTTTTAAAAAAATTTTTTTTAAAAACAAATGATAAATTATGAAGTATGATCCAACTGTATACTCTAAAAAGAATCACTTTTTTTCTTTTTTTTAACATTTTATTATTATTATCATCATTTTATGATACAATTCCATAGGCTCCTGGCATTTCCCTTATCCCCTCCCCAATTCCCCCCAAGAATCACTTTAGACCCAGATCGTATAAATTAGAAGCAGAAAGATAACAAGACAGCTCATGTAACCAAAAGAAGACTGAACAGCTATATTAATGTCAGACAAAACAAGCTTTAAAATAATCAAGTAACAAAACAGAAAAGGGGATGTCACTTCCTTGTATAAAAAGATCAAGTCACCAAGAAGATTCACACCGCTAATGCACAGGTACCAAACATAAGAACACTGAGGGACTCAAAGCAATGACACAGCTGACGAGGGACAAGCAGCTGCTGACGACAGAGATTTCACTGTGCCACCTTCCTGGTGCAAGAACCAGACCCCTGGGCCGCACAAGTCAAGCCCGGCAGAATATACTTCATAATTCTTTGCAAGTGTACATGAAACATTCCACAGCACAAGCCGTATGCTCAGCCACAAAGCAAGTTTCAATAAATTTTAAAAGATTCAAGATATACAAAATATCTTCTCATCTTTCCAATGGAATAAAGCTAAGCATCAAGAGCAGAAAGAAACCTGTAAAATCTACAAACACGTAGCAATTAAATGCCACATCTCAAAACAGCCACATCTCAAAACAGCCACATCTCAAAACAGCCACATCTCAAAACAGCCACGTCTCAAAACAGCCACATCTCAAAACAGCCAGCTTGTCAAAAATAAATCAGGAGGAAAACTGGAAAACCTCTGAGACAAATGAAAGCAAAAAATACTATATAACAAAAGTTGTGGGGTGCAGCAAAAGCAGCACAAAGAGGAAACCTACATTAAATCAGAAGACTGGACTTCTGGTAGGTGGTCAGGGGCTGGCGTTGTGGAACAGTGGGCGAAGCCACAGCCTAAAACATCAGCTGGAGTCCTGGCTGCTCCACGTTCAGTCCAGCTCCCTGCTAACGCACTGGAGAAGGCAGAGGCTGGCCCAGCTAGTGACCCCCTGCCACCTGCTTCTTGGGAGAGTGAACAGCTATGTGTGTCTCAAATTTTCTCTAAAAAGAAAGTTCTCATATCAATAACTTAACTGCAGACCTGAAACTAAAAAAAAAAAAAAAAAAAAAAAAAAAAAAAACTGGCTAATCAATGAAAATGAAATAAAAGCTAGCAGATAGAAGAAAATGATAATACTAAATGCTTTTTAAAAGCAAGATGGAGAAGGGTCCCACTGTTATAGCCATAGCAAGTAAGGCTGCCACATGCAGTGCGAGCATCCCATTTGACCATTGGTCCAGCTCCCTGCTAACAGCCTGGGAAATCAGTGCAAGATGCCTCTAGCGCCTGCACTTGGTCCCTGCACCCACACAGCAGACATGGATGAAGTTCCAGTTCCAGCCTGGTCCGGCCCCAGCCTGCAGCCATTTGGGGAGTGAGCCAGCAGAAGGAAGATCTGTCTGTCTCTTCTCTGTAACTCTGGTTTTCAATTAACTTAATAAATATATTTTTAAATGGCATTTGGGGCATTATTACTGGTTTTGTAGAATTAAAAAAGAATTCAAGGCCAGCACAGTGCCATGGCAAACGCAGCTGCCACCTTCAATGCCAGCAGCCCATAGAGCACTGGTTCTAGCCCCGGTACTGCACTTCTGATCCAGCTCCAGGCTAATGTGCCTTGGAAGGTAGCAGAGGATTGCCCAAATCCTTGGGCACCTGTACCACGGGTGAGACTCAGATGCAGCTCTAGGCTCCTGGTATCAGCCTGGCCCAGCCTAGGTTGTTCACACCTATGGGTGCAAATGTAAGATACTCTGTGTCTCAACCTTAATCTCCTTTTCAATTATAAATGAAAGTAGGGCCACTACCCACCAGACCCACCTGGATGGAACATGTATCCCTGCTCACTAGACCAGGGACAGACTAGAAATGGGAACATTGAGGGTTTCTCTGAGATATATATATCTGAGATATTTACATGTATATAAAATGATTGCTAAGGACTTCCAATGATCAGTCCACTGCACCCACAGGTGGGTGACAAAGCTGGGATGGGACAGAGGGACGTAGAAGGCCTCCCAAGGCCAGGAAACCATGCTCATTGACAGTCTGATGAGGGCTCTAGGGGGTCTCATGACCAGGCCACTACACCCACTGATAAGCAAGGAGCTGGGGCTAGGACAGGCCAGGACTAGTTACTACACTTTCCAAAACACAGAAGAGCTAAGCATGGGGGTGACAAGACAAGGGTACTTGGAGAATTTTCCTGGCCAGGTCATTTCACTCACAAGTGGCCATAAGAATTGAGGCTGGGCCAAGCCATGGTATCCATTGGCATGTGTGAGAACCGGGCTTCGGGGCGGGCAGGCAGGGGCTTTTAGAAGTCTGCCCCACTAGGCCAAAACACCCTGATATGCATGGAAATCTGGGCTGGGTATGGGCCAGGCCAGACAGCTGCTCCCATTGGTGCCCATGAAGGCTAGATCTGAAGATAGGCCAGGTAAGGGTTTTCACCGGCATTCCCTGACTTCAGGAAACATCACACAGCTGTGTGGTCCGGCCTCAGAGCACATGTTGCTGCTATGCAAGAATAAAGAACATACCCAGAAGCACAATAAGACGGCCAGCTCCTCTAATCCAACAGAAAATTTCAAGCACCTCACCAAACTGTGGAAAGAAGAGCAGGTTGAACAACACTTCAGACCAAGTTCTACAGCAAGCACCTAAGTTTGTGGACACACTGAGGAAGACAGGGAGAGCCAATAGGCCTTAAAAGGAACTTCTCACCTCTGGTACAAGGTTGGGGAGCGGGGTGCTGAAACTGCTCCCCAGAATAGGAAAGTCAGATTAGGAGGGGCCATTGCAAGGTGGTGGCTGGCCCAGGGCCAGGAAGCGGAGTTGGTCTTGCCAGCAGGTAAACAGGAATTCACAGGGATAGGTTAATGCCCTCGCTGTGATTACTGGCCTATCACGTAGCGCCAAGAGGACCCACGGGGAGAAGTGATTGGTGGAGAATGATATAAAAGTAGCCGGTAAAAGCTAGATGACAGACGACAGACGGACAGACGGGCGGCAGACGGAGCAAGACCGGATGAGGGAGAAGGACGGGAGGGAAGAAGGGTGGTGGAGAGAGAGCTGGAAAAGAGGGACACAGACAGAAGCAGTAAAAGCAGTATGGAGAGATGGGGACAAGAACGGAGAAATGCAGCAGAAAGTATGGGAAGAAATATGGGAAGAAGGGTGGCGGAAACAAGGCTGGAGAAGTGGGGAGGAAAGCTTAGACCAATGGGGACAGGAGCAGCGCAGATAAGGATTTAAACGCAGCTGCTTTTGGCAGTGAGGGGTCCAGTTGCGGTTCCAGCTTTTCCCAGACCCTCAAGAGTATGCTTCGTTGTTTTTAGTGTCGCTGCGGGACGGCGACAACAAGGAAGCCAAGAACTTCTCAGAATAATCAAGACCATTCAAGTAACACCCTCAAGACACTCATCTCACCATCAGAGTTCCTAAGGCAACACCCAAAGACCATCTCTGTCCGGGGGCATTGTGGTCTGACAGCAAGGAACAGCATACCATCCATCTCTCCAACAGACACATGAGGCAAAGTGGAAACTTTTCTCTCACCTATCCTCCCCACCCCATCTCATTCTGTCCTCATCAGCAGCCCACATAGGTCTGTAACGCCTCACCTTTGCAATAAACATTGAAAATTGAAAATTTAAGTGAAAATAAATAAAAGTTTCTATTTCAATTTTAAGAAGTAAAATTTAAAAGTCCTTTAAGGAAATTCTATTAAAATTGTCTTCAGGAAGAAGGAGTATTCACATAAATTATTCCTAAAACTCTCAGAAATACAGAAACTGACTCAAATGCAGTTTCTTTGTAAGCTCACACAAGCTTATCAAAAAAACTGTTGGTGACATGAACACACGGATACTTCCCAGGGTGTCGGGGGCAGGCTCATGTGCTCTCTGTTTTAGGGTCACAGTCAAGCCCTAACACGTCCCAGGAGTGGAGAGCAGAAGGAACCGGTGGACACAGGAGGCTTGGGGGAGGGACAACGGTGAGCTCTTCAGCTTCATAGCTTCTCTAACGCTTGAGTCAACAGAAATGAACTGCCCAAGGCCAGATGCAGGAGCGGGCAGACAAGCCAAGGCCAGGCCAGGCAGACCCCCGTAGGTCACGCACTCCAGCCCCGGGACCAGCCCAGCAAAGCCCTTCAATGGCTGGCTGCTGATGGTCTCATGAGACAGCTGCTGAAAAAAGTAAACTGAGTAGATGTCAACAAAATAAAGGAGTGACTTCCTACACAGGTCTACTAAAAAATAGTTTGAAAAAGATCTTTTGATAACGAAATCCTAAAGTTATATTAAATAAAAACAGATACTCATTAACTGAGTCATTTCTAAGTTAAATACTAAAACATTAACTGTAATATAAATTTAAAGTATATATACACTTTAGCATCTTGCTTTCGTGTGGTACTGAGGTGATTATATTTGGCCATGTCATTAAAATTACTAGAAAACTGCATGCTGAGGTACCCTTTACCTACAAAATACTGATACAAAACATTTCATAATGTTTATTGGTTTCCTTATAAATTAAGGTCAGTAAAAGCTAAAACTCTAAGTAGTACATATAATTTATAGAAATCAGAGAGGGCCCGGCGGCGTGGCCTAGTGGCTGAAGTCCTTGCCTTGAACACGCCGGGATCCCACATGGGCACCGGTTCTAATCCCGGCAGCTCCACTTCCCATCCAGCTCCGTGCTTGTGGCCTGGGAAAGCAGTCAAGGACGGCCCAATGCTTCGGGATCCTGCACCCACATAGGAGACCCGGAGGAAGTTCTTGGCTCCTGGCTCTGGATCAGCACAGCACCAGCTGTTGCGCTCACTTGGGGAGTGAATCATCGGATGGAAGATCTTCCTCTCTGTCTCTCCTCCTCTCTGTATATCTGGCTTTGTAATAAGATAGATAAATCTTTCTAAAAAAAAGAAATCAGAGAAATAATTCTGTACATAAGGAAAGTAAGGTATGTTTTATTTTAATTTATTTGAGAAGCAGAGAGACAGAAGAGACAGTCCCATCAGTTAGCTCCCACCCCACATGTCTGCAACAGCTCGGGTCGGACTGGGCCACTCCAAGGCTGGGAGCCAAGAACTCAATGCAGGGCCTGTCATGCGAGGAGCAACCAACACTTGAGCCTTTGGCACAGCTCCCAAGAGCTCTACAAGCAGGAGGCTGTGGCCAGGAGCCACAGCTGGGACCGAAATGCAGATGCCGTACGTGGGGTGTGGGCAGCTCCTGACAGATGAGAGAGAGAGAGAGATTTGAAAGAAGGAGGAGGGGGAGAGGAAAAGGTGCTGGTTCATCCCTCCAACAGCCAGGAGCCAGGATTTCCATCAAGATCTCCCATGTGGAGGACAAGGAGCCAAGCTCTCAGGCCAGCTTTCACTGGCTTCCCAAGCTCATTAGCAGGGAGCCAGGTCGAAAGTGAAGCCACCAGCCAGCACTCACATGGGTGCCAACATCACAGCTTAACCCAGTCCAGACGTGGGCATCTTACCCTGCGTCTTAACCACTGAGCTAAACAACCAGCGCAAGCATGTGTTATACGAGAAGTTAGAGAAGTTATGACGTGCTTTGGTTAAGAGAAGAATGTCTATTTCACAATGGGAAAGAGGAAATGCACAAGGCAAACCAAGAGATTCTAGGAAAATGCCAGAGGGCTAAAAAAGAGAAAATGTGAAAGAATAATTTCTTGTGTGGTAAAGATGGCTACAATGAACTTATTACAATTGTTTTAAGTACTAAGGCTTACTATCAAAATCATCTCAGTATAACGCCTCTTCGTTTAAAGGTATACTTGGCAAAAGGTTTTCTTGCCTTTTAAGCAGTCAGCCTAGGAGACTAGGGATTGAATTTGATCAAAATGCTTTCCTATACTTCATGCTGTCTTCCTTATGCTTTTCATCACTTAAGAATCTGGAGTCCTCGCTTCAGAAGGAACCAGCTTTTCTGTGACTATGCCTAACTCAGTGTCACTTCTCACCCTGCCCTGGGATGAGACCAACCTCCCAAATCAAACTCTGGATTACGTTTTCCTGACTCTGAACTAACTCTGGAACATTCCAGAAGTACCTCTGAAGCATCCAAAAGACAGAATAAACTAATCAGGCTCCTTTAATAGCCCAGGTTCTATAAGAAACACTACCAGAAAATGACACTGAACTGATTAAAGCCAAATAGTCAATATTCCAAAATTGAATGGAATTCCTAGAAATATTGTCAATCATAATTTTGGTTATGATGTCAAAATAACCAAACTTCCCCATGAACTGTGGCATTACTACAAAGAACCCTGACCAGAACTTGACCACATCAGCTGGGTCCTGTTAACCAGGAACAGCCCCAGCTCTTCTCAAGCTGACTCCTGGCCATCAGCTACGGCTGAACTGTCCTGCAATGCAGTTTCTACAAACCCTGAAGCAAACAACTGAAACTGCCAACCAACACCAACAACCACAGAGGGGACTGCTATGTTTTTGAATGAGGCATTTATTTATTTGTTATTTCTTTGAAAGAATGAATGAGGATGGGGGGGAGGACAGAGGGACAAAGAGAGAGAGAGGTCTTCCACCTGTTGGTTCATTCTCTAAACAGTGGCGTCAGCCAAAGCTGGGCTGGGCTGAGGCCAGGAGCCAGGAACCCCCTGTAGACCACCCATGAGTATGGTAGAGGTCCAAGTACCTGGGTCATCATCCGCTGCCCTCCCCAACACATCAGCAGGGAGCTGGAATGCAAGCACAGCAGCCAAACTCAGACACCCTGACATGAAACAGCACCACTGCAAGCGGCGTCTCAATTTGCTATGTCACACATACTCCCAAGACTTTCCATTTGAAATTTTGCCTTGTTCTTTATTTTCACATTTTATTTTCCTGATTTAAGAAAGAGACACTCTTTTCCTTTCTCTTAAACTATCTATAGCTTGAAGCAATTTGGTAAAGGATACTTTTCTGAATAAAAATTGAAATGTTTTTTTCTCTCTGTCTAATCTTGTAGAACTTGGAAAGCTACTTGTAGATATTTTTGTTTTGTAACAAGTTATTTACATAAATTCAATATAAATCTTTTCTCCTCACTGATCTGATAGCTACCATTGTATACATATACTGAAACGTCAGCTATACCCCCCAAATATGCACAATTACTCTGTATCAACTAAAAATAAAAACACAAATACACTTTGAAACAGTCTGTGGCAAGCTGACTATGACCACAGTCTGTGGTCTGCTGACTGGGATGCTGAGTTCAGGTCCCTGCCAGCCATGTGGGAGGCTTGGACCAAGTTCCCACTGCTCCTGGGTAGAGCCACTGGGGACAATGAGGGACGAACCAGCAGATGGGAACTTTCGCTCTGCCAGTCTCTCAAATAAATAAAATAAACAAAACTTTTAAAAAAATCTTTTCACTTTAGAATAGGATACAATTAACTATCAAGGCTTTGGCTGGAATTTCATTAATTGAGAACAAGTATAGAATGCCTGGCTTCTAGGCTTTCTGGTTTAAGGGTGAGTAAAACTGAAACTCCACAGAACACCCAGAAACTTCAAGGCATTTGGGGGACACTGAGAAGAGGGGACTCATTCGAATCTACAACAACTACAGGCGAGATCTGCTCTGATTGGACTTCAGGGTTTTAGAAGGCATGAAGAAGTTTAATCTGGAACCCCCTTATCACAGACCCAGCAAACGACCGGCACTGCAGCACAGAGGTTAAAGCTGCCACTTGCAACTGCCATCATTCCATGTAAGAACACTACTGCAAATCCCAGTTGCTCCACTTGTGATCCAGCCCCTTGTTAATGGCTTGGGAAAGCAGTGGAGCATGGCCCAAGAGAGAGACCCAAACAGGGTTCTATGCTCTTGATTTTGGCCCGGCTTCGTCCTAGTCATTGTGGCAATTTAGGGAGTAAAACAGTAGACAGAAGCTCACTCATTCCCACTCCACCTTCCAATAAAAACATACATACATATTCAAAAATGGGAGGGAGGTTACAGTACCCACCAGCATACATGTGGCTCAGGTCTGGAGGTAAGCAACACTGGGCCAGATCACAGTATCCACTGACAGATGTGAGAACTAGGACAGAGTATGGGACAAGCCTGGTTGGACTATAACACCAGCCAGTTCACATGAGGCCCAGAACTGCAGGGAGGCCAGGCCGAGCCAGGCTGCAGCACCCACCAGCAAATGCCGAGGTGAAGAGGCATGCCAGACTGGGCCGTAGCATCCACCAGCACACATAAGACTCCAGGGGAGGGGTTAGCGCAGTAAGGGGGGCTGAAAGGGCTTCCCTGCTGGATCACTGTGCTCACTGATGAGCATGAGAGCTGGGACTTTGGCAGACTAGACTGGGCAGGGCTACAACACCCATTGGTCTGCATGTAAGCTGGGTTAGGAGGAGAACTAGGCTGCGCTACGCGACTGCATCCATTGGTGCATGCATGAGCCAGAGTAAGTGCAGGCTGGTAGGACTTTGTCGCAGCATCAGCTGGCAAATGTCAGACTGGGGGCAAGTCCTGTCAGGATAGTCCATAATACCACCCAGAAAGTGCAAGATCCAGGGCTAGGAATAGGTCTAGTAGAGAAACTGTGAACACCCTGCTGATGGGATGCAGCTCCCACGAGTCAGCAAGAGAACCTAGGCTGGGGCAGGCCTGGCTGGCAGGCCATGACACCCACCAGCATAAGTGTGGGCTGGACAGTGGGGTCAGTTTGGCTGAGGGAAGCTGCAGCACCCATTGGTGTATAAGAGAGCAGAATGGGATGTGGGATGAACTGGACCAGTCTGCTGCACATACCAGCACACCCAGGAACCAGTGATAGGGGCAGGCCTGGTGGGAGTTACTTGGGGTAGCTCCAACTAGGCTGCAGTTCCTGCTGGGGTATGTGAGGACCAAGCATATAGTGGGTAGGGTTAGGCTGGGACACAGCATCCACTGGTTTGCGTATGAGATGGGGCTGGGGACAGAACTGACCAGGTGACTACAGCCACCAGAGAATGTGTCGGCTGATGTGGGTGATGGAATGAGCCAGACCCCGCACTGGCTGGCACATACCTGAGTCAGGTCTGGGGTTACCTCTGGTGAGGTTTCTTTGGGGACCCACCCAACTGGACCCCTGGACTCAGAACTCCAACCAAGGAGAAAACCACATCATCTGAGGTCTGACCGTGGAGTGCATGTGTCAGAACTGGGTCTCCTTGGTTGCTGAAGCCTGTGAAGCGACAGCATAGCCAGAATCGCATGGGCAACATGACAGTTCACTGAGGCTTGCAGAGGACATCTAGAACCATGGAGGGCAGAACAAATTGGACAACTCTCCCATCCAAGTGTCTGGGCGAGTGGAGACTCTAGGATGGACTATGTCAGCCTGTGGACCTTGGAATTATTTCCTCAACACTGGAGCAACAAAATCAACATCACAGAACTATAGAAACCATTTAAGGAGTGCCCTTGGAATATACTCCACATTGGGTGTCCTAGGATGACATTCGGGTGGGTAATCAAACTAATTCCTGTCTTAGGTAGGAATTGGGATGGTTCTGGAGAAACAAATGGTTTGATTAGAAAATCTTAGCACACCCATTCCAGGCCACAGCCTCATCCATTGACCCTTAGCACGCCTGTGCCAGACCATAACCTCGTCCATTGAACCTTAGCACACCCATTCCAAGCCATAGCCTTGACTGTTGAACCTTAGCACACTCATTCCAGGCTGTAGCCTTGACCGTTGAACCTTAGCACGCCTATTCCAGACATCAGCACCTCCCATTGAACCTTAGCACGCCTATTCCAGGCTGTAGCCTGTCCATTGTTCTGAATTTCACCCTCTACACCCTGGACAGATCATGAATCCCAGGTTGCCCCCATTTTCCAACCTGGAATCTCCAAATAAGAATGGCTCTGCCAGGAAACTTGCCACTGGACACAGACAATCTGAGAGCTCTCACAGAAGTCCAGGTGCAGCCGGCCTGGAGCATGACCTTCAGGTCTGATAGGAAGCACTGAGACGGCCACAGCACAGGCAAGGCATGGCGTTCATGCCTGACAAGGGACAAAGACAGGGGTTCCTTGCACCTAAAGCATGGCTCTCTTGCATTGTCCAGCACCTTAACCATAGATCAATGGAGACCCAAAACCATCCAGCACCACAACCAGAGGTTCCAAGTGATCCCACATCTAAAAGCCTTGATTTGCTTCCCTCTGAGCCCAGACCCTTGGTGGGCCTGGCTCCCAGGACCAGCTAAGGAGTGGACTGGCTCCCATCAGCACCGCTGTCATCCCTCTGCATGCTGTTCCCAGGAATCCTGAATGTGTGTTCACAGCCACTAGTGATGAACCAGATGGTCTCCTGTGATTAGAGCAACAAAAACGAGATGAACAACAAGGGAATCCTTCCACGAGCCCGGCACCAAGACTCGGAGTTCTACACAGAAAATCTGGCCCCAGCAGTGGCAAGTCTGATCACTCACTACCAGTGGCTGACCCAAAGGGGAATTGTTCCTGCAGGGAAGTCATGAAACGGGAGTGGCTCTGTGAAGAACCACCCACCATCCCACCACCCATCCGGCCATCTTGTCTCCAAGTTTCCTCCTGCACCTCCAGCAGAGGGCTGCAGCGTTAACCCTCAAATGTGCCAGCCCATACCTGGGGGAAAGAACAAGCCAGTTCCGAGCTGACAAGGGCAAGTGTTTCGCCAGTGGGAGTACCCGTGTCATTCCCGCCCCCAGCTTCTGCACTGTGGCACTCTAGCCCTTCAGTTCTGGGCTCCCAGCTGTGCTGGACCAGCCCTACACACTACAAGCCTCCAGGCAATTCACCAGCAGAGCTCTCCAAAGTTCCCTCCTTCCCTTCCTCCACCTCTCAAACTTTAAAAAATAAAAAATTGAGTGGCCTTAATCTTTCCTTTTATCAGGCACACACCCGCATGATTTTGGGTCTGTCCACGAACTCTTAGATGTTAAAAGCACAAGCAACAGGACAAAAACAAGCACATCAGGTTTCATCAAAATTAAAAATTCTCTCGGCTGACAAAACACTGGCATCTCCCATTGCAGCTCCAGCTTCTCCCCTTCCATTGCAGCCCCTGCCGATGTATCTGGGAAGGCAGATGGAGACCCACTTGCCTGGGCTCCTACCACCCGTGTGCAGCCCAGGATGGAGTCCCTGGCATGGCCAAGCCTGGCAGCAGCCACTTGAACAGTGAACTAGCAGATGCAAGAACTCTCTCCCCTCCACACACACAGTCCTCCAATCAGTATCATTTCAAAGAAATACATATTTTTTTTTTAAATTGGAAAGTCAGATATACAGTGAGGAAGAGAGATAGAGAGGAAGATCTTACATCTGATGATTCACTTCCCAAGCAACTGCAACAGCTGGAACTGCGCCGATCAGGAGCCAGGAGCCAGGAGCTTCTTCCGGGTTTCCCTCACGGGTGCAGGGTCCCAAGGCTTTGGGCTGTCCTCTACTGCTTTCCCAGGCCACAAGCAGGGAGCTGGATGGGAAGTGGGGCCACCAGGTTTAGAACCAGCACCCATATGGGATCCCGGCAAGTTCAAGGCGAAGACTTTAGCTACTAGGCCACTGCACCAGGCCCGAAATACATACTTTTTAAAAATTAAAAACTCAAGACTGGCACAATGGCTCCATTGGGTAATCTTCCACCTGCCAGTGCCAGCATCCTATATGCGTATCAGTTCAATTCCTGGCTGCTCCACTTCCCATCCAGCTCCCTGCTTGTGACTTGGGAAAGCAGTGGAGGATGGCCCAAGTCCTTGGGACCCTGCACCCACATGGGAGAAGTTTCTGGCTCCTGGTTTCGGATCAGCTCAGCTCTGGCCATTGTAGCCATTTGGGGAGTGAATTATCATATAGGCAATCTTTCTCTCTGTCTCTCTTTCTCTTGTTAAATCTACCTTTCTAATAAAAATAAACAGATCTTTTAGGAAAAATTATAAACTCTTACGCACCAAAGAAAAAAAACTAACAAATCACCTGAACAAATATGAAAATACCTATTCATTCATGGTTTGCTTAGTATTCAGAATAAATTATCCTTATAAGTCAACATCAAACAAAATAATGCACTCAACTTAAAAATGGGTGAAGAGGGAAGGGGCTGCTGCCTGTAACACTGAACTCCATATGGGATCAGCTTTCTTCCAATCCAACTCCCTGCTAACACACCTCATCAAACAGCAAAGGATGGTCCAAGTCCTTGGACCCCTGCCACCTATGGGAGAGATACAAGTGGAGTCCCAGGCTCCTGGCTTATGCTTGGTCCAGCCAGAGCCATTGTGGCTATTTGAGGAGTGAAACAGTGGATGCAAGACCTTTCTCATTCTCTACCTCTTTCTCTGATGCTCTGCCTTTTAAATACATAAATAAATCTTTTTAAAAAATTAGTGGAGCAGGTTCAGGCCATCTGATTTGGCAATTAAGACCCTAGTTAAGCATCCATTTCCTGAGGAAAGCATGTAAGCACACAGGCTAATCCTGTAGCTACTAATGCCAGCATGCCAAATGGGCACCGATTCATATCCCAGCTGCTCCACTTCTGATCCAGCTCTCTGTTGGTGACCTGGGAAGCAGCATAAAACAGCCCAGGTCCTTGACTTGAGAGATCTGCAGGAAGCTCCTGGCTCCCAACTTCAGCCTGGCCCAACCCCAGTTGTTACAGCCATTTGAGGAGTGAACCAGCAGATAGAAGGTATTTTTCTCTCTGTTTCGGTAAAATCTGCCTTTCAAATAAAAATAAATGTTTTTTTTTTAAAAAAAGATACCCACTTCCCATGTCATAGATACCCACTTCCCTGGGCTCAAATGTTGGCTCTACTCTGGACCCCAGCTCCTTGCTAACACAGACCCAACTATGCTTGGTACCTGGCTCCCAGCTTCTGTGTGGTATGGCCAGGCCCTGTGCATTGAAGATAAGTGGAGAACTGACTGGAGAATGCAGGCTCACTCTGTCTTGGTCTCTTCTCTCCCTCACCCCTTCTGTCTTTCTGTCTCTCAAATAAATACATACATAAAACATGCAAGTGGGGTGAGTCATGGTGCAGCAAGCCACGCTGCTGCTTGAGATGCCCACAGTCCAGATCGCAGTGTTGGTTCAAGACCCAGCATCGCCACTTCTGAGCCAGCTTTCTGCTCACATGTTTTACGATACAGATGATGACCCAAGTGTTTGGTTCCTGCCACTCCTGTGGGAAACCCTGATGGAGTTCCAGATACCTGGCCCAACCTGACATGCTGCAGGCAATGAACCAGTGGTTGGAAGAGCTCTCTCCCTGTCTCCCTTTCCAACAAATGAAAATAAATTTGAACACATTTTTCAAAATATGAGAGCCAAGGACTGACATTTTTACAAAGGCATACAAATAAAAGTACATGAAAAATGCTCAGTACCAGCAGGCATTAGAAACTATAAATGAAAGCCACCACAAGGGGCCAGTGTCAGGGCACAGTGGCACAGGCCTACACCACCCAGCTGCTCTGCTTCCAACCCAACTTCCTGCTCACACGTGGAAGACCTGGCCCCTGAGGCCACTGGGGGCATGAATCAACTGATGGAAGACCCCTCTCTCTATCCCTCCCTCCTCCCCCTCTTCTCCTGCTTCCCTCTCTTTGCCTCTGCCTCTCCCTCTCTGTGTCACTCCACCTTTCAAATTGCAAAGGTAAATAATTTTTTCAAACACAGTGAAATACCCCTTCACACCTACTGGGTATTGGTAATTAATAAACACGTAACAAGTGCTGAAAAGAATTTAAAGAAACTGGAAACTCACACTGCTGCTAGAGCAGTAAAATGGTAGAACACAGCATGGACTTCCTCAAAGTCATACATAGGATTGTTCTATTACCCTGCAAACCCTCTCCTAGGCACACACACAGCAGCTGGAAATAAAACATACAGGCACCCATGTGATGATCACGGCAACATTCAGAAGCCAACCAGCAAAAACAGCACGCACACCCTCTAGCAGACAAATGGCCGAGAACATCACACATGCAGAGAACACCCCACAGCCGTGGAAAGGAAGGAGGCACAGAGATGTGTGGAGTGACGCAGGTACACTCGGGAGACACACTCCACGACTGCCTCTGTGGCAACGTCAGTTAGAACCTGACCCACAGAGCCAGACAGGAGAGCTGCACTCAGGGTACAGGCCCCAGGGCAACTGAGAAATGTCCCTGCACTCCTCCAGCAAACAGCTCACCACCTATCATACGCATTTCACCGTGATGACAACAGCAGACACTATTGCTGAACATGGCTCAAGCCCTGCTGTGGCTCTGTGCGTGGAAACTACATGCCCCACTCAGAAATGCAGAGCCCCAGGCCTACCCTGGCCCCTTGTCCAACATGCTGTGGAGCAGTAAGTCCAGCAGCCCAGAGGTGTCACAGACCCAGTCCTGTACCCAGAGGCCCCACCAGGTGGGCAGAGTCCCTGAAGAAAGAATGTGACTGTTCAAAACTGTCCAGGTGCCCCATCCCCAACTGTCACTCAGAAACCATCCTGGGGATCCAGGTACCTGGGAATGAGGAAGTCAGGGTGACTGGGACACAGCCGCCTCTCTGCATGACAGGCTGAGGGGCTCTCGGGTCGGGGATTTACAGCAGACACCGATCACACTGCCACACCTGGCTGTGCCATCGAGCCATTTTGACCACTAACGGCACCAAGCATGCAGCTGCCAGGTCAGGCACATGGGGGCATGGCAAGCCCTGGTCACAGCTTTTCCTGTTCCCCACCCCATCTCCAAGCAGCTCTCCCCTCCCCTCATCTGGACCAAGACAACCTCAGAATCAAATACCCTGGAAGTTGGCAAGGTGAACGCAAGCGGTCCACATGGACATTGTCTCGTTTGTGAGAGTGGGAAGAGGGCCACAGACGGAGAACCCAAATCTACCTCACGGTCCCCCAGGCCAACAGCATCTCCCAATGATCCCTCTGCCTGACTCAAACCCTAAACCACCCACAGTTCCCCCAGCCCAAGCTGACGCAGGTGCAGCGCTGATGGTGGCTCAGGGTAGGAAGGACCACTGGGGGAAACACAGACTCAACCTGAACCCCGACCTCAGGCCTAAATCCAGTGCCTGTCCCAATCACATCTCCTAACCAAACTGAGCCAGCTCCACCCTTTGTGGTTCAGTCACTTCAGACCCAGGAACCAGCACCAGGAGAGCCCTCAGAAGCCCTCACACTGACAGGAGAGCCTTGGAGCCCATGTTCCAGGAAGCTGTGCCCCACAGAGACGGTGGGGAAACAGCTGATCACAGGGAGAGGAGACACCAGCCCACAGCCCTGGAGGCCTTGGGGCTCAAGCACCTCCCTCCCCTAACCCAAGAATGCCAGGGCTCCCCTCACAAACTGACCAGTGAGAGTTCATACCCTGGCCCCAAAGGACACTGCTGCCCTTCCTCCAGTCCCATCCTTAATCCTTTTCCAAAAGGATAGAGCTGGGGTGCTCACTCCCTCTACGTGCCGGGCACCACTGTGCCCACATGCCCAGGGGTATTTCCTGAGACCCAGTGGGAAACCGGGCTTCCAAGTACAACTTTATCCACTCAGCCCAAGCTGAGGCACACCCACCCAGGTGATCGCACACTTTTGTCACCTCCACACAGGCCAACCCTGCACGGGCCTTGAAAAGACCCTGTGATACAAGGCAGGCTGGAGGCGGGCCCAGGACTCACTCACCAACGTCAGAGTCCTTGTGTGTCTTGATAACTTCAGCAAGCTCAAAGTTCCCAGCAATGATCGCCACCTGAGTGGGGGACGCAGAGGAGTCTGGCTGCACTTCTGCCCACAGCTGGGACATGGTGACCACGGGGGGCCACCAGAACACCCACCAGAACACCCACCTCCCCTCCCTGTTCAGCCCAGCCCCGCCCCGCCCCATCCACCCCAAGCGCTTACCCATGTGCCCAGTCCACTGGATCCCTCATCTCTCAAAATGTCCCGCCCTGGCAGTTAAGGACCATGCACCTGGCTACTCAGCCCAGTGTCTGCCAGATTCAGGCTTCGAAGGGGTCAGGCCCACACAGCTTTCTATTCCTCCCACCTGCCCCAACCCAGGCCCCAATGACCCGGCTCTCTCCATACAGGGGCCATGGGACTATAAGGGCAGTTGACACCCCCTCTCCCCCTGCCCTGGCAGCACTGGACACTGGAAGCTCCACATTCCAGGAAGCCCTGCCTGTAGCCAGCATGCCCGCACCTGGAAGGCCGTCTGGCTGTTGTAATTGCGGACGTCCTTGTCGGCTCCCCGGAAAAGGAGCACACGAGCACAGCTCTCCTGTCAGGGACAGCAGAGGTCACAATCATGGCAGCAGATCTGAGGTCAGCACACGACAGCACGTGTGCTTGCGGGGCAATACACAAGGAAACGAAAGGCACAGGACACACATGCTTGCTCAGCCAACATGACCAGGATTTGGGGCAGCAGGTCCCCATCCCACTACTGTCTAGAACACAGGAGGGCACATGGGTACATGTGCGTGTCTAGAAACAAACGTGTACCCTGAGCCTACACGGCCACGTCATGACCAATACACAACATGAGGCATAGCATGTGCTGGGAAGAGCACATAGGTACATGGGAGAGAACACATGGGCATACTTGTGTACAGGGAGAGCACAGGGCACACACATGTACACAGGGAGAACACACAGGCACACACATCTACACAGGGAGAGCACAGGGCACACATGTGTACAGGGAGAGCACACGGCACACATGTGTACAGGGAGAGCACACGGGAACACACAGGGAGCACATGGGGGCACACAAATGTACACAGGGAGAACACACAGGCACACACATGTACACAAGGAGAACACACGGGCACACACATGTGTACACAGGGAGAGCACACAGGCACACATGTACACAGGGAGAATACATGTGCACACATGTGTACACAGGGAGAGCACACAGGCACACATGTACACAGGGAGAACACATGTGCACATACAAGTACACAGGGAGAACACACGGGCACACACGTAGAGAGAACACAGGCACACACGTACACAGAGTGAGCACATAAGCACACACAGGTACACAGGGAGAGCACAGGCACACACATATATCCCATGTGGTACATGCACCATACCTACATACAAGCACCATACCTACATACAAGCACACATCCACAGAACATCTACCTGGTTATAGAGGGCACACACATGCAAGGCTGTGTTCCCCGAGGCATTCTGGGCCCCCATGTCGGCTCCATAGAACAGTAGGTGCTCCAGGTGCTGCACGTGGCCAAAGCGGCAGGCCTGGGAAGGGAGTTGAGGTTGTGCAGCACTGGGACAAACTGGGATCCCACCATGGACAGAGCTGAGGACCCCTCTGGCCACGCAGGGGCCTGGACACACCCTCTGGCCCATGCCCACCTGGTGGATCTCCTGCCAGCCATTCTCATCCCTGGTCCCCAGCTGGGCATGGTCATGGAGAAGCAGCTCACAGCAGAGGGCATCCCCGCCCCCTAGGGCACTGTGGTACAGGGCAGTCAGACCACGGCTGTCCTTGTAGTCTGGCGACGCCCCCAGGTCCAACAGGGTCTGTGAGTCACAAAAGTATGTGTCTATGCAGGCTCCACCCCTTTCCTAGGGCCAGGCCCCATCCCCTGGCCCGCCCCACTGACCGTCAGCGCCCCGGCATTCCGTTGGCGTGTTGCACAGTGAACAGCAGTTAGCCCGTCCCTGGTGCGAAAATCAAGGTGCGCCCCACCATTTCGCAGAACCTTCAGCAAGTCTGTTGCATCATCCAGCTGGGCTGCCAGACTCAGGGGGCACTCTGGGTCCAGAGGACAAGGAGTGGTCAGGGTCCCCATCCCCTGTCGCTCAAGGCCATAACCCTCCCAGCTCTGCTCCTCACCTCCTGAGTCAGGGTCATGGAAGTTGGGGTCCAGCCCCTTGTCCAGCAGGCGGGCCACCTTGTCTGTGCTGTGTAGCTGGACATAGTCCATGAACTTCTTCAGGTTGGCCTGCAGCACCAGGGTCCCAATCAGCTGGCACTAAGGCTACTACCTCCTTGCCATCACGGGTCTTCCTCTCAGGAGCTTTAAACTACCCACAGCAGGTGTGTACTGCCACCCCTGCATCAGCTGTGCTCATCCACCCCCATGGCCCCAGCCCTAGGTGCCCCTGCCTTGGTCCACTCAGGATGCACTAGGGACTATCAAGGTTGCCACGGGGACCCCTGCCCAGGAGGCGGCCCCAGGTGGCCAGGCCAAGGTCACAGCACAGGAGTCCTGAGGAGCCAGCCTCACCACATCCAGATTGCCACCAAGGGCCATGTCATCCTGAGACAGGCAAGCAGAGCGATGACCACTGTCTGCCTCCTGCCCTGGGCAGTACCAAGCCAGATGGGGTCACAGGACACAGGGGTCTCCTCGCAGCCTCCTGGACCCACCCAAGAGGAACCCAGCAACCCCGAGTGGAGTCCTGGGCCATGAGCACATAGGAAGTTGTGCAGCACCCAACCTGGACTCGGCCATGCTCAGAGGAGACTACAGTGTCCCTAGGTCTCCAAGCAATAGACTGCCAGCCTGACTGGGCCCAGGGCTGGGGTCAGGCAGGAGCAGCTGCAAGGAAGTGACACCCCTGCTCAGCTCTGGGTATTCTTGCTGGAAAGGGGACAGCGGCCTCTCTGCAGAGTGAACAAGACTTGGACGTGGTGACCAAGCATGGCTCCTGCCCACATCCAGTGCTTGCCCACTCCCTCTGGCATCCTGACCCTAGCTGGGTATCCAGCATGCATCAGCAGGTTCTGGTGGGACTGGCACCTCTGGCCACAGCTGCCCATTGCCCTGCCAGAGCCTGAAAGGAAGAGGACTCAGGTTAGCCCCCAGTCAGGGTGCACGCCGAGCTTTTTGTTACCTTCGTGTGAAGCTTGGCAAACTGCTTATCATCAATGAGGTTCTGGGCATAAACTCGCCGCTTGTATCGGAACTGCTCAGAGACACGGAAGAAAATCCTCACCCATCCTTCACCCGTCCATCGCCCATCCCTCAGCCACCCATCACCCATCCTCACCCATCCTCACCCGTCCATCGCCCATCCCTCAGCCGCCCATCACCCATCCTCACCCATCCTCACCCATCCATCACCCATCCCTCAGCCGTCCATCGCCCATCCATCACCCATCCTCACCCATCCATCACCCATCCTCAACTGCTCATCTCTCATCTCTCAGCCACCCATCCCTCAGCCATCCATCGCCCATCCCTCAGCTGTCCATCGCCCATTCTCAGCTGGCCATCACTTATCCATCAGCTGCCCATCATCCACCCCTCATCTGTCCATCAACCATTGCCAGCTGTCAACCACTTGGGGACCAAAGGCACTGTCCACCCCTCTCCCAGCAACCCACCCTCAGAGGCAGGATGGCAGGAGGCAAGCATGTGCTCTCCCTGGCTGTAAGGCCTCCCTCCCACATGTCCACACATCCCTGAAACCAGCCACCACCACCCCTCCCCCAAGCCTCCCCCAGTTTCACCTCCACACCTCCCTAAGCTGCACTGCAGTTCTCTCAGAGCTGAGGGCAAGGCCATCCGTCTCCCCCTTCCCCAGTACAGGCTGCATCTCCCAGCTCTGCCAGGCGGCCCCACTCACTCCTGACAGTGCAATGGGGAGCAGGGTACTCACAGCAAGAAGGCCAGAAGTGCACACAGCCCACTGCACACAGTCTTCTGTACCCTGCTCACTATACATGGCTCTGCACATTGACCACTGCACATGCTCACTGCATGCCAACCATCGCACATGCTCACTGCACAAGGCTCTGCAAACCACCCACTGCACACACTGCACATCTCATTCTCCCCACAGGGCTCACTGCACACTAACCACTGCACATACTCCCTGCACACTGACTGCACACGGCTCTCCCCACAGGGCTCACTGCACACTGACCACTGCACATACTCCCTGCACACTGACTGCACACGGCTCTCCCCACAAGGCTCACTGCACACTGACCACTGCACATACTCCCTGCACACTGACTGCACACGGCTTTCCCCACAGGGCTCACTGCACACTGACCGCTGCGCCCCCCTCCCCCCCGCCACCCCCGCCTGGGCCCCAGTCAGCCCACCTCCAGGTAGGGCAGAGGCGTGTCCAGGTTGGGCGGGTAGTCCTGCAGGAGCCGCTCTTCATCTAGGAACTTGCCGGCACGGCCCCGAGAGGGTGGCTGGAAAAGCCCGTAGTTGAGCGCGTCCTGGAGGCTGTGGTTGAGCGCGCAAAGCACTCGTTGCTTCGCGGCCCACACGGGCGCGGCCGGGTCCAGGCGCAGACACTTCTGCAGTGGCGAAGCGGTCTCCTGAGTGCGGCCCGACCTCGCCCGGCCAGGACCGCGCCCCGGGAGCCCCCGCGGGAGTTGGGGCTCAAAGCCCGCGCCTCCGCGGCCCCGCCCCGGGGGCCGGGCTTTTCCGGGCCCCGCCCCAGCGAGGGGGAGGGTCCCGGCGGAGGCGGCGGGGGAGGGGTGAGTAGCCGCGGGCCAGGGGTCCGGCGCGCCCGGCCGGGGGCCTGGGAAGCTGCGGGGCTCTGCGGGCCGCGCGGTGGCTCACCGTCTGCTGCAGGTCCGGGATCCCCACGCGCACGACCACGGCGCTGGCCCCGGGGCCGTCCATGCCCGCGCCGGGGCCGCTGGCGGCCGGGAGAGGGGCGCACGGGGACTCCGCGCGGCGCCCCGGCCCCCCCTGGCCCCCCGCCGGAGCCCCGCCGGCCGCGATGCGCGGGAGGGGGCCGGGGGGGGCCGGGGCCGGGGCCGGCGCGGGGGACAGCGGCTCCGGGGGCTCCGCGGGCGCGGGCGCGGCGGCGCGGCTCAGCTGCATCGGCCCCGGCTCCGCTCGGCGCCTGCCTTCCCCGGGGGCGGGGGCGGCGGGGGGAGGGGGCTGAGCCGGGAGGGGAGCGGGGGCGGGGAGGGGGCTGCGCCGGGGCGGGGGCCGGGAGGGCTCAGGACCGGTCGGGTGGGAGCGGGGGCCCTCCGGGGTCCCGGCGGGGGTGCGCGTGGGGCGAGGCGCGGGCCCCGGGGCGGGGGCCCTTGGGGGCGCTCGGCGGGTGGGGGGAGCCGGGGCCTGGGGGGAGTGGCTGAGCCGCGCGGGCCCCGCCGCCTTGCGCTGCGTGCGGGCACCCGCGGGCCGGGAACCGCGCGGCGGAGGGAAGGTCCAGAAGCGGGGTCCGCGTGGGGGCCGAGGGCTGCAGACACTGCTGGAGTGGGGCGGAAGGGCAGGAGCGCTGGTTTCTGGAGGTGACGGCCGCCCCCCTGCGAACTCTTCAGCGACCCCTACTCTGGACCCGACCTTGGAGACCTCGGCCCGGAGGCCGGGGCGCTTCCCCCGCGCCGCCCCCGGCGCGCTCGGAGTTAACCCTTCGGTTTAGACTTTGAGAAGTGGGTTGTGATCCCCAGACCCCTCCCCTGCCCCCTACACCCCGACCCCTGGGTCAGCCTGGAGCCAGTGCCCATCGCCCCCTCCGCGTCGCCCCCTCCTTGTCGCCCAAGGATGGCGCGCGACCCACAGGAAGGTTTAGGGGAGGGGGCGCAGCCGGCTCCACCTGCGGCGGGGAAGTGAATTTTAGTTTCTCACGTTGTCGTGGCAACGCGGGTGGGGAGGAGAGTAGGCGGTGGAGGGGAGCACAGCGCAGCAAGCCGAGCCGCCGCCCCCTGTAGACTGCCGGGGCAGGGCCCCGAGGCCTGGGAGAGCAGAGACCCCGTCCCAGGGAGCAGAGGGGACCCCAGGACCCCAGCCCAGGGAGTAGAGGGCCGCCTAGGGTTCAGAAGAGCTCAGGTCTGACCCCTGCACTTGACCTCCACAAAAATCTAGCGGAGGGGACGCCTCTGGAGGCAAAAGCGGTTCCCCACATTTACCCAGTGGCTAGGGACACCCTGAACCTGCCCAACGCCACACCCGGGATCCCCTCCATCCCTTCCAGCGCCCCCTGGCTCCAAGCAAGTGGGTCTCATGTCCTATCCGCAGTCCCCAGGAGGACGCCCGTTCCCGGGACTACGCACCCCTTTCTGCCAGGCCTCCGTGTCTGTGCCTCCTGTGCCGTCGGTGGAACTGGTTTCTCCCCAGCCCAGGACCCCCGCCCTGCAGGGGAAATAAGGCCCCTCCCAGGGCTACTGAGGGTCCCCCAGGGACAAAGCAGGATGGGAGTTGGGGTGGAGGGAGCAGGAAGGGGCCCCAGGTTCCCTTATCTGCAGGAAGCACCTTGGCAGGCAGAGGTTGGACTTCCCGCGGCCCAAGCTCAGGGAGAGGAAGCCCAAGCTTCCTGCCCTGGTGTCTCCATGGTCTTCCTGCCCTTGTCTCTGTCCAGGCCATGCTACTCTGGCCCTGCTCCCCTCTGCCCCTCCTACCAAGCCAGGGACCTGCCTTGGCCTCCGGCTCCCGGCCTCTGTGTCAGTGGAAATGCCAAGGGGGTGAATAGAGCCTAGCAGGGCCTGCCAGTGGTGGACTGACAGGAGACTGCCCCTTTCCGCAGCCAGAGCTTGAGTAACCCTCAGGGCCTCCTGGGTGGACTCTGAGCCCCAGGCCATCCCAGCTAGCAATGCGGCCAAACTGCTGAGCCTGTGATTGGGAGAAGCCTGGCCCTCAGAGCAGGACCGTGCCATCCGGCTGCCCAGAGCCCGCCCTGCCCACTCCTGGCTCCGGCAGGCAGTGGCTGAAGTCTTTGGGTCCCTGCCACCCACATGGGAGATCTGGTTTGCATGTGGTTGTGGGCGTTTGGGGACTGAACCAGCAAGTGGCAGATCTGGCTGGCTGACCGTCTCTTTGCCTCTCAAAGCCAGAATCTCGTTGGTAACAGGACCCTGCAGGTTGGTGGTCCCTGACCTTGCAGAGCCCAGTCTGACTGGGCAGGTCCCACACAGTGACCTGTGGTCTGAGCCATTGCCACCTGGTAGCCAGCAGAAATAGCAAGACACACTCACAGGGTCCTGCCTGCTAGGCCACTGTGCAGAGAACCCCCAGGAATGGCCAGCTCAGCTTCCCTGGCCCACACTAGATGGCCCCTCTGCTTCCCCCTCCTTGCATCAGGGCCAAAATTCAGGAAAAATTTGTTCTCGCCTTCCCCACTCCTTCTCCACCTCCTACAATGCAAGAGACAGAGAGAGCCGCCTGGGCCTGGGGGTGCTCTTAGGCAGATCACCCAGAAAAGTGCCTGGCACAAGCGTGGGAGCCCCCGCCCCAACAGTTCCCAGCACTGCACCTAGTGCTGTCAGGACACACAGTGTACCCAGCACCTTGACTCCTGGCCAAGCCCTCAGTGCCACGGGCTCCTCCTGTCTCCGACAACCCAGCCTTTCCCTACTGGACCTGGAGTCCAGGCCCTTAGGCTTCTCTCAACTGCTCCCATTAAACCATGCACCTGCCTTCACTGCCTTCACTCAGCTACCTCAGGGGTTGACCCCACAGGTGTGCCTCTGTCCTGGCTCCCTTGGTCTCCATGACAGCTGATGGGGGGTGGGGAACCTGTCTCTGCAGTCCCCCCACCAGGCTGTCCCTTTCCTCTTCCTCTCTGTCCCCAGGTGGACCCGCCTTGCCTGCATGACCCCTCTTCCCTGTCAGACGTCCGCTGATGCATGCAATAGCTCGTGACGCTGTGGCTCGTGGGCTCTGTGCCTGCTGTCCATCTGTCCAAGACGCAGCATGTGCCCGCACCCCTGCTGAGTAGAACGGCTCAGGTCCACCCCAGCCTAAGTTTCAGGGCCGTGTGTGAAATGTGGGAGCCATGGGGCCTACTGCTCACTGGGCTAAGACCCTGTGGGAATCTTCTGCCCAAGACCACAGTGTCGGTGTGGCAGTCCCTGCTTCAGTTCCAACTACAGCTCCTACTGTGCCCGCCCTGGGAGGTAGCAGCTGCTTAGTCCCCTGCAGCCATGTGGGAGACCCACAGCCTAGCTTCATCCAGCCAAGTCCTGCCTATTGTAGACATCTGGAGAGGGAGGCACACCAATGGATGGGAGATTTTGTCCCCTCCCACCTCCCTCCCACTCTGTCAAAAAATTGAATACAAGTATGTTCAGTTTTATAATACATCATGCCATAATATGTGGAAAACATGTCCTAAAAATTGCTCAGGCACGATGTTATGGCTCAGTGGCTAGTCTTCGCCCTGCAAGCACCAGCAACCCATATGAAAGGCAGTTCATGTCTCCACTGCTCTACTCCCCATCCAGCTTCCTGCTTGTGGTCTGGAAAAGCCATTGAGAACAGCCCAAAGGCTTGGGACCCTGAACCCACGTGGGAGACCTGGAAGAAGCTTCTGGCTCCTGGCTTCAGATGGGCTGAGCTCCGGCCATTGTGGCCATTTGGGGAGTGAACCAGCGGATGGAAAACCTTTCTGTCTTTCCTTCTCTCTCTAAATCTGCCGTTCCAAGAAAAATAAAGCTTTTTTAAAAATTACACATAGACTGTCAGGATTTTTTTGCACCAAAACTTTAATTCTGGTTTTCCAGAAATATTTGAAGAAACCTTATGTGTGATACCTGCATTATCTCCCTTAAGCCAAGCTCACGAGTTGTGTTATCCCTCTAGCGTTTTGTCCAGTTAATTGATATGCTACTGTAACAGTGACTTCATCAGTTTCTTTTTGAAATTTTGTGGTTTTTTATATTTGAGGGTTTTGGTTTTGGAATCATTAGCACTTCCTGGTAAACTGTTCCTTGTATCACTCTGTGGGACCAATCTTTTTTCCAAGGTTTGAATTTTTACTGGTTCAATAGAGCGATATTTTTGTGGTACAGTACTTTGTCTTGGCGTTAGCTAGAGCTGGTTTTGAAGCCATTGGATATTGTACCAGCCAGGAGGCTCATGGTCTGTCCCTTTGGGGTGACCCAGGCTCCATTCCATTTCAGTCTGGCGTTGGGGGTGGGGGACATGCAGCTCCAGCTAGCATCTCCGTTGGCTAGTGCTTCCAGCGTGGAGAACTCGCAGTGACTCTCTGACCCATGGCTGCTGCCTGGCACAGCTCTGCCCCCGCTGTGCCCCGTACCCTCACAAAGGCGCCTCTGGCTGCTCTCAGCAGTGAGTTGGCTGCAATGTCCTTTCCACAAGGCCTATCCCCTCACCCATCCCCCGAGTTCCCTTTTATCCATGCAGCCTATCTGCTTGTGGCTGTATCTCTGGCAAGCCACACATGAGGCTGGGTTGCTTTGCCAGGTTCAGCCCTGGGTTGCTGTTCTCCTGGGCTCCCAAGTCCCCCCTTCCTGCCGCCTGTCCCTCAACACCAACAGGACCAGTCTTACATAAGCGTTTCCAACACTTGTGAGTGAAGGAGCAGGAGGGCGCAGGGACAGCTGGGAGCCTGCGATCCTGTCCTCCTGCTGTACGGGCGCTGCACTGTCTGCAACTCCAGCCCTGGTGGGGAGCAGTTGTGGAAGGCAGTGATTCTGAACGTTTTAGTCCCAAAATCTGGTGTCACTTATGCTTTTCCTGCAGTTTATTCCAGCTAGGAAATATTTCCTCCTCCAGCCCAGGCTGAGGGTCTTCATCAGGGTGGACGGCCTTGGAGCAGGTGCCTGATGAGACCCACAACTCAGGAACCAAACACCCAGGGGCCTAGGAAAGCCCCGTGGCCTTCCTGCGTCCTGGGTCTGGACAATGGAAGGAATCGCTTCACTTCCTCCTCATCAGGGCCATGCAGCAGCCCCTATTTGCAGTACAGGAACCAGGCTCAGCATCCATGCCACTGTCAGCTTGCAGGGCTTAAGGAGCCAAGAAGATGGGGCAGGCCTGCACCTGGCCCCCAAACGGGCACCCATCAGAGGAGCACCCTTCCTGAGAGCCAAGGCCCCTACATCTGCACTTCATTTTCTGTAACATAGTAGGTTAAGTCTGCAGCGTGGGCCAGTTCCATTCTGTCCAGCTCTCGACTAACATGCCTGGGAAAGCAGCCAAGGATGGCCCTAATGCTTGGGCCGCTCCTCACTCTTTTTCTTTGACATGTGTTTAAACACTTTCCTTAATACCCCTGCTTACTGCCTTTACCTTTATAATAAGACGTCTTGAAGATGGATAACATTAAGTCCTACAACTTAGTTCTCTTTTGGTTCTGTTTCTATTCTAGACCATTTTCATGGGTTTTTTTTTTTAATGGTCAGCTTGCTTGCTTTTACGAAAAAAAAAAAGGAAACTACTGAGAAACTATTTACTGAGAATTGATGTAACAGTAAAGCTTCCATGCGCATACATGCTATGCTCCCCATTTACTTTGGTCTTTAATTTATCTTAGCAAGACTTATAGTTTCCAGTGTGATGTACTTGAGCATTTTGATGTGTGTTTTCCTAAAACTGCTGTTATTTCACATTTTGCAAATTAAATTTCTTTTTTTTCCTTTGCATTTCTTTTTTTAAATTTATTTTATTTTATTGTATAGTTGTTGACGATCTTTACATAGTTAATTATGGTTAACAAAAAAAGGTTCAGGGGGTATAGGGAAGTGGGTAATACTATTATGTCCATATTGTTTCCATCGTGTATCTGAGGCAAAGGGGGATATTGAGGGAGAAGCCCCACCCGGTTTCCCGCCCACCCCAAGTCTCGGATGTGGGCATGCTCTGAGATATTTGCTCAAGTGGTTTTAATAGTTCTCCAGTTATGAATCGCTGCCAGTTTCGCTCAATGAGGTCGTCCACTGATTGATATGGTCCATCATAAAGTCTCCGTTTGCCCCATATTTCGCTGATATGAATGATTGACCTGTTCTGTCTTCTGTCTTTTCTTGGTTAGAGTTCTGAGTCCAGCAGTTCGATTGGGGAGATCTCCAAAGAAACTTTGAGGCATTCCCAGACCTGATTCTTGTATGTTCTAGCAAGCACAGGGCCCGGCACAGTCCATCACCCCGATCAGCTGGTGGTTTCAATGGCTGGGTTGGTTCTGTTTTCAGTCCCAAGTTGCACTGGAACCAATGGGTGTTGCAGTCCAGTCTGGTTCTGCCCAGCACATACTCGGCCCTTCAACCAGTGGGAGCTGCAGCCTAGTCGGGGCGACCCACAATAACCCCCACCAGGCCCGCCCCCTACCCTGGCTTGCCAGTATGTGTAGCAGTAGACCAGTCTGTCCCCCATCCCATTTGGCTCTTGTACTTGTCAATGGGTATTAAAGCTTAGTTCCATCTAACCAACTCAATCATCTAGCCCTCACGGATGTTGTTGAGTGCCTCTCTGTCTAGCCATCCCAGCCCCCATCCTAGTTTTCATGCCCTCCCACGGGAGTAGTAACCCAAGAGGGGGGAACCCACTATTTCCCTCCCGGGTCTCTCTCAGTACCGGTTTATGCACTCTTCAGGTGGTTCTGTGGTTTGACTTGACAGAATTAGCCCCCAGTACCAACTTCTGCCATCTGATGCTGTGGCGAAGCCCTAACAACCCTCACCCACTCTAATTTATGCTTGCACCAGTAGGAACAATCAGCCCAGCCTGGCTTTTCCCTGATCTAGTCCACATGCAGCGTACAGGTGTTGTAGCCCTGCTTAGTCTGGTCTGTCCCCATCCCAGCCCACGCTCTCCAGTGGAAGTAGCTGTCCGGCGAGGGGACCAGCCCCTTACTCCCCCTGCCAGCTCTGCCCCTCCCTTCCTGGTTCTCACATGTGCTGGTTGGGTGCTGCAGTCAAATCCCGTACAGGCAACCACGCCCTGGCATTCCATAATGTGTACTGGTTTTGTCGCGACCAAACCCAGCTCAACCCACACTCTGTTCTGGTGATCAGATTTGCCAGTGGATGACATGAACTGATTCAGCCTGGTGTGCCCCTGACCCATGCCAAATGTGTGCCAGTGGGAAACTTTCCATGGCTTATTCTGGGCTGTTTCCTATCATGCTTCTTGCGCTTACCTGCAGGGACTGTGTCCTGCCAGAGGAGTTGCCCAGGCTCCTCCATCAGAACCCCTCCCGGGGGCCCAGCGGCGTGGCCTAGCGGCTAAAGTCCTCGCCTTGAACGCCCCGGGATCCCATATGGGCGCCGGTTCTAATCCCGGCAGCTCCACTTCCCATCCAGCTCCCTGCTTGTGGCCTGGGAAAGCAGTTGAGGACGGCCCAAACCTTTGGGACCCTGCACCCGCGTGGGAGACCCGGAAGAGGTTCCTGGTTCCCGGCATCGGATCGGCATGCACCGGCCCGTTGCAGCTCACTTGGGGAGTGAAAACATCGGATGGAAGATCTTCCTCTCTGTCTCTCCTCCTCTCTGTATATCCGGCTTTCCAATAATAATAATAAAATCTAAAAAAAAAGAACCCCTCCCAATGCCAGATTTTGCGCATACCAGGGGGTCCTTGAACCAACCCTACTCAGTTCACCTCCTGTCCTAGCAGGAACAGTGGCTTTTCCTGGCTGGCTTTCACCCCATTCTGGTTCTTGTTGTTGGATGTTTCAGCCCAGCCATGGCTCATCCATACCCACATACAGCTCACACATGGCTCAGTAGGGGGTTGAGACCCAGCCTAGTCAGTCCCACATCTACCCTGGTTCTCCATGACACCAGATGGTGTTGGGGTCTGAACTGGCCTGGTACATCCATTCCCAGCCCACACTAGTGCCTCGGGTGACTACAACTGTTTCCTAGATAGAATGCAGCCCCCATTCCAGCACACACGCCCCTTGGTGGGAACCTCAATCCAGTTAGGGCGTCCCCTTACCTTCCCAATTGGGCCTGTTCCTAGCTGTAAATCACGCACCTGCCCGTGGTTGCATAGAGGACCAGTAGGTGCAAGAGCCTAGCTCGGTATGACCTGTGCTCCATGCTGGTTTCTAGTTTTGCTTGTAGGCTAAGGTTTGCTCAGTCCTGCCCAGTACATTCCGTTCCATTACCAATTTACACATCTTGGAGCTACTATGCCCTGCTTGTCCGACCCCCAAATCTGGACCACGTGTTCACCAGCGAGAGCTATGACTTGCCAGGGGAGTTTCCCAAGTTCCTCCACTTGATCCACTCCCACACCCAGTTCTCACACATGCCAATGGGTTTTAGGCCAGTGCCCGGTGTACTCTGGCCTCCCATTTGGCCTTGTATGAGCTGGTGAATGTTGCAGCCCGGCCCACCCCACACCCTATTCAGGATGCACATTTGGGTGCTGCTGCCTTGCCCAGTCCAGTCTGTCGCGGGTCCCTTTACCTGTGATTAATGGCAGGCTCCTTGGTCACACCTAGCTTAGTCCATAACCACCCAAACTTTCAGGTTTACCAGTGGGGCTAAACTTTCTACAGGGTGTGGCCCACACATCCTGCACAGAATCCACCCCAGGATAAGGTTCTAGAGTGCTATTTGATATTATGGCCCTGCCTAATGTGACCAGTCTCCTGAACCATCATCATGTCAGGCAAAACAATATCCTGCTAGACAAGCCTGAGCTTATCTTTTGCATGATAGGTGTTCACAGCTCAGCATTGTTAAGTGATTAGAAGTTCTTCAAAGGAAGAGTTACTGGCATTGGGAATCTTTAGGATTGAAATCAGATCCCAGAAACAGTGTAGTCAGCCTGGAGCTACCAAAGCAGTGATTCGGACAACCAATACCCCAGAGCTCCCCGGCCAGACAGCCAGCAGGCACAACCTCCCGGCTGCTGAAATTTAAACCCGCAGGCCCAAGGTTGCGCCCCACCCCTATCCTGTCCACCGCCCAATGAGGGCGATGGGTGGGCCCCAGCCCCACCCAGTCCCGGAGACCGCCCCCCTGGTGTACTCACCCGAAAGGAAGCAGCCCCCGAATCCAGGCGGGCCCAGGCCCAGCTCACCATGAGCACATGGTGGCTGGGATAGGGATCCGAGCCAGACGCTCCCTCCTGCAGCCCCCAGCAGCCTCCCGGCTGCTGAAGTTTCTAAATTTCTAATTTAATTTTATATTTGTTACTATTACAGGAAAACACAGCTAATTTTTGCACGTAAACTTTGTAGCCTGTGAGCCTCACTCCCCCTGTTAGAGATTCCCATACAAACAACCATCAACAGACACAGTTTTACTTCCTCTAGAATTTATATGGCTTTTTTTTTTTACACTTGAAAGGCAGATTTACAGAGAAAGAGAATCAGTGGCCTCAATGGCTGAAGCTGGGCTAATCTGATGCTGGGCGCCAGGAGCTTCTTCTGGGTCTCCCATGTGTGTGCAGCGTCTCAAAGACTTGGCCCATCCTCCTCTGCTTTCCCAGGCCATAAACAGAGAGCTGGATTGGAAGTAGAGCAACCAGGATACAAACTGGTGCCCGTATAGAATGCCAGAGCCATGGGGTGAAGGGTTAGCTTGCTGCACCACTGTGGCAGTCTGGCTTTGCCTCTCCTGCCAAGCGGCTGGCTAGAACCAGCAGTGCTGTACAAAGGAACAAAAGCAAGCATTCCTTGTGGGCTGTCACTTGCAAGGAATGGTCAGCATTTCACCACAAAGTGAGGTGTCATTGGATAGGCGCAGTAGACCCCCAGGGTCACAGTTAGGAGGTCCCCTTTAGTCCTTGTCTGCAGCTCCCATCAGCACACACAGCTGACCCTTCAGGAGCTTGCTCAAAGCCTTGCTCCCTACGTGACTAACAGAACAAAGAGCCTAACCCTATGCCCACCCAGGTTGCAAACCAGGCTTTCTATGGCTAAAAAATAAATTCTATTCATTTTACTAAGATTTGGGGGTTTAGATGTCAGAGTGTGCTGTAGGGATAACTCCCACTCTGGAAGTGTTCTAGAATGTTGGGAACAAGGCAGAACACCAGAGTGGGCTCAGGTGTCCGCTGTGTCCACTGAGAGATGGACACATTGTTATTTCACCATCCTCCAGGCTTTCTCTGCCCACAGACAATGGGGCATCAACTTAAAGCCAGTGCCCAGCAGCCCCAAGAGCCTGAAGTGCGTGTCCATCCCAGCCCCTGGACCAGGAAGGCTGAGGAAGACAGTCCAGCCTTGGGTGTTCTCAATAGACCTGTCCCAGTGGTAGAGGGCTCAGGGTATGGCCATGACTCACATCCAGAAATTGCAAAACGAACTTGAACTACCCTGGCCTGTGGCTGAGTCCAGGCACACTGCTGAGGTCAGGATTTTTCCACTAGCCCCACCCTGACCTGCTGCAATTCGCCTTTCACCAGGAAGCAGACACCATGGCAAATGGTCTCCAAATATGACAGCTCCCTGCTGGCTCATCACAGGGAGCTCACCTGCCTGGTTGGACATGTGGTCTGGGCTGCCCAGCTGTCCCCACTCCTGTCCTCACTCCATAGCATATACCTCCCCACCCCCTGGTATCCCCACTCCACAGCTCACACCTCCCTGACCATGAGGCAGGTCCTTCAGCCTTTCCCACACGCTAGAGGACTTTGGAGAGCTGAAGCACAATACAGTCCTGTCCCTTTGGGATCTGGACTCCTTTTTCTCCATCATGTGAGGACTTTGTCAGTTTTTTCCTGGGCCCAAATTTATTTTATTTTTGATGATAGTTGAGAATGACATATGTCCAAGTGGGCCACTGATTAAGGTGGGAGGGTTGAGGTATAGGGGAAACTGGATGAGACAATTGCTTCGATTTTTTTTTCTTCCTGTCTCTGAGGGAGCAGGCCACTCCCAGCAGTCTAACTGCATCAGTACTCATTTGATGTCATCCTACTGTCCCCAAGATAGAGCATGTTCCAAGAGGACCACTTAAGACATTTTGTCATTTTGGTTCCTGTGGCCTCAGTGAAACTTGGTTTTATCTGATTGATTTATTTTTAGTTTTAGACAAGTTCATCATTGTTCCATATAATTTTTTTATTTTATTTTTTTTTATTTTTTTTATTTTTATTACAAAGTCAGACATACTGAGAGGAGGAGAGACAGAGAGGAAGTGGAGCTGCCGGGATTAGAACCAGCGGCCATATGGGATCAAGGCGAGGACCTTAGCCACTAGGCCACGCCACCAAGCCCACCATGTTCCATATAATTTTAAGCATAAAATAATAGTATCTTCCTCCCTCATGCTTCCTTTTTTCCTTTTTTTAAGTTTGCAAGATAATATATTTTTAATTTACATTCTACTTAAGCCCTTAGTGTTGTACCAAATGAAAAGTTTAACAAGTGAACTATTTTTTTTAAATCCTAGTTTAGTGGGAATAGGGGAAAGGATGGTAAACAGTTACCAAATGGAAATATGATCATTTCATCCATATGTAAGAAGTTTCAAAGAGATAACAGATCATTACAATTATAGTAGCAGAACATTCTTTTTTTAAGATTTATTTATTTTTCTTACAAAGGCAGATTTACAGAGAGAAGGAGAGACAGATCTTACCGTCCTCTAGTTCACTCCCCAAATGACCACAATAGCTGGAACTGTACTGATCCAAAGTCAGGAGCCAGGAACTTCCTCCAGGTCTCCCGTGTGTGTGCAGGGTCCCAAGGGATTTGGTTCATCCTCCACTGCTTTTCCAGGCCATAGGAAGGAGCTGGATCGGAAGTGGAGCAGCAGGATATAAAACAGTGCACAAATAAGATGCCAGTGCCACAGGTGGAACATTAGCCTACTACTACTAGCACTTTGTCAAGTCCCAATGTAACATTCTTAATCATTGGTTTGACAAAGATATAAAACAAAGATTGACAAAACTATATTTGCAGAACACTGATACAGACATTTGTGGTTTTTTTTAATTGCAGTCCCCACCTATATAAAGGAGAAAACGCAGTATTTGTCTTTCTGTTTCAGACTTTTTTCTCTCAACAGTCTGCCCGTCACTTGCGTCCATTCTGCTGCAAATGGTAGAATTCATATTCTCTCTCTCTCTCTCTCTCTCTCTCTCTCTCTCATAAGATTTTGTATCTATTTTTATTGGAAAGTCAGATTTACAGAGAGAAGGAGAGACAGAAAGATCTTTGGTCCACTGGTTTGCTCCCCATGACAACAGCTTGAGCTGGGCCGGTCCAAAGCCAGGAGCCAAGAGCTTCTCTGGGTCTCCCATGTGGATGCAGGGCCCAAGCACATGGCTCATCCTCTACTGCTTTTCCCAGACATGTTAGTGGAACAACCAAGACACAAACCAGTGCCCATATGGGATGCCAGCATGTGCAAAGTGAGGATTTAGCCACTAGGCTATCACACCAGGCTGAGATCAATCCTCTTTTATAGATACACAATATTCCACTGTGTTTATAGACCACATTTTATTTATCCATTCATCTCATGATGGGTACCTTGTGATTTCATATTTTGGCTACTATAAACACAGTGATGTTTGTTTTAAATTGTATTTACTTATTTGAGAGGCACAGCATCCACCTGCTGGCTCACTCCCCAGATGCCCACAACTTGCAGGGCCATGAACCATCGGCTCCCCAGGTCTGCACTGGCAACAGCTGCAGCAGCGGGCGGAGCCTGGGCACTCTGAGACGGGGGTGGGCACTCGGACCTGGCACTAAGGACAGAGTGGAGGCAGAGCCTGGGCACTCTGAGACGGGAGTGGGCACTCGGACCTGGCGCTAAGGCCTAGAGTGGAGGTAGCTCTTCCCAGAACCTCAGTCACTGTGTCACCTTCCCTAACACTCATCCCTCTGAATTTTGCTGAGTGATGTAGTTATCCTGGTATCTGAGTCCCTTCCTCCTGGATGACCTTTAAACTATCCTCACCCTGCCCTGGGAACTGGACAGTGGGCCTTGTCCTGGGTGTGCCTCACAGTGGTGCCATAGCCTCCACCCTCGGGCCTGGCTGCACCCACCACACCACACGGGTTCTGAGCTCTGGCTGCCACCTGAGATTGTCAGAACGCAATCTGCTCTGGTTCCTTGGAAGTCCCAGGCCAGGCCCCACCAGGGTGGGACTTCAGTCTGCAAGGAAATCAGTGTTGCCAGTGAGACACTCTCACGAGTCTACGGTTGTATGAACTACAGTGACAGTAAGGGTCAGAAGGATGGGCGAGCTGCCCAGCCAGCTGACTCCACTCTCAGCCCATCACCGTGTCGTCTGACAATTCTCCTGCACTCTCATGCCTCCCAGAGCCTCCCACCCTCCCACTGGTGTGTGGTTCATCTCACCTTGCCGCTCAGGTACTCTGAAACGCACCCTCCCCCCACCACTGGGACACCCTCCCACCTGAACTCTTGCCCACAATACACCATCCGAGTGCAGACTTGCCACCAGCCTAGCTTGCTGTCTCACCTGTATTAGCTGAGTTACACTTTCCACCAACACAACTGGGTAAGCACTATCATACTCTCCATGACATGGAGCGTGCCCTGGCACCTTGCCCAACCCGTACCCAGGCTGAGGGGGTGGGAGAAGAACTTGGGACCAGGATAGACCTCCTAGAGAAAGTGACATTGCAGCAGCCCTCAGGGAGCCAGCTGTGCCACTGTGGGGTCGAGAATTCGGGAGGAGTGCAGCACTGAGGTATAACAAGCTGAGGGTCTGCCTAAGGCGCCACCTGTGGGCACTGGTTTGAGTCCCAGCTGCTCCACTTCCATCCAGCTCCCTGCTAACATGTCTGGGAAAGCAGTAGAGGATGAGCCATGTGCACCCACATGGCAGACCAGAGAAGCTCCTGGCTCCGGGCTTTGGACCAGCCCAGCTCCGGCTGTTGCAGCCATTTGAGGAGTGAACCAGCAGATGGAAGATCTCTTTCTGTCTCTCTCTGTAACCCTGACTTTCAAATTAAAACACACATACACACCAACAAACAGAACTCCAGAGAGAGGAACAGCAAGGTCAGAGGCCTGAGGTGGGGGCAGGGAAGCTCAGGGACTATGTCAGCCATCGCTCCTGACCTTGCTAGCACACGGGAAACAGCTTCATCCAGGACCACAGTTGGTGCAGAGACCACCACTGGACAGCGCTTGCAGGGATAGCCTGCATCCAGCTGGGAATACAGCACAGGCAGGCAGGGATCTGCAGCTAAAGAGTGGGTAGGGGCTGAGGAAATGGAAAGTTGTTGAGAGGCAAAGACCATGGAACAGGATTCTTGCTGGAGACAACAGGGAGACCAGATGCCACCTGGGAGTGGTGCCCCAGGCCCGCCTCTGGGAGCTTCAGGCTAAGCCAACTGAAAAGCTTTGCTCAGTACCTGCTACCCCAGTGTAAGGGGCCAGCCCTCTGGATGCAGGAAACACCAGGGGTCCTCTGGGCAGGGTGGGTGGTGCAGCCTAGGTCCACCCTTGGGAGAGGAGCTCAGCATTCTTGTGTCGTGGATGTCTCTGGACACTCCACCAGCCTCTTTCACCACAGATGGAGCTGGATCCCCTCACTTCCCCACCTCCCATCCAAGGTGAAAAAGACCCAGGGCTCATTGCAAGGCCTCTCCCCTAACTGTAGGCGTCAATCCCAAATTAGCAGTGCCCCAGGTGTCCAGAGCCACTTCCTGAACCCCAGCAGGTTTCCTCCAATTGGGGCTCAGTCGATGTAGAAAAAGAACTCACATCTCCAAAGACCCAGACGGCCTGCAGAGCTCAGCTTTGAACAAACACGGCTGCCAGCACACACGTCGCCTCCTCCAGGCCCCGGACAGGGCTGGGCTGCACCAGACACGTGTGCACACCCAGGAGAAAGCCGCCGCTTGCAAGGCACCGCACCACACGCGGGCTCTTCCCAGAATAGCCGTCAGGTCCCGGAGTACTTCCCAGAGAAGAAAGTGCTTTGGGCTGGTTCCTTTTAAGCTCCAGTTCACAGCGCCGACCAGCTGTGACAGCTCCAACTACAGGTTCAAAGATTTCTGGGCCATACAGGAGCCTCTGTGTCCTGGCCCAAGATTGCCTCCCACGCACAGGACAGAGACCAGGCTGGCATGTGATGCCCAGGGGCCTGTTCTGTCCAAGGGCCAGCAGCAGCCGCCCCTATTCCGCCTCTGGGGATCCCTGCTTCTGCTCCCTACCCCGCACTGCCCCCGATCTGGCAGTTTCCCAGGCCAGATCGGAGCCAGTTCTGTGCTGGGGGCAAGGGGCAGGGGGCAGAGGAAACCCTTCCACCAGGCACCCAGGTCAGAGGTTCCAGAGGGGTGCCCAGAGCTGCTGGAGTGTGCCAAGGCCAGGCAGCTGCTCCACAGGCGCTCCTAGGGGTCACTGGGGGCAGGGGAGAAGGTGTCAGGAGCCTGCAGGACAGATTCACCAGCTGGTGGGTGAGCACAAGGTGCGAAACCAGAAACCAAATATGTCTTCAGAGGGAGTCTTCCCCACAGTGCATCCAGACACACACTCCAAAATCACACCTGACACCACAGAAAGCACACATCACACACACCTCCCACATACACTTCACACACACACCTCACACTCACACCTCACACACCCTCCCACACATACCCAAACACTTCACACACAACTCACAATCACATACATCTCACACACACAACTTCACACACACACCTCACACATCACACGCACCTCACACATACACATCAGACACCTCACACATACACTTCACACACACCTCACACACACCTCACACAGCCTCTCACACATACCCAAACACTTCACACACAACTCACACTCACACATCTCTCACACACAGCCTCACACACCTCACACTCACACCTCACACACCCTCCCACACATACCCAAACACTTCACACACAACTCACACACAGCAAGAGCGAGCGCCCCCGGGTCACCCTGGCGGTGCCGGCCCCAGGCGCGCCCCGCCCATCGCCCCGCCCCAAGCGAGGCCCCGCCCCCGGCCCTGCCCCGAGCGCGGCCCTTGGTCCCGCCCCCATCTGGTCCCGCACCGCCCCGCCTCAGGCCCCGCCTATCCCGGCCCTCCCTGCCTCAGGCCCCGCCTCACCCCGGCCCTCCCCGCCTCAGGTCCCGCCCCGCCCACCGGCCCTGCCCCGAGCGTGGCCCTTGGTCCCGCCCCCACTCTGGCCCCGCCCCCGCCTCAGGCCCCGCCCTCCCGCCCGCGTCACCAACGGCTCGGGGCGTTGGAGGGGCCGAGGATGAGCGCGCGGTCGGCCCGCGGCTCCAGTCCGCGCAGCACCCGTCCTCAGTCCGGCTCCGATCGCCCTCCTGCCTGTGCTCGTCGCCCCGACCCTGCACTGCGGCTCGGCTCGCCTCGCGTGGCCGCCCGTCTCGGAGTCACGGGCCTCGGGGCGGGGCGCGAGAGGCGGAAGCGCCTGTCCGAGAGCCCGTCGGCTGTGTCCCGCCTTCGCCCTCCGTGCGCGACCCGGTGGGGCCCTGTCATGTGACTTCTGTCCCCGAGCCTCCGCGGGGAGATCTGAAGGTGTCCCTGGCGCCGAGGAGCAGTGGGAGTTGGGTCCCCCAGCCTTGGGGTCCTGGCTTCTGTCAGGTCCGCGGGCACTTCCGGGGTGAGGGAGGCGGGGCCTGGGCGGGGGTCTCGAGAAGAGACCAGTTTGTGATGGAGCCAGTTTGTCTCCCCAGCGCTCCTGCCCGTGTGCAATGCAAGTACTGTGGGTGCTCGCCCTGGCCCTGGCTGCGGGCCCGGCCGCTGCCAGCCCCCCCAACATCATTCTGATCTTTGCTGACGACCTGGGCTATGGGGACCTGGGCTCCTACGGACACCCCAGTTCCACCACCCCAAACCTAGACCAGCTGGCCGTAGGGGGACTGCGGTTCACAGACTTCTATGTGCCTGTGTCCCTGTGCACACCCTCCAGGTGAGCCTGTGCCCTCCCCAGTGAATCTTGCTGCAGGCTGGGGCAAGGGCTGGGCCTGCCCCCTGCCCCTGCTCCCTTCCACCCCACTCATGGACTTTGGACCTTGCTTGTGTCACAGGGCTGCCCTCCTGACTGGCCGGCTTCCTGTCCGTACGGGCATGTACCCTGGAGTCCTGGAGCCCACTTCACAGGGGGGCCTGCCACTGGAGGAGGTGACCTTGGCGGAAGTACTGGCTGCTCAAGGTTACCTCACAGGGATGGCTGGCAAATGGCACCTTGGGGTGGGACCTGAGGGTGCCTTTCTGCCACCCCACCAGGGCTTCCATCGGTTCCTGGGCATCCCCTACTCCCATGACCAGGTAGGAGCTACCAGGGCCCTCAGCAGACACCCCACCCTACTCTCAAGTGGCTTCAACCTCGTCCCCCCACCCCACTCCTCAGTGGTCTCAGCCTTGGCCTCTGCCCCCTCAGAGTCCCAGCCCTGACCAGGACTCTTTCTCCAGGGTCCTTGCCAGAACCTGACCTGCTTCCCACCATCCACGCCCTGTGATGGAGGCTGTGACCAGGGCCTTGTTCCCATCCCGCTGCTGGCCAACCTGTCTGTGGAGGCACAGCCGCCCTGGCTGCCTGGACTCGAGGCCCGCTATGTGGCCTTCGCCCGCAACCTTATGGCCGATGCCCAGCGACAGGGCCGTCCGTTCTTCCTGTACTATGCCTCCCATGTGAGTGGCCCTATCCCTACCACCCCAGCTCCCATGACCCCTCCCCCATGCTAACTCCAATCTCTGCCTCCAGCATACACACTACCCCCAGTTCAGCGGGCACAGCTTCGCTGGGCGCTCAGGCCGGGGGCCGTTTGGAGATTCCCTGATGGAGTTGGACGCAGCTGTCGGGGCCCTGATGACCGCTGTGGGGGACCTAGGACTCCTCAGAGAGACATTGGTCATTTTCACCGCAGACAATGGGTGCGTCCACCTTGGGGAAAAGGTGGTAGGTTGGAGTCCCAGGGACCCACAGATGTGCCAGGAGGCGGGTACCACAGCTGTGTGGAGGTGCTGCTGGCGGGCGGGTAGACCAGTGGCACATCATAGTCGCTGACACCTCCTCCCTGTGTGTCCCAGGCCAGAGACCATGCGTATGTCCCGTGGCGGCTGCTCCGGACTGCTGCGCTGCGGAAAAGGAACAACCTTTGAGGGAGGTGTCCGTGAGCCTGCCTTGGCCTTCTGGCCAGGCCATATTGCTCCAGGTCAGTCCTCAGGCTCTCTCCTCATGGCCCCTGGGCCCCACCCCCAAGCCCTGAGGGGCAACAGAGTAACTGACCATTCTCCTGCTGTAGGTGTGACGCATGAGCTGGCCAGCTCCCTCGACCTGCTGCCCACCCTGGCCTCCCTGGCGGGGGCCCCACTACCCAATGTCACCTTGGATGGCCTTGACCTTAGTCCCTTACTGCTGGGCACTGGAAAGGTACAGCCAGTGACCCCACACCTGTCCTGTCCTGGGCCAGCCTGGGGTCTTCTGAGTCTCCTTGCTAGGTTACCACTGAGTGCTATCACTGGTCAGCTGGCTCGGTGGGCAGAATGCTGGGGCACAGCCAGGGCCTATAGGAGGGCCTGTGGGTGGGGTGTGGGTGCTTGGGGCACTGTCCCACCCCATGACCTGGCCATGACCCCAGAGCCCTCGGGACTCGCTCTTCTTCTACTCAACCAACCCTGATGAGGTCCGGGGAGTCTTTGCTGTGCGGAGTGGGAAGTACAAAGCTCACTTCTTCACCCAGGGTGAGTACTTCTCCCTGAACCCCTGTCCATCTTGCCCCTGCCCCTGCCACTGCCCCGGGAGCCCCACAGCCTGGCTTCTCCTGGACCCTCTCCCCAGGCTCAGCCCACAGTGACACCACGGCCGACACCGCCTGCCACGCTTCCAGCCCCCTGACGGCTCACGAGCCCCCCTTGCTCTATGACCTGTCCGAGGACCCGGGTGAGAACTACAACCTTCTGGAGGGTGTGGCTGAGGTGTCCCCTGAGGCCCTGGAGGCGGTGAAGCACTTGCAGCTGCTCAAGGCCGAGTTTGATGCTACGATGACCTTTGCCCCCAGCCAGATGGCCCGGGGGGAGGACCCAGCACTGCAGATCTGCTGCCAACCCAGCTGCACCCCCCACCCTACTTGCTGCCACTGCCCAGGCCCCCAGCCCTGAGGGGCCCAGGTCCCCTGGCCCTGACCTGGCAGATGAGGGTCAGTATGGGGAAGGGGCAGCTGTGTGGAGGGCGCTTGTTTTACAAATGAAGCGATCCAGCTGAGAGCCTCGGGTGTCACTGCGGCTGTGGTCTTTGTGGGCTGAAGGCTGTGCTGGGCCCCATGTTTACAGGAGAGCGAGGCACAGGCCAGTCAGGCCTTCATTTGGAGTCCCTCAGTTGAGGGTGGGAGTCCAGGTCACTTGGCTCCAGCGGCCAGTGTGCCACCTTGGGGTCTGTGTGCACACATCTCCTTAAGGGAGCAGTGGAGTGTAGAAGTGGGCAGAGGCGGGTGCTTGGGAGATAGGTTCCCCTTTTGAACCCCAGCCCAGCCCAAGGTTCCTGTCAGAACCCTGCTTCTAGCAGAGCACTGCAGCCATGCCCAGGGGCCTTTGTGCCCTCACCCCTCTTTCCCTGCCTCACACACACCTCCAGGATCCAGCTTAGCCTTGAACATCCCCAGGTTGGGTCCCGTCCATGTACTGCTCGTATACTCCAAGTCCAGGTTCTTCAGGGTGACCCACTGCCCATGGGGTTAGCCCCCATCCTGCCACTCACCCTCAGTCTGGACTGACAGCTCTACCCTGGCCCTGATCAGTCTGGCACCTGGCTGGGCTGTGTGGGCACCCACATGGCAGGCTGGGCCGCTCCTTTCCTAAGTGATCATTCCTTGGTGATGGGCAAGGACTGCCTAGGTGGGGGACACAGCTCTTCCCTGCCGCAGGAGGCTAGTGGCCAGGTTGAGCCACCCCAGATCCTAGGGCTGGCACTAGAGTGGCTCAGTTCAGACATTGGAGTGCTCATTAATGACGACTGGTCTTGTGAAAGCTAAGCCAGGGTTTCCAGTTGTTCCCCTGTGAATTCAAGTGAGGGAAGGAGTCCTGCCTCATGCCAGTACAGATGATAGGTCTGCCTGGATAGGGGCCACATATGTGTGGATCTGCTCAGCAGGTGGGTGTGGGCTGGTGTGAGCACATGGATGTGAGTGGGTGTGGGCTGGTAAGTGCGTGGGTGTGGACTGGATATGAGCATGTGGGTGTGGGCTGCTGTGAGCACGTGGATGTGTGTTTGGGTGTGGGCTGGTGTGTGGGTGTGGACTGGATGAGAGCATGTGGGCATGGGCTGCTGTGAGCACGTGGATGTGTGTTTGGGTGTGGGCTAGTAAGTGTGTGGGTGTGGACTGGATGAGAGCATGTGGGCATGGGCTGCTGTGAGCACGTGGATGTGTGTTTGGGTGTGGGCTGGTAAGTGTGTGGGTGTGGACTGGATGAGAGCATGTGGGTGTGAGTGGGTGTGAGGGCATGGCTGTGGGCTGGTTTGGGCCATATGAGGGGCTGCAGGGCCCAGCCAGCACCCCTTCCCATTTCCATGGTTACCTGCCTCAGTGGCCAGAGCTGCTCCCGCAGGACCAGGGCTTTCTTAGGCCCCCAGCTGCATCAGATGCTGGCACCAGGAGAGCCCCACTTGACTGGGGGTGAGGACAGGAAGGAGCTGGAGCACAGGGGTTTAGCTTCAGGCAGCCATGGCCTCCTTAGGCCATTGCTGTCCTTGGAATAGCGACCATACTGCTGCTAGGTGACCCTGCAGACCCTCAGTCTGTGAGACATAAACAGGTCGCTCTTACCTCACACTACTGTGTCTTAAGTCATTGGGAATTCCAGGTGTAGCTACAGGCTGCCGCATTTGTGAAACCCCTGTCTTCTGCCCACAGCCCAGGGATTCGTTGTCCACAGGCGCCCTGGGGATCCATCGTCCACAGGCAGCTCAGGGTTCTGGCTCTGCTTGGCCCTCTTCAGTCTCCAGGTCTAGCCTGCTAGGCAGCTGGTCTCAGTTCTTGTCCACTGAGCATTCTCCAGATTGTCCACACACACAGCCCAGGCCTGCCAGCAGGGACTCGGATCAGTGGCCCTCCTGTGGCCCCTGTCCCTGTGACCATTCCAGCAGCCTCGTCCAGTACAAGGGCTTACTGTCCAACACGTGGAGCTCAGCCTGGGGGAGTCTTGGGGTCAGGGACACTAGGGAGCTTTGGGGTGCCCACGTGTCCCCTGCTGGACCTGGTAATGTGAAGACGAGAAGCCTCAATCCTTGTGGGTGGCAGTGCTATGATCTGTGCAAATCTTCCCTTGCCAAGCACTCCACAAGAGAGCCTGGCCACCCAGGTCTAACTGGGGGTGGAGCCTAGGTGCTGGAAAGAGGGGACGCTGGCCATGCCTTTTTTGGATTTACTTGCTTCATTTCCTGTTGGCATTCACACAAATATGGCACCTACATACAGGCACATGTAACATGCCTGAATACTCGCACGTTTGCACATTTGCAGACACGTAATACACAATGCAGCCTGCACTTCCCTTTCTTTTCTGCCGACTTAGAAATTGTTTATTTAGAAAAACGAAGTTATGTAGAGAGATTTCCCATCCACTGGCTTATTCCCAAATGACTACAAAAGTTGGAACTGAGCCAGGCTAAAACAGCGTGGAGCCCAATCGGGGTCTCCCACGTGGTGCCGGGGCCCAAGCGCTTGGGCCATTCTCCACTGCTTTCCTGGTGCCCCTATGGGGTGCTGGCACCATAGGACCCATGCCTGTTGCTGCTATTTTGAAAACAGCACCTTTCACAATTCTAAAATAATTCTTTACAAATGAAATACAGTTTTCATTTTGTGTCAGGAGCTCTTCTAAATACCCTGCAAAAATTAATATACTTCACTCTCAACAACCCTGGGAAATTGCCCAGCACAATAGCATAGCAGTTAAAGTCCTCACCTTGAACATGCTGGTATCCCATATGGGCACCGGTTCTAATCCCGGCAGCTCCATTTCCCACCCAGCTCCGTGCCTGTGGCCTGGGAAAGCAGTTGAGTGCGGCCCAAGGCTTTGGGACCCTGTACCCACGTGGGAGACCTGGAAGAAGCTCCTGGCTCCTGACTTCGGATCAGTGCAGCACCGGCCGTTGCGGTCACTTGGGGAGTGAACCATCAGATGGAAGATCTTCCTCTCTGCCTCTCCTCTATGTATATCTGCCTTTCCAATAACAAATAAATCTTTTAAAAAAATAACACACACAAAGGGCCCAGTGCAGTAGCCTACCGGGTAAAGTCCTCACCTTGCATGTGCCAGCATCCCATACGGGTGCTGGTTAGTGTCCCAGAAGCCCCAGTTCCCATCCAGCTCCCTGCTTGTGGCCTAGGAAAACAATCAAGGATGACCCAAAGCCTTGGGACCCTGCACCTGCATGGAAGAGGCTCTGGGTTCCTGGCTTCAGATTGGCTCATCTCCAGCTCAGCTCTGCTTGAGGAGTGAATCATTGGACAGAAGATCTTCCTCTCTATATATCTGCCTTTCCAATAAAAATAAAATCTTAGGAAAAAGACAAGATGGTGGAATAGGGTAAGGACACATTTAAACAGACAAACATTAGCCAGTGTGAAGCAGAGAGGGCACATTCCAGAAATAGAAGAGGACAGAACAACAGCAGAGGGGCAGCTGGACACTACAGTGTGGTGTTGCAGTGACTGATACCCCAGTGGCATTCAGTGAGCTGCAATCTGAACTCCACCAGCAACAAGGCGGGAAGGGGCATTCACCAGCTCAGGAGGTGAACCCAGACAAAGAACTGCCCCTCCTGCTGGTCTGTTTGATTTGAGCAGGAGCAGAGACAGAGCAGCAGGTCCCAGACAGGCAATGCAGGAACAGGGTGGATTTCACAACCCAGTCCATCCCCTAGAGCCAAATTAGGCACCATTTTGTTTAGGGAGGCAAGGGCTATTAGACAGGACTGTGCATGTACTGAGCTGTGAGTGAACTCTATTCTGTCTCAGTGAACTGCAACAATGTGGCATACCGCAAGTTTCACCCAAGATAGGTCCACGTAGCCCTCAGACCTGACAGCCACCAGATCAAGAACTCTAGTAGTAACACATCAGGCACCATTTTGTACAGTATGGCAAGGGTTTTAAGACTGTAGGGACAATAGTGAGCTGTGCATGCACTGAACTGGGAGCGAACTCACTGAGCTCAGTGCATTGCACTGGTCTCACAGGAAAATAATACCGACTTTGGCATAGTATGGGCCCAAATAGGTCCAACAGCTTCTGGCAAGATCAGCCCTACCAACAACTTAGCTACAAAGGACACCTGGTGTCTCCCTAATCTTGGGAACTGTTCAAACCGGAAGTGGGAGAAAGGTTGCACAGACAACAGAACAACCTCAGCATAGCATCACAGAAGGTGGAGACTGATGAGCCAGGAACTGGGACTACAGAGACGATGGTGGAAATCTGACACAAGAACCCAGACCTGGAACTCGCTAGAGGGAGTGGCACAAGTGACTGCAAGCAAATAGACATGTACCAACCACAATAAGTATAATCGAATTGTAGACCTATGGATGACACAGCTTAGAAACCTGCCCCAAGAAGAATCTGATAACCAGAAGGACAATGACCAAGAGCAAAAGAAGAGACAGAAGCACAATGAATGTTACTGAAGACTCCCCTGCAAAGGAGCAAAACCCTTTGCCAACTTCAGAGTTAACTGAGGAAGACATTGAGAAAACGGGGGATACAGAATTTAAAAAACACTTGTTATAAAGCTTCTTAATAATGAGAAGCATGTAATACAGGAGTTCAAGGAATTTAAGGAATATGTCCCATGGAAATAAATGAAAGCTGATTTATCAGAAATTAAGAATACAGTGAAGCAAATTAAAAGTACAGTGGAGAGTCTCTAAAATAGAATGAAGGAGGCAGAAGAAAGAATCTCAGAATTGGAAGATATTTCCTGTCACCAGGGGGAAGCAAACAAAAAGCTGGAAGCAGAGCTGTGTCAAGCTAAAAGAAAGTACTCAAGAACTGAAAGGCACTATTAAAAGGCCAAATATAAGAGTTATGGTAGTCCCAGAAGGTGCAGAAAGAGAAGCTGGGTTTAAAGGTGTATTCAATGAAGGGAAAACTTCCCTAATCTAGAGAAAAGAATTGGGAAACAACATCCAGGAGGGGCACAGAACTCCCAGCAGGCTTGACCAAACATGGTCTTCACCATGACACATGATAATCAAGCTCTCTTCAATCGAGCATAAGGAAAAGATCTTTAAATGTGCACATGAAAAAAAATCAACTGACATATAAAGGAATGCCAATTAAACTCACAGGAGACCTCTCACAGGAAACTCTACAGGCCAGAAGAGAATGCAGCAACATACTCCAGATTCTAAAAGCAAAAAAATTGTCAGCCCAGGATACCGTACCCAGCAAAGCTTTGGTTTGTCTTTGAAAATGAAATAAAATTCTTTCACAGTAATGAAAAGTTAAAAGAATATGCCTCTTCCAAACCTGCCCTACAAATGATACTTAAAGATGTTTTCTTGACAGAGAAGAGGAATAGTGCCTACCAAAACCAAAGGCAAAAGCAAAGAACATCCCAGTAAAATATCAACAGAAGACAAAGAACCCATTGTTGAAATGACAGAACCAAACTAACACCCATTCATATTAACCCTGAATGTAAATAGCATAAACTCACCAATCAAACATCATAGATTAGTAAACTGGATTTAAAAAACCCCAAAACCCATCTATTTATTGCCTATAGGAAACATATCTCACAACAAAGATCAGCAGAAACCATATCTCATGGATTTAATTTTTTTTGTTTCATCTCTTCAAAACGCTTTCTCATTAAATTCTACACTGACTCAGATTATACAGTAGCATCATTTTCTTCAAGAAGGTTCTTGATTTTCATTTCTTCAGCAACACATTAGTCATTCAGTAGTATGTTATTTAACTTCGTGGCATTTTAGTTTCTTCTTCTTGTTGATTTTGTTTTGTGGCTTTTCATTTAAGGGAATGTACAGTAACTGTGTAATGGAGACTATCATATCCAGTAGCATGTTATTTAACTTCATGGCATTGTGAATTTCTATTTTTCTTCCTATCGTTGATTTTGTTTTTTTTTTAAAGATTTATTAATTTTATTGCAAAGTCAGATATACAGAGAGGAGTAGAGACAGAGAGGAAGATCTTCCGTCCATTGATTCACTCCCCAAGTGGCCGCAATGGCCAGAACTATGTCAATCTGAAGCCAGGAACCTGGAGCTTCATCCGGGTCTCCCACATGGGTGCAGGGCCCCAAATGCCATCCTCAACTGCTTTTCCAGGCCTCAAACAGGGAGCCTCTGGTGTGGGGGGGTGGCGTCAGGAGCCCCCGGGCTGTGTGCAACCTCATTCCTCCCAGCTACGGGGGCTGAGACCTGGGAGGGGGGATGTCTCTGCTTCCGCCTGGACTCAGGGGGGAAACCCTGCTTCCATGGGTGCCTCCCACAGGCTCTTTCTGCTGCCCTATCTCCTGGCAGCCCCACCTCAGGGGTCCCTGCACCCCAGAACTCCCTCCTGGCAGGATTCTAAGCATAACAGCTGGAGGTATTGCAGTCCTCCTGAACTCAGAGAACAGAGACAGAGGGCACACCATCAGGGGGTCTTCTCGTGGTCCAGCCTAGTCCGGAGTGGACAAGGTTCTCTGTAGACACCAAATCAGTGTGGATGCGTCTCACCCCACAGATCACACCTCCCAATCTTTAACTGTGCACCACTGTTGCTTTCCCTTAGCACAAACACACATTTGTGTCCCATACCTGTCAATCTTGTTTCAAGTGAGGGAGATCCTGGTCCCACACCTGTGCACATCCAAGTGACTACTGCAGAGCCATGACCTTTGCCTCCAGTCTCTTCTCGGGGACCCCTACTTTCCTGTGGCTTCCATGTGTGGGAGACAAGGCTGCACCAGCACATCAGCTATCTCCTGTACAGGAATGGAGCCAACTACATGCTTCTCTGTAGTCCCAGGATGCTGGTCTTGACTGTCAATGACTGTTGATGACCATCATGACCGTTGATGACCATTGTGACAGTTGTTGGTCATTGAACACTGTGACAGTCATGACTGTATGCTGCTATTGGTGATGGAAACTGGTACTTTCGAAGTTGCAGGGTGTTGGAACAGTTACAGGAAGGGCTTCCCATGATCATCAGACTGCCACACTCATCAACCTTGAAACGCCCACAAGGTGGGCATCTTCATGGTGGCCAGAACAGCCTTTTGGCTTGCACTTAGCTGCGATGTGTTTGCTCCTCTGTGTATGCATCCATGCATGCTTGGAGGTGTCTGGTCAGCATCTGTGATGCCCAGGTCATGCTCATTGCAAGCTAAGGGTTGTCTCATTCAGCCCACCCTCTAGCCATGCTGTGTCTCACACACGCGCCTAAGTCTATGCATTTAGACCAAATTGCAGTATCACGAGACTTCTGCCTAATGCCTCCATTAGGTTAACTCTGTTGGTCAATGTTTAAATTACTCTCGTGCTCTTATTTAAAATGTCGAAAGCCAGGTAGAGATCTTCCATCCACTGGTTCACTCCTCAAATGTCAACAGCAGCTGGGCTATGCAGAAGCCCAGGGCCTTAAACTTCAGGTGGCAGGGGCCCAAGGACTCCAAGCATCGCTACTGCCCTCCCAGGGTGTGTGCTGGCTTGAAGGCAGAGCTTGGGATGAGGCCCAGGTCCTCCACTGTGGAAGTGAATGCCCACGCCCACACCCATGACCCACACCCGACACAAGGCTGCCTTTGGTGTGGGCTCTGTATCAGTCGAGGTCCTGGTGTTGGGTACCCTGGAGCCCTGAATAAACCACCAGAGCCAGTGGCATGGGGAAGACACCAGGAAACCAGAGGCTGAGAGGGCAGGCAGCAGTGGAAAGGGCTGCTCAGGGCAGAGGGGGCTCAGGTTATGGCTACAAATTCCTGACTGGCCTCAGGTGCCAATGTATCTGTGAGTGGCAGTGGGGACAGGGGAGACAGTCTGCGGCAAACAGGGCCCAGGAGGTATGAGGAGGGGCAGACTGGGGAGAGGCTGACCCTGCTTGCAAGCTGCAATGGCTGCCACCACACCCTTCCCAAATGATTCTGCAGCCAGTGGAGAATGGGCCCCCAGCACTGGCAGCTACCAAGTCTGGGGACAGGGTATGTGGAAAGTCCAGGAGAATTGGAATGCAGCCCAACTGGAGGAGGCCCAGAGGTCCAGGAAAGAGAGGGGAGAGGAAGAGGGGCTGGGCAGATGTGCACCAAGCAAGTTCAGCTGCAGTCCTTGAGGCCATTCTGTGGGAAGGGTCAACCAGGAGGAGACCCCACCCCTGCTGAGGAGAGATGGGGCAACACTCAGCTGCTCTTGGACTTCCTGTCATGAGAAGGAAGTTACTCTGGGACTTTCTGCTGTGCTGCTTAGGAAGCCGCACGTCCACGAGGTAGCTGGTGGGCCCCTGGGACCCTACTTCCCCGTCAGCTCAGTGCCTCCTGTGCTCAGAACGATCCTCTGTCTGGGGCTCACCCAGGGTCCCAAGAGCCCTGCTGGGCTACCCGAGGACACCACAGCCACCTGGCATCTCCTTGCTTTCTGGGAAACAGTTCCAGGTTTGGGAGGTTGTCATCAGAAGTTCATGCCTTACCATGTCCCCTAGCCCTCCTCCCCTCTGCGCCCTGCTGGAGGCACCTGCTCCCTGTCTCTGCCTTCTCCACACAACACAGAGTCCATGGGAAGGGGCCCCAGGCAGCACTGCAAGGACCTGAGCCCAACGCTGACTAGGCCAGACTTCTCTACTCCCATGGGTCCTGTCCCCACTGCTAGGGCAGCATCGGGACACCCAGACACACAGCTGGGCACCAGCCCCATCCCGTACAGACACCAGGGTCACACCAAGCAGAGTTTATTGAGGCCATGGGCAGCGTGCGGCCCGAGGGGGACGCATTAGCAGCAGAAAGCAGATGACGTGTGGCTGAGGACCCTCCTAGCAGTCCCCAAGGGCCTGGGTGAGCATCAGGGACCACTCCGAGTTGCCCCATATCGCCTGTGGGACCCCCTGACTCCCCTGGGCTCCCCATAGGGCAGGGGTGGGACAATCTCAAGATTTACTATAAAAATTAAAATTCCCTTATAAATCACAGAGGAGGGGACCACCTTGGTGCCTGCAATCACCTGGTGCCAACAGAGCCTTGCCTGCCTCCCACCCCTCAAGTTCTGACCCCAAGGAAAGAGCATGGGTGGGGCAAGGTGTGCAGGCACAGAGAGGGCGGGTAGAGAGGGCAGGGATGGTAATGGGGAAGCAGGATACCGGGCGCAGTTCTCCCCACCTCCAGAGCTAGGATGAGCACTGCCAGCCCCTGAGGCCTCACTGCCCCCATCCAGTCCTCACAGAGCCGTGGTGGCCTCTGGGACACCTGCCGGTTAGGCTGGGGTGACAGGCAGGAGGTGGCGGCTACTCCAGGTAGATGTCCTCCGTTGGACAGGCATAAGCCAGGTGTTCCTGGTAGTACTCCAGGAAGGCGCGCCTGTGGGGAGATGGTCTTCATAGTCCTCAGCTGCGCTGTGCTGCGAGCCACAGCCCAGCCACCACCCAAGGCCCTCTCCCACCTTTCCCCAGCATCGATCCCTACTCGGGGGCCCACTCACCCCACACTCTGCGCCACTGGCCTCATGGACTCCTGGGAGACAAAGACATGGCAGGCAAAACGGCTCAGCAGTGGGTGCTTGGTGATGAAGCCGAAGTAGCTGTGGGGAGGCATGTGGAGAGGCTGAGGGCACTGGGGCACGGTCAGGGCACCCCACAGGACCCCAGCCCTGCTGAGGCAGGCGGAGGGCATGTGGAAGCCTGAGAGCACTCGGGCACGGTCAGGGCACCCCACAGAACCCCAGCCCTGCTGAGGCAGGCGGAGGGCATGTGGAGAGGCTGAGGGCACTCGGGCATGGTCAGGGCACCCCACGGGACCCCAGCCCTGCTGAGGCAGGTGGAGGGCATGTGGAGAGGCTGAGGGCACTGGGGCACGGTCAGGACACCCAAGACCCCAGCCTCACTGAGGCGACTCTGGGGCAACAGGTGGCAGCTTTGGAGCCACTCTCCCCAAGGGGAGACGCAGAGGGAATCCCTCTCCTCTTCCCCCTGGCCCTGCCCCAGCGGTGGCAGGTGACAGGGCCATGAACCAGCAGATGAGATCCTCATGTGTCTCTCTCTTTGTCTTCAAACATACACAAAGGGCTTTAATGCCATCTGAAGGCCAGGCCTAGCATCAGGTGCCATAGGAGGCCATGCCCGAGGGTGTCCCTAAGCAAGGTCTCATGATGGTCTCACCGCCCTCCTCCGGAAAGTCAGACTAGCCCTGGCTTCTCTGCTAGCTCTCAGGTCCTCCCCTGCATAGCTGTACTCACAGCTCTGCTGAGCTGGCCAGCCCCCACCTCATGGGGAATGACGGTGGGCAGAGCGCCACCAGTCCTCAGGTTCCTGTGGGTGGGTCCGATGGGAGCCCTGCAGCGTCACAGTGTGACAGTCATGAGCCTGCTCCAACAGTGACAACAGTTGCTGAACCCTATCCTTGCTAACACAGAGACACTGAGACACCACCCTATGGGCCTCCCAGAGGGAGCTGGGCTGAGAAGGGCAGCCACTACCTGCCTACCTATTCTCTTCCTATCTCAAACCCCTCACTGGGTTGGGCACACACCCCAAATACCCACACTGGCCTGGCCAGCCCTTTTCATCACTGACAGGCCTCTGAGTGCCCAGCACTGTGAAAGCTTCCCTGGAGTGAGAAACAGGGTCCTCCTGGAGAGACTTCTCCAGGGCACCCCTCAGCGCATACCCACAGGGGTCAGTCCAGCCCCCCACAACACATCCTGTGCCCGCTGGCACCCAGCTACCATCTCCTTGGTCTCCCTGAGCTGGGCTGGCCCTCTAGGAGTTCCAGCCTCCACGTGAAGGCTGCTCCTGGCCACTGTCCATCTCCTACCTCCTACGCAGCTGCATGACCTGGTCAGGGACAATCCTAGCTGGCCGGTCAGCCTGTGTCAGGGACCCTCCCAGGGCTCCATAGCCAGAGAATGAACGATGGGCTCCTCAGCAGTCTCCTCCTGCTGTCTCCTGACTCCCAGGCCTGGGCTCGGCTACTCCAAGACAAAGCTCCACTGGGTCACCTCCTGCCATCTGTGTTCGCTGGGCCTGCGACTCACACCTGGCTCATGTCTTCCGGGTGGAGCCTTGGGGACAGGTGGACGGGGAGGGGACAGGAGATGGGGGCGGACAGATGGCACTGTGGGGGTACAGCCCTCGGGGCTGTGGGGACTCAGGATGGGCAGGTCCCTCACCAGCTGTTGCGGGGGTGGCAGCCGCAGAAGGAGATGTTTTTCATCTGGAAAAAGTGGCTACAGCGCTGGAACTGGAGCAGGAGCAAAAGAGGCCCCAGGGTTGGCCAATGCCATGTGCCCCTGAGACCCAACCCCTCCTGCCCATGTCCTCCGCCTCCCCCACCTCAGGTCCTCCGCTCAGACTCAGCTTGACGCCCCGAAGGGAGATCTCCAGGTCGCAGGAGGCAGGGGGGCGCAGGTGCACAGTCAGCTTCCGGGCAGTAGCAATCTGTGGGTGGGTTCAGGGAAGGAGGGTCTGAAAGGGCGTGGGGCTCCCTCCTGCCCTCAACCAAACCTTTCCAGAAAACTCCTGGCACCCAACCAGGAGCAGGCCCTGCCTCCCAAGCCCCCTTCTGCCACCTCACTGCTTGGCCCCTGGGGTGGCAGGTGTCCCCTGATGTCCCCTGAGTCGTTGAAGGAGCAAATGGTGATTCCTGGGGAAGTGAGGGAGGAACTGGGGGAGCAGAGATGAGGGGAGGGACTAAGGGAGTAGGGGCTGGGGCAGAGCTGGGGGAGGAGCTGGGGAGGGACTTTGTGACTAGAGGCTAGGGGAGGGCTGGGGGCATGGGGGCTGGGGACAAGCTGGGAGAGTGGGGGATGAGGAGCTCTGTGAATTGGGGGTTAGGGGAGGACTGGGGGACTCAGGCTAGAGGAGAGGCCAGCCACCCAGCTCCTCCCTAGGTCCTCCTCAAGCTGCAGCCACCACATCTCCCTGACAGGGCCCCCAGACCTTCTGCATGGCTGCACACAGAATGCCGTTGCCCTGGTGACAGGGCACTTCCACGGAGCCCAGGAACTGCACATCGAAGCGATCGACCCAGCAGGGGCTCCGCTTGCTCCCTGGAAGTTACAGGGTCAGATCAGTGGGGCTAGGGTGACAAGCCCCCTCAGGGACAGCAAGGTTTCCACCTGCTCCCTGGGGTGTCACATGGTGGGACAGATCTCACCCAGAAGGTCCTTGGCAGGCCCAGGCACAGCATGGGCGTAGAAGGCGGGGAACACTCCCCGCTCCCCCGTGCGCATGTTGAAGCCTCGGAACCAGAAGTCATCCTCTTCAGCTTCCACCAGCACCGGGTCATCCACTTCGAGCTCCAGCTCGTCCGGGTGGCGAGGAATGAACCTGAAGGGGGAGAGGGATGGGGGAGCTGCACCCACCAGGGTCCACTGGAGCCTGCAGTGAGGGAGCCCGGCCAGGGGGTGTACCTGAAGACGGCCCGGTGGGTCTGCTCTCTCTCCTCCCCGTTCACCACACAGGAGAAAAGCCCGAAGGACTCTGTGCCTGATAGACAGGGTATGGTGGTGGGGACCTAGGCAGGTGGGGGCTGGCCTGCAGGCACCCCCATGCTGTCTGCCCCCAGCCACCTGCCACTCACTGGAGGACCGTGAGGTGCTGTTAACAAAGACGTTGAGGAACTTCTTGGAGAAAGTGAGGTCAGGGCTCTCTGGGGAGACGTCCCCGGGGACCTGCCCACTGCCCAGCGGCGCAGGCCCCATCTCCTCCTCGCTGGCCTCGCCGCCACTGTCCTCACTGTCGGTGCCCAGACCAGCGCAGTGCCGCAGGCTCACCAACTCCAGCTGCGTGTGCTCATCTACCACCAGCGTGTACTTGACCGCATCGTACACCAGCGAGGCATCCAGTGCTGGCCCCGCCGGGCCTACACCTCTGCTTCCTGGCTGCCCCACAGGGCTCCCGGCCCCAGCCTCTTCCTCCTCCTCATCCTCGTCGTCCTCCTCCTCCTCGGAGCAGGCAGCTGAGCAGGTGCGGCCTGGGCGGGCAGCGCGGCCCGGGGCAGCCCACAATGGCGTTATGGTGTCATGGGTGGGGTTGCTCAGGAAGAGGCAGGGCCCAGGCTGGGCAGGGCCAGGCCGGGGTGCAGCGGGCACGGGGGGCGGTGGCCCGCACAGCGTCTCCATGTCCACCAGCTCCACACCGCCAGCACCTGCCTCTGGGCCATAGGAGGAGTCCTCGGCCACACCGGGCTGGCCAGGCGGGCGTGGTGCAGGGGACAGGCACTGGCCAGGGCAGCGGATGGGCGAGGAGCCCTCGGAGAGCATGCGGCTCACTAGGTTGCTGAGCAACCAGGGCGAGTCAGCGTCCTCACTGAGGTCCGGCTCTGACTCGGATCCCGACTCGTACTCGCTGTTGGTGTCATCTGGGCCCACAGGCAGGAAGGCAGGGCGGCGCGGGGGCTCTGGCTCTGGCTCTGGCTCCGGCTCAGAGGACGGCGATGAGGCCTCCTCGATGGAGTTGGTAAGGTGTGAGGAGCGGCCACTGCTGCTGCCCCCGTCACTGCTCAGCTCCAGCTCCGTCTCTGAGATGGACGAGATCATGCGGCCCAGCCGGGCACCGCCCACCTCCTCTGAATCTGAACCTGGCGATGACAGCTCCTGGCTGCTGCGCCGACCCCCAGGATCCCCACTGGAGTGGCTTCTCAGGTCGGCTTCGATGCCTGGGTCTGAGGAGGGTGAGGACCCACCCGGGGCTGGAGGCTCCACAGGCTGATTCCCTTCGCAATCACAGCTGGGGGGCACAGCCACCTCGCAGGGCCCTGCATCTGAGGGTGGGAGGGGGCCGGGCAGCTCTGTGGGGCAGGAAGGGAGAGTCACCATGACCCGGGGCCAGACCTCCTTCCTCACAGCCCACCCTCCTGTCTGGGCCACCCAGCCTCCAGCTCTCACCTCTGAGGGGGTCCCGGGGAGGTGAGCTGGGCGCTGTCTCCTGCCAACAGGCTGGGGGCACAGGGTCCAGGCCTCCATTGTTGTTCAGGGAGTCCTGGGCAGAGAGAGGAGAGTTTCTGCGGGAGGCTCCTGGGGCATGGGCCCGGGGCCTACACCCCGACAGGGCCTTCACCTGGGCTCCCAGTATGGTCAGCTGGAGGGTGGTGGGCCGGTGTTTGTGGGGTTCCTCCAGGGATGGGGAGGGGATGAGGGGCTCGGAAAAGGGAGCCTTGGAACTACAGCCTCCTGCCTCCCTGCCCTCTTGGTCGCCCTCCTCCTCCTCCTCCTCTTCCTCTTCGTCGTCGTCCTCTTCCTCATCATCAATCATCTCAAATTCTTGGAAGTCGTCTTGGAAGGAGCAGATGGGCTGGGGCTGCTCGGAGCGCCCCAGGGAGAGGCCGTCCTGCAGAGGGAGAGGGGAGGACAGAAAGGCTGGCCCGAGCCACACAAGGGCCTGGCCACAAGGCTCCTTCAGGCCCCTCCTGGACAACAGCAGCCCTGCCTCCCTCTGGTCCCCACACAGTCTCTTCAGGGTCATCCCACCACAACTCAGGGTCCCCCTCCAGCAGGGTTCCCCCAGACATGGAGTGTTGGTGGCCTGGAGAGGACACATAAGTGGGGGGATGGCAGCGTGCTGCCTGGCTTTGAGCCTGCACCAACCCCAGCCGCTGGTGGCTTCCAGGTTCCCTTCAGTCCCAGCACACACACGTCCTTCTCTCTGCAGGACCCAGCGTCTATCACAGGGCACAGGGCATGCAGGGAGACAGCAGGAGGTGGCTGAGGCCTCTCTCAGCCATCCTCCCCCCCACACCTGGGGCTCAGGCCCTCGGGGGCTCACGGGAGTTTGGGGCTGTTGGTGGGTTGCCATTAGATCACCCCCCAAGTCTGCCCCTCCTGCCCCCACCTTCTCGCAGAGGTCTGAGTCGTAGCTGAGGCCCAGGCCACAATCGTCGGTGATTTCGGAGAGGTCCTCATCATCAAACTCCTCCAGGCTGATGTCCTGGGGAGGCCTGAGGGGAGGCGCAGCTGAACCTGCTGCCAGGCTCTGCGCTCGCCCTGGCGCCAGGACCTCCGCAGGCCCACATCCGCTGTCCTCGTGACCCCTGTTCCGCACAGGGAGCCAACCCTCCCCCACCCCAGCTCCCCGGGGTCCCGGCCGGGCTCTCAGGGGAGTCGGCAGAGGGAGGGGCGCCGCAGAGAGAGGGGTCCGCGCCCGCCCGCAGAGCCCGGCCCGCGGCGCCCTCCCCTCCCCGAGGCGGGCGCGCCGCCCTAGTCCTCTAGTGCGCCCTCCGGAGCGAGGCCCAACAAGGCCAAAAAGGACGTCGTCCAGGGAGCCGTGGGGGCCCCCCAGCTAGGCGCGGGGCGGGGAAGGGTGCCGACTACGGAGACCCCGCACCGCAGAATAGGGGTTGCAGGGAGGAGGCCGGCGGCCGGAGCCGGGCGAGGTGCCAGCGCCCTAGGCCTGGGTCCGCAACGACAGCGGCGCCGGGCCGGGCCAGGCCGAGGTGCGGGGCAGGGCCGGGTGAGCCGGGCCAGGGTGCAGGCCTGGGCCGGCGGGAGCCGCTCACCTGCATCCGGGCGGCGACAGCGAGTGGAAGGTGGACAGGGAAAACATCTCCGCCCGATCCGCCATCTTCCCCGGGAGAGGCCGCGACTGCGGGGGGCGGGGACGCGCGCCGAGCCCCGCGCCTCGGCGTCCCTCCCCCGGCCTCACCCGTTCACCTCGTGACACGCCCTGCGACACGGCGCGACACGCACTTCCACGCCGCCGGGCCCGCGGCCGCGCCAGCGCCGGCACCGCGGGCGGGGGAGGAGGGCGGCGGGGATGGAAGAGGACGGGGAGCAGGGAGCCGGGGACCGGAAAAGAGGGGAGAGCGGGGTGCCGTCCGGGGCGGCCCAGGTGAGCGCGGCGCAGAGAGGCCCGGGCGAGCCTCGCAGGAGCCTGCGGGAGCGCAGCGGAAGCAGACAGGACCTGGTCCCGCAGCCTTGGGCTGCAAGGATGGGGACCCCGCGCGCGGGCGCAGCTGGAGGAGCTGTCCGGGTGCTGATCGGGAGCTGTCCCCGAGCGGGTGCTGACGGAGCCGTCCGCGAGGGAGCGACAGGGCTGTGCGGGGCCGGGGCCCGGGGCTGCGCAGTGCGGGGTTGGGGGTGGGGGTGGCGCGTGCGCGGAGCAGCAATGGCGCCGAGGCGCAGCGCGCGCCGCTGGGGAGGCTGCTGTGGCGCACAGACCACGCTGCCGGCCCCGCGTCCAACCCGTCTGTGGGATGATCATGGGTGGGTGGGACCGGTCAAAGGGGGCCCCAGGAATCTCAGCGCAGACCTGGCCCAAGGAGAGGCCGGAGTCCCCTACGGAGATAGTGCGCCCCGGAGCTGTCAGAACTGCGCGGAAGGTGATGGAGGCTGGAGCTGCGTCCTCTTACTTTTCCGAGGAGGCGTTTCTTAGCCCTGATGTCCTCAGTTCAAGTCCCCCTCCTAGGGGCCGGCGGTCCTTGGCCTCTTTGAGCCATGCACAGACTGGGGTGGCAGGTGTAGCCTCCGGTTCGGCATTGTCTTTCGCTCAACCTGAGGAGCCCCATGGTTGGGGAATCCGGGCAGATGTGAGATCCGGAAAAAATGGTACCTGGCTTTAAAAAGTGCTTTTCACCAAAACGAGCAGATTCTTCAACTCCGGTTCCCATAGACTTTGGAAATGCTTTCCATCAACCTCTGTGACCTGCCCATTCAGCTCCAGGTTTCTTCCCAGAAGTCACAGGGTTCTATATGCAACTGCCCAGATGGCCTCTTGACCCTGAGTCTCCTAATCAGATGGCTAATTTGTGTGACCACAGAGATGACCTTTGACACCCCGGTAGGCCAGTCTCGTGGCCTTGAATGTCCACAAACATGACCTCTGACATCCTCTAGGCCAATCCTGTGACCTTGAGTGTCCACAGAGATGACCTCTGGCATCCTGGTCAGCCAATCCTGTGACCTTGACTGTTCACAGACATGAACTCTGACATCCGCTAGGCCAATCCTGTAGCGTTGGACTCTCAATGACTCATGTCCATGTAGGTGACCCCTGAATCCCATCTCCACCCCTTAGGCTTGTCTTGGGTGCTCTTGCTGTAGCCCTGGCCTCTGAGCCTGCCCCATGCTTCCTCTGGTGCATCTTCCAGGCAGTGACCATGGCCATCTCTGACTCCACACAGTCCCTCCCACTGCTCATGGTCTGCTCTTAAGTCTACAGACCAAGTCCTAAAGCTTGTTGCAAATGAAATTCAACTGCAATTTTAATTAACTAAAGCATTTGAATTTCCATTTGGCTATTTTCCAGACTTGCTGGTTATTTTGCAGTTCCTTGCACTTTTTCCCAGCCTGGCTTTTCCTGAGACACAGGCACGCAGGCTGGTCGGTGTGCCATGGTTTGGGCTGTGCTGTAGGGCCGCTGCCCAGATGCTCGCAGCACACTTGGCTGTGCTGCTTCTTTTAACCTAGGGCTGCCTTTGCCCTTGGGCTGTGCTCGTGGCAACCTGTGAGGCCCAGGAGGCAGAAGAAGGCTGCTGTCTCTGTCAAGTCAGGCTGCTGTAAACAAACACCCTTGGGCTGGGTAATCTGTAAATGGCAGGTATCCACAGCTCACGGATCTGAGGCCTCCTGGACCAAGTCAGCGTCTAGGGAGGGCTCTTCTCTGCCAGTGGTGCCTCCTCGTTGTCCCTCTCACAGTCGAGGGAGATGGCCTCCTCACTGTCCCTCCTGTGGCCAAAGGACCAACAAGTTCCCTGCAACCTCCCTTTGAGGGCACGGAATACATCCATGAAGGTAGACCCCCCTATAACTCAGCCACCTCTTGCAAGGCCCCTCTGGAGGCTGCTGCACTCAGCAAACACCTTCAGAAGAGTTGGTCTGTGGCTCCATGACATCTGCAGGCTCCTGCAACCTGTCACTGATAAATCACACTGCCCATTTGTGCCAGGGAAGACTGGCACGTTTCCAACATGGACCCCACACATACTTCCCTTCACCCTCCAAATTGCAGCCGCAGACTTTCCTTGCCTTCCCTAAAGGACAGACTTCACCTCTGATTCTCCCTTCAAAGTGTGTTAGTGCAGAGGACTTGGAAAGCATGGGCGCAGAAACTGTGCAGGAGAATACACGGGGTGCAGCAGGTGCAGCATCTCTATTCAGAGTGGCTGGTCTGAGTCCGGCTCCACATCTTACTCGAACATCCTACTGCTGCAAGGGAGCACACACATGGGGAATGCCGCCACCCGGATATAGGTGAATGGCCCCCGGAGACCACACCTGGGAAGGCCACAGATGATGTCTTAAGTACATGGGTCCCTGCCACCCATGTGGCAGAACTGGCCCGGGGCAGGCAACTGGGGATACATGGAGTGATCTGGCTCGGGGCTGGCAGCTGGGGGCACGTGGAGCAAACTGGCTCGGGGATGGCAGCTGGGGGCACACGAAGTAAGACAGCGGATGGCAGTGCTCTCCATGGGGCTGTCTCTCTCCATTCCATTTCCTGTCAAGTAAGTAAATAGAATTTCATTTAAAATAACAAAAAGTGGGCTTAGCATAGTAGCCTAGCGACTAAGGTCCTCACCTTGCACGTGCTGGGACCCCATATGGGCACCGGTTCATATCCTGGCGGCCCTTCTTCTCATCCAACTCCCTGTTTGTTGGCTGGGAGGGCAGTCAACAGCAGCCCAGGGCCTTGTACACTGCACCTGCGCAGGAGACCTGGAAGGAGTGCCTGGCTTCAGGTCAGGTCAGCTCAGATCCTGCCATTATGGCCACCTGGGGAGTGACTCATTGGATGGAAGATCTTCCTCTCTGTCCTTCTCTCTGTATATCTGACTTTCCAATCAATCAATCAATCAATATTTTTTAAAAAATAACAAAAAGTATGGGGCCTAGCAGAGGGCCTAGTGGCTAAACTCCTCACCTTGCATCTATCAGGATCCCATATGGGCGCCAGTTCATGTCCCAGCTGCTCCACTTCCCTTTTACCTCTCTGCTTGTAGCCTGGGAAAGCAGTGGGGGATAGCACAAAACCCTCCTGGGAGACCCAGAAGAAGCTCCTAGCTTTGGATCAGCTTAGCTCTAGCCATTGTGACCACCTGGGGAGTGAACCAGCGAATTGAGGATCTTTCTATGTCTCCTTCTCTCTGTAAATCTGACTTTCCAATAAAAATAAATAAATCTTTTTAAAGAAAATAATAAGAAAAACCACCAGGAGGCTTTGTGATAAACTAAGAGGTAAGAATGGAATGCTAAAACACCCTTGACTGTAGGCAGCAAGAGAAATGAGCATTAGGGGTCAGCACTGTGGCATCGCGGGCTATGCTGTCGCCTGCAGTGCATACGTCTCAGGTGGCCTGTGGAGCTCTCCCTGGGGGTGCAGGGCCAGGCAGAGCAAGAAGGTCACAGCCTAAGCCATGGGAGACTCAGCCACAGTTGGGTCCTTTTGATCCCCAGAGTCCCATCATCCACAGGGGGTGACATGGGAAGCTGAGAGTGGGGCCTGGGAGGGGTACTTGGACCAAGGTCTTTCTTAGGGGGCCCTGCTGGGCCACCCATCACTCGGCTTTGACATCCAGCCTCCAAGACACTGAACTGAACGGACTCTTTCCTACAAGCAGTCAGTCTGTCTAGCTGCTCTGCTACATTCATGATGGGTGACTTACCACCTTGGAGGCCCAGGGTCCAGCATGTCCATCTGGTGAGGGCAGTGGGGGGATTAGCAGGACACATGGGATCTCAAGAACCTCTCTCTACTTATCAGCATTTTAACCACTTACATAAGGGGCAGAGAGACAGGTAAATGGATGGAGGTTAGTTAGGAGACAATTAGATGTAGAGTTATATAGATACAAATGGATGGGTGAATCAATACAGATATGGGGCCGCCATTGACTGGGTCACTGCCTGAATGCTGGCCATTACAGTTGGGGCTGGGCTGCAGCACAAGCATCCAGACACTGAATCTAGGCCTCCCACGTGGATGGCGATAACCTAATCACTTGGGCTGCTCGCCATGTCCCAGGGCCCATGTTAGCCAGAAGCCAGAGCTGGCACCAGAATAGTCTACTCTGATGTGACAGATGGGTGCTCAAGCCAGCGGAGTCAATGCTGGGCCAAATGCCCAGGCACCTCACTCCCAAGGATGTCAATCTGGTTCAAAGTGACTTCACTCCCCAGGGCCCATCTCAAACACCACCATGTCACAGACCAGGTCTCCATGTGAATTTTAGGGACACAGGCATCCTTGTACACACAAAGTCACAACTCAAGTTTGGGATGTTGTTCCTCAGGCCTCAGAAACAAGGTTGTCACACACCATGGACAATCACGCAGGTCATGCTCCCACTCCACAGTCCGTGTTCAACTGCACACAGTATCACCAAAATGTTCCTTATTTGATCACTGCTCCCAGAGCTGGTACTGTGCTATAGCAGGTAAAGTTACTACCTGCAGTGCCAGCATCCTACATGAGAACTTGTTCAAGTCCTGGCTGCTCCACTTCTGACCTGGCTCCCTGCTGATGACCTGGAAAAAGCAGTAGAAGGTGGTCCAAGTGTTTGGGCCCCTGCACTTATGTGGGAGACCCAGATGAAGCTTCTGGTTCCAGCCCAGTCCAACACTGGCACTGTGACCATTTGAAGCATGAATTAGAAGATCTCTCCTTGTCTTTCCCTTCCATCCCCTGCTCTCTTTCAAAATAAATACAGAAATCACTGCTATGCAGTCTCTAGATCCATGACCAAGTAGTATTTTAGTCGCTAGAATAGCGGCTGTGTTTGACTGAGGGGCTAAGCGGCCAGTGAGAAGATTCAGGCCCCACATCAGAGAGCCTGGCTTCAAACCCTGAGCTGGTTCCTGATCCACCTCCCAGCCAGCAGACTCTGGGAGATAGCAGACATAGTTCAATAGCTGAGAATCTTGACAGAGTTCCCAAAACCCAGAGAGCAAGTCAGCAGAGGGGGACTCAAATAAACAAATCAGGGACAGGTACTGTGGCTGTCAGAGTCCTGGCTGCTCTGCTGCTGATCCAACCCCCTGCTATTGCTGCTGGGAAGGCAGTGAAGACGGCCGAGTACATGGGCCCCTGTCACTCATGTGAGTGACCAGCATGGAGTCCCTAGTTCCTGGCTTTGGCCTGGGGCCGACCTGACTGTCGTGGACATCTGAGCAGTGAACCAGAAGAGGGAAGATCTGTCTTTCTGCCTTTAAAATACATCTATTCTTTACAAAAAATAATAAAACAGGGCTCGGCAGCGTGGCCTAGTGGCTAAGGTCCTCGCCTTGATCCCATATGGCCGCTGGTTCTAATCCCGGCAGCTCCACTTCCTCTCTATCTCTCCTCTTCTCAGTATATCTGACTTTGTAATAAAAATAAAATAAATCTTTAAAAAATAATAATAAAACAATTGCTAGAGTACAAATCTAGGCAACTACTTACGAGAGTTACTTAATACAGTTTTAAAAACTGAGGATGCTTACCCCAGATAAAAGAAAAAAAAGTGGAAATAATAGTCTTATTCACTTTCCTGTAGCCCTTGAACCTTTTTGCCCTAATTAACTATGTAAAGATTGTCAAAAATAAAGAAAAAATTAAACAAAAAACTGAAGATGCATTGTGCTATGATCCCTAACAATACTCCAGGGTGGTGGTTCTCAAAACAGGGACCATGGCTTCCTGGAATCCCCACGTCACTTTAAGGGGATCAGAAAGGTCTTCATGGTGGGTGACACTTTCTTAGCACTGACCAAGGCAGTGGCACCAAGCTGTGACGGGGTCAGGGGTTCTCCCCTGCCACCTGCAGGGGGAAATGCAGCTTTTCCTATAGATTTCCTATAGATGAAGTAATACAGATCATAAGTACTGGTGCCCTGGCATTGACTTAACGTCCGTGTGGGGATGTAGGGTATGGCTGAGGAGACAGCCGAGGGAGGTACAGTGTTCAGGTGCTAGTGGGACCAGCCACTTTCCTCATGAAGCACTATTGTTTACTCCAAAAAGCAACTTCCAAACTGTGGTTATTCAGGCTTTGGGATTTGGTAGACACTTTCGAAAAACGATCAAAGCGAGCACATTACTTCGAGGACAACAACTTGCAATATTTTTCCCAATGACAAAATGTGAGCTTATAGGCAAAAAATGACAATTTTGGAAAACCTGTGTCCATCACCATCAGTGTGATTTTTTTAAAGATTTTTTATTTTTACTGGAAACTGGAAAAGTGGATATACAGAGAAAAGGAGAGACAGAGAGGAAGATCCTCTGTCCAATGGTGCACTCCTCAAGCATGCAATGGCTGGAGCTGAGCCAATCCGAAGTCAGGATCCCAGAACTTCTTTCCAGGTCTCCCACATGGGTGCAGAGTCCCAAAGCTTTGGGCCGTCCTTGACTGCATTCCCAGGCCACAGGCAGGGAGTTGGATTAAAACCGGCATCCATATGGGATCCTAGTGTGTTCTAGGCTAGGACTTTAACCGCTACCACCAGTGTAACTTATTTAAGTAATTTTATGATGAAGTTGGCAGTGACATTAACAAGTTATTTTTATGTTATATAATACAGCGTGCCAAAATGCAAAGGATCTGCCTAGACCAGAGAGTCATTATTTCCCAAGGGCCCCACACATAATGTTCTACACTAATATGTTCAGTGACATAAAAGGTCCACATGGCACCAAGGCAGACCAAGGGACAGAAACACGGACAGTGTTGGTATCCAGAGCACAAATGACAGGTGCTTAGCCCGTGTCTCACCTGGCAGCACCTGGCTTTGAGTCTCACTCTGACTCCACCCCAGCTTCCAGCAGCAGTGTGGGTTCCCATCATCCATGTGGGAGGCCTAGAATTCCTGGCTCCCAGCTCTGGACCCAATCCAGTCCATGCCAACCATCGTAAGCATTCGAGGTATGAAACAATGAGTAGGAGCAATCTCTCTCTCTCTCTCTCACGCTCTCCCTCCCTCCCTAACAAAAAAAATTTTTTTGAAAGAAAGAATTACAAGGGCCCGGTGCCGTGGCCTAGCAGCTAAAGTCCTCGCCTTGAACGCGCTGGGATGCCATTTGGGCGCCGGTTCTAATCCTGGCAGCTCCACTTCCCATCCAGCTCCCTGCTTGTGGCCTGGGAAGGCAGTTGAGGATGGCCCAAAGCCTTGGGACCCTGCATCCGCATGGGAGACCTGGAGGCAGATCCTGGCTCCTGGCTTCAGATTGGCACAGCACTAGCCATTGTGGTCACTTGAGTAGTGAAATATCAGACGAATATCTTCCTCTCTGTCTCTCCTCCTCTCTGTATATCTGACTTTGCAATAAAAATAAAACAAATCTTTTTAAAACAAATTACAGAGAAAGAAAGAAGGAGGGAGAGAGGGAGAGAGAGAACCTTGCAACTGCTGGTTCACTCCCCAAATGGCTGCATTAGCCAGGGTTGGCAAGGCCAGACTGAGGAGCCAGTAGCTTCACCCAGGTCTTTCGCATGCGTGTGGGGCCCAAGCACTTGGCCCATCTTTGGCTTTCCAGTGTGTTAGTAGGGAGCTGCACAGGACATGAAGCAGCCAGAAATCGAACTGGCATCCATATGGGATGCCAGTGCCACCACCAATGCCACCGTGCTAGTTCCCAACACTATTCACTGTGCCATGGCGCCACCCCGCCCCGCTTTTTAAAATAAACTGTCCCTCGACAAGTCTCGGTGTAGTTTCAAAGATCCACAATTGTAAGAAAAAGCTATCAAAAGCAGTTACAATTGGAAAGCCGTGTAAGGTCGGACCTTGCCTGTTCCAATACAAAAACACGGGATTGCAAGAAACTGACAACAGAGCAGACATGGGGCGTCCGTTGCCTTCAACAAGACAGGCATTTAGAATATGCACTGTAGGGTCTGGTGCCGTGGCCTAGTGGCTAAAGTTCTCACCTTGAACGCTCCGGGATCCCATATGGGCGCCAGTTCTAATCCCGGCAGCTCCACCTCTGATCCAGCTCCCTGCTTGTGGCCTGGGAAAGCAGTCCAGGATGGCACAAAGCTTTGGGACCCTGCACCCGCGTGGGAGACCCAGAAGAGGTTCCTGGTTCCCGGCTTTGGATTGGCGCACACCGGCCGTTGCGGCTCACTTGGGGAGTGAATCATCGGACGGAAGATCTTCCTCTCTGTCTCTCCTCCTCTGTGTATATCTGACTTTGTAATAAAATGAATAAATCTTTAAAAAAAAAAAGAATATGCACTGTGGCCATTGCCTGCAATTCTTGTATCCCATGTGGGTGTTGGTTCAAGTCCTGGCTGCTCCACTTCTGATCTGGCTCCCTATCAATGCACCTGGGAAAGCCAAAGATTTTGCCACAAGCTCTCGAATCCCTGCATCCACTTGGGAAACTCAAATGGGAGTTCCAGGGATCTGGTGTGTTTGATCCAGCTGCAACTGTTTGCAGACATTTGGGGAATGAATCTGAAGATGGAAGAGCATCTCTCTCTTTCTCCTTGTAACTCCTTCAAATCAGCACAAAAAAATTTTGCAAAGTAACTTGCAAAAATATACAAGGCCATGCATTAGCCCATTTCATTCTGCTATAATGGAGCAGCTCAATGAGGTGATTTATAACATTTATCGGCTCATGGTGCTGCTGGTTGGGGACACTAGACTGGGGGGCTGGCTTCTGGAAAAGTCTCCATGCTCTACCGTCCCATAGTGGACACTGGAAGGGCAAGCATGGGGGAGGCGGCAAGGCGGGAATCGCAGCATCAAACCCTTTCTAATCAAAAGTAACCCACGCACAGTGATGCCCCATGGCACTAACACCTCCCAACATCATGGCACCGGGGACTGAGCTGTTTCAGGGTCACATTCAAACCACAGTAGCCACTGTTCTTGTTAAATTTTCAACTTGGAAAACTGTCATTCTCCACCAGCTGCTTTGTCACTGTATGAGAGCATGCTACCATTGACAGTGAGTACCTGGTCATCGCCTTCAGGTTCTCATGCAGGAATCTGAGCCCATCTAAAGGAGGATGACCAGGCTGGACTCAGAAGTCCTGCCTGCTGCACTTAAGGATAGGCACAGCGGAGCAGCGAGCAGAAGCTGTGAGGGGACAGAACTTCAGCTGAGCTGAATGGGTCTTAGATGGCACTGGCTTGTGATCTCAGAGGGATGCACCAGGTCACACAGAAGCAAGTGGACCTCGGAGGCAGCTTGGACCCGCAGGGATGGCATGTGGAGCTGGAGGGCAGACACCTGCACCCCTCATCTGAGTGCCTGCTCGCTGGTAATGACCACACTGCCAGGCAGCAGATGACGGCCTGAGGACTTAGGGCTCTGCAGCCCACGTGGGAGGCCCCCGCAGAGCTTCTGTCCTCCTGCCTCAGCTGTGGGCATTTGAGGAGGGAAACCAGTGGACAGAGGATCTCTTATGTCTCTTCTCTCTCTGAGAAAGGGAGGGAGAGAGCAGCCGGGTAGGCAAGGAATAATCATCCCAAGAGCCTCCAAGAGCACCCTACCAACTCTTGCCTGGGGCCACTTTGAGTCCAAGCTTCCAGCTGCCAGGGCACATCCGCAGCTCCTGCACCTGAGCTGGCAGATCTGAATCAGCCTACAGTTGGTGCCTGGACGGTCCACCCTGAGCCTGGGTGGTGACACAGCTTGGCAGGAATCTTCCCGTTCCCCTGGAAACACAGCACAAAACAAAGCCTGGGGGAGGTGAAGGGATGCGGCCAAAGTTACTGCGGAAGGCGTAGTTCCTGTGGCTGCTTGGTTCACTTTCCAGTTCCTGTGGCCCAGTTCCTGTGGCTGCTTGGCGCTGGCACAGAGGAGGCTTCTACTGAGCTCTTTCCAGAATATGGCCCCTTTTCCAAGGGCAAGCTGGTCTGGCTGCTGGACAGAAGCGTCCCATGACGCACTTGGCCCGAGGATGGGTCCTCTGGTGCCCACGAGCTAGCACCTGGCCCCACGTCTGCGCAGATCTTGCCTCTCACAGCCCGAGAGGCCTGGCCAGCCGCTTGTGCACAACAGGGTGGTCGGGGCAGGGTGCGCGAACTGGCTCCATAGTCAGAGCCAGGGAGCTGGGATCCGTGCCGCCAGCTCCGGGTTCCCGTCTGGTCTCTCAAACCAGAGCGCACGGTAGCCAGTGCGCGGCGAGCAGCGCCACGAGCCACGCGCCGGAGCGCAGTCCGCCCCGGGTGTCCACGCAGCCAACGGCGCCCGAGGTCACCCGAGGCGGCGCGAGCCGATGACGCGCACGCCGCCCACGCGCAGCTCCCGATTGGTCCACGTCCTGCGCTCGGGCGCCCGAGTCCAGGCCGCTGACCCGCCCCCCGGAAGCGGCGAGCTTCGCAGGAGCCGAGGCGTCGCTGCCCATGGCGGCCGAGGCTCCGGCGGGGCTCGCAGGTGGCCGCCTGCCCGGGGACGGCTCTCCGCAGGCCCGGGACCCGGACGCGGCCCCCGCCCGGCGGCGCGCCTCGTCGCTGTCTCGAGATGCCGAGCGCCGGGCCCACCAATGGTGCCGGGAGTACTTGGGTGGGGCGTGGCGCAGGGCGCTGCCCGGCGAGCTGCGGGTCCAGCCCGTGAGGTGGGAGGCCGGGGGTCGGCGGAGGGGCAGGGCAGGGGCGGAGGGACCGCCCAGGCTGAGCGCTCACTGTGCATCTCCAGCGGAGGCCTCAGTAACCTGCTCTTCCGCTGCTCGCTACCCGACCACCTGCCCAGCGTTGGCGACGAACCCCGGGAGGTGCTGCTGCGGGTGTACGGGGCCATCCTGCAGGTGAGGCGGGAGGCAGGGTCGCGGCCACCCCGGCTTCAGGACTGCTCGCTCCAATGAAGCAGTTGGGACTGTCTTCACTGTCCAGTCCAGGGCTCCGGAGCTCCTGGAACCCGTGTCCCCTGACTAGGTGTTGTGGTGCAGCCGGCAGCCCATGTGGTAACCATCCCGGCTGCTGCCTTTCCACTCCAGCTCCCTACTAACGGCCTGGGAAGGCAGTGGAAGCTGGCCCCAGTCCTTGGGCCCCCCTGCACTCATGGGGCAGACCCGGATGATACACCTGGCTTCCTCCTGCCTCAGCCCTGGCTATTGTGGTCATCTGGAAAGTGAACCAGCAGTTGGAAGATTTCTCTCCGTATCTCTCCCTGTCTGTGACTTTTAAATAAATAAATCCGTAAGACGTACATAAGGCCTATACAGCAGAACCCAAAGTTACAACTGCGCAGGGAAGGAAGTGCAGGCCATCCTGGGTGTGCTGGCACTGATGTGGCCTCTGCTGTCGCCCCCTCAGGGTGTGGACTCCTTGGTCCTGGAGAGCGTGATGTTTGCCATCCTTGCTGAGCGGGCGCTGGGACCCCAGCTCTATGGCGTCTTTCCCGAGGGCCGGCTGGAACAGTACATCCCAGTACGAGCCCAGTCCAAGCCCAGCCCACCCCACTCCTCCCCAAAGCATCCCCCTCCCAATGTCTGCCTTCACAACCCAGGTAGGGAATTGTCCCCAAGACCCATTCTGCTCCCCGGCCCCCCACCCCCATGCTCCCTGATGGGTTCTTGGGTACAGAGCCGGCCACTGAAGACCCAGGAGCTTCGCGACCCAGTGCTGTCAGCAGCCATTGCCACCAAAATGGCCCAGTTCCATGGCATGGAGATGCCCTTCACCAAGGAGCCCCACTGGCTGTTTGGGACCATGGAGCGGTGAGTCAGGCCCTGGCTGAGGCTGAATGTCCTGTGCACTGGCCAAGTAGGGTTAGTATCCCAGGGGCTGGCCTGGGCATGCAGCTGTTTGTTAGAGAAGCCAAACAGGGCTGGGGCGGGGGGCGGGGACAGGCAGTGGAGTGAATGGACCCTGCCTTGGACTTCAGGTATCTGAAACAGATCCAGGAGCTCCCTGACACTGGCCTGCCGCAGCCCCACCTACTGGAGACCTACAGGCTGAAAGATGAGATGAGCCAGCTCAGGTGAGGGCTGGCTAGTGGCATCAGGGCCCCTGCCAGATGCACTGAGGGCAGAGTGCGGTCTGGCTGCCCTCAGTGAGCACTGCCCACAACGCCCGTCCTCTGCCCCCGTAGGAAGTTGCTGGACTCAACTCCATCACCTGTGGTCTTCTGTCACAATGACATCCAGGAAGGTAGGGGAAGCCAGAGTGTCCGACCCAAAGAGGAGGGGGACCCTGAATCTACCGGCCCGAGGTGGAGGGGGACCCCGAATCTACCAACCCGAGGAGGGGCCTGAAGGCTTGAAGTGATCTGAACCCCATCCCATCCTGTTGCCTAGGGAACATCTTGCTGCTGTCCGAGCCACGGAGTGTTGACAGCCTCATGCTAGTGGACTTTGAGTACAGCAGTTATAACTACCGGTGAGGCCCTGGGGAAGCTGGCCAGGGCTTGTCTGTGGCCTCCCACTGCCAGGGGTGGCTTGAGGACCAAGCATTGCCTTGTCCCCTCAGGGGATTTGACATCGGGAACCACTTTTGTGAGTGGGTGTATGACTACACACATGAAGAGTGGCCCTTCTACAGAGCACAGCCTGCGGACTACCCAACGCGGGGGCAGCAGGTGTGTGGGCCAGAGGGCCCCCTGGGAGGAACCCCAGGCCTCTCCCAGTACCAACTCTGCCCATTTATCTCAGCTGCATTTTATTCGCCACTACCTGGCAGAAGTACAGAAAGGTGAGACTCTCCCCAAGGCGGAACAGAGCAAACTGGAAGAAGATTTGCTGATAGAGGTCAACCGGTAAGTAAGGAGAGTGTGTGGGGGAAAGGGCAGGAGTCCACACTCTAAGGGCTGACCTTGTGGAGGGGCAGCAGTCCGTACTCCAAGGCCCGGCCTGCTGGGGGGCACACGAGTCCACACTCTGAGGGCTGGCCTGCTGGGGGACACACGAGTCCACACTCTGAGGGCTGGCCTGCTGGGGGACACACGAGTCCACACTCCAAGGCCTGGCCTGCTGGGGGGCACACGAGTCTACACTCGGAGGGCTGGCCTGCTGGGGGGCACATGAGTCCACACTCCAAGGCCTGGCCTGCTGGGGGCACACGAGTCCACACTCCGAGGGCTGGCCTGCTGGGGGGCACACGAGTCCACACTCCAAGGCCTGGCCTGCTGGGGGGCACACGAGTCCACACTCCGAGGGCTGGCCTGCTGGGTGACACACGAGTCCACACTCCGAGGCCTGGCCTGCTGGGGGGCACACGAGTCCACACTCCGAGGGCTGGCCTGCTGGGGGCACACGAGTCCACACTCCGAGGGCTGGCCTGCTGGGGGGCACACGAGTCCACACTCCGAGGGCTGGCCTGCTGGGTGACACACGAGTCCACACTCTGAGGGCTGGCCTGCTGGGGGGCACACGAGTCCACACTCCGAGGGCTGGCCTGCTCGGGGCACACGAGTCCACACTCTGAGGGCTGGCCTGCCCAGGCGGGAACAGGAGTCCACTCTGAGGGCTGGCCCACCTGGGGGGCAGGTTGGCTTTCCTGTGAGTGCCCCCTTCCTGCCCCCCAGGTATGCACTGGCCTCCCACTTCTTCTGGGGCCTGTGGTCAACCCTCCAGGCCTCCATGTCCACCATAGAGTTTGGTTACCTGGTAGGTATAGGGGGGCAGGGGACACAACATTTCCTTGGGGACCTGGCAAGCCTGGCTCCTCACTGCTCTGGGCGCCGGTCTTTCTCCAGGAGTATGCCCAGTCCCGGTTCCAGTTCTATTTCCAGCAGAAGAGCCAGCTGACCAGCTCGCCCCCCTCGTCTTGACAACCCTTACGGGCGCTGGGATTTCCTCTGAGCCTCCAGGGCAGGACCTTGGAGGGCAGGACAGAGAGGATGGGGCTGTGCCCCCAAGTGAGGGCTCCCCACCTTGTCCCCTGCTATGTTACCCAAGACAATAAAGAGCTGCTTCCTCCACACCCTGGCCTGCTCCCTAAGTGACACACCCTGCTCCGTCCAGCGCCCACCCTGCCCCTTGCAGTACCCTGTCTTGGCTGAAGCTCAGAGCTATAAATGCTGGGAGGACTCAAGGGAAGGGCTGGGGGCCAGGCTGGGAGTCCCGCGCCAGAGATTGGGGACAGGCATCCAGCTGACACCCTGGTGACCTTTTCCCTACATTCGGCTATTTTTAGTTCTAATACTAGGATTCTCACGTGAACCCTTGCCCCGCCCCTGCCCTCAGTCTCTCAGACCTCTGAGCAACCTTCAGCCTGCAGGAGCCCTGCCTGGGTTCACAGAGGGGGTTCTGGTTCCCGCCCCACTTCGGCTTCTCGACCCCCATTTGGGAGTCGGTGTCAGGTTCCCGGTAAGGACAGGGTGGGGTGGCTAGGCCTGAAGGACGTGGGGACGCAGGCCTGGGTGGCCGGCCCCCCCCCACACACACAGGAGCGAATCTGCACTGTGAGTAGGGCTAGTGCAGGGCGGCCTGCCCGACTCAGCCCCTCGGCACGTGCGGGGGGGGGGTCCCTTGTGGGTGCCCAGGGGGGTCGCGCCGAACCCAGCCTCAGTTCGGGACTCGGCTCCCCGCGGTTGCTCTGCCCCACTTCGCCCGCCTGCACTCCAAGGCAGCCTCTCGTGGTCTCTGGGGTCCCCGAAGCCTTCAAGCTCCATCCGGCAGTAGCGCGAGGGTTTCACGGCAGTTGACCTGGCCTGAGGGCAGGTCCTGGGCGCGAGGCATGGGACGCACGCAGGCCGCGGCACCGGGTGGGCTGCAGGGCGGGGGTTGGGACACGCACGAGTTGGGATGGGCTGGGGAGGGGGCGGGCTTCAACATGCAGTAGACCCGGGGCGGGGGTTGTCCTGAGCGCCCCCCCCCCCCCCGCACCCCAGCAGGTGCCGACCAACCCTCAGGATGGCGGAAGCACACCAGGCTGTGGCCTTCCAGTTCACTGTGACCCCAGAAGGGGTTGACTTTCGGCTCAGTCGGGAGGCCCTGAAACACGTCTACCTTTCGGGAATCAACTCCTGGAAGAAGCGCTTGATCCGCATCAAGGTGGGCGTGGGCGGCGCAATTTCCCTAGCCCCTGCTCCTGACAGGTGCAGAGCAGAGCCCTCCGGAGGCATGGGAGGCATGAGAGGCAGGGTTAGCTGCTGTCTGGGTCCCCAGCGCCACCTAACCTGGCAGCTGAGGACGGGCTCCAACGGCACAAGGTGGAAGGCCGCGATGAGCGTGGGCTGGGAGGCCAGAGGCCCTCGGTCCCCCTGCCTGCTTCAGGGGCCTCCTCCCTGCTCCTCAGAATGGCATCCTCAGGGGTGTATATCCGGGCAGCCCCACCAGCTGGCTGGTCGTTGTCATGGCAACCATGGGCTCCTCCTACTGCAAGGTGGACATTTCCATGGGACTCATCTGCTGCATCCAGAAGTGCCTCCCCGAGGGGTAAGTAGCTATCCCCAGGGAGCCTGGGCCTAGCCTAGGCAGCACAGTGGCCATCGGTGGCCTGAGGGGCAGCTGTCTGCCCCAGATCAGCTTGTTGTGGAATGTACTCAGCCTGGATGGTTCCAGAAAAGCCCTTCCCCCACAAGACAGCTCAGTGGTCAGGAGATGCCGGCCTGCCAGCCTGGCCCCAGTGGCGTCTCTAGCCCTCACTCCTTCTCCATCAGGAACGGCTCCTACCACACGCCACAGACACGGGCACTTCTCAGCATGGCCATCTTCTCCACGGGCGTCTGGGTGACCGGCATCTTCCTTTTCCGCCAAAGCCTGAAGCTGCTGCTCTCCTATCATGGGTGGATGTTTGAGATGCATGGCCGGACCAGTCGCTTCACTAAGATCTGGACTGTGAGCAGGGGCTTGGGGCTGAGCTGGAGTGGTGGCAGGCAGGGCTCTGGTGCCTGGCAAGTGGGTTTGTTCTGGTGGTTGTAAGGGCTCCCACCCCAACACTGCCCACACCCCTAGATCTGTGTCCGCCTCCTGTCCAGCCGACGACCCATGCTCTACAGCTTCCAGTCATCTTTGCCCAAGCTCCCTGTGCCCAGCGTGCCAGCCACCATCCAGAGGGTGAGGGCCTGGGTCAGGCGTCCCAGCAAGCAGGGGTGGCTGAGTTTGCCATGTAGGATGGGGAGAGAGGCAGACTGTGAAGAGTAGTGGGGCTGGGCCGAGGGTGGAGTTGGGGTGAGGGCTGAGGCAGAGCGGCAGGGCTGGCGCGGCCCCCACAGTCACAATGGCTCCACTGGACAGTACTTGGAATCTGTGCGGCCCTTGCTGGGTGACGAGGAATATTACCGCATGGAGACGCTAGCCAAAGAATTCCAGGACAAGACTGCCCCCCGGCTGCAGAAATACCTGGTGTTCAAGTCCTGGTGGGCAACAAACTATGTGAGTGTCACCCTGGGGCTTGGCAAACCCCTCCTGGGGTCCTGCAGCTCCACCCTCACTTCCGACCTTCCCACAGGTAAGCGACTGGTGGGAGGAATACATCTATCTCCGAGGGAGGAGCCCCCTCATGGTGAACAGCAACTACTATGTCATGGTGAGAGCTGGAGCCCCATGGGGCGAGAGGGAGTGTCCGGCTGTGGGGCAGAGGTCCTGGAGGAGGTCCCAGAGCCCTGAGACAAAGTTTCCATGCGGGGAGGGGAGGTCTGAGGGAAGGGAAGTGGGGAAAAGAACTCCTGGAGCTTGCAAAGAGAAAAGGCCAGGAATGCCACCACTGGCCCCTACCCCTGCTCAGCTTAGGCCCTGTCCTTCCTCCGTGGCTCAGGCCCTGGCCTCCCAGCCACAGGTTCCCAGGGACTCCCCGAAGCCTGGCTGGCTGGCTGCGAGTGGAGGACCATGTGACCAACTCCCCGCAGCCACCTCCCCCTGTCCAAGACACACAGGATGCCAAGTGGCTTGTTGGCCTTGCCCACCCTCACGGGCTGTCTTTCCATACCAGAGACCTCCAGCCAGGTTTTGGTGGGGGAAGCCCTTCCTGTAATCAAAGCAAAATGGGCAAAGGCACAGCTCATGTCGAAGCTGAAGCAGTGGGGTGGGAGGGGCACTGATTCCGAGCAGGTCTGTCTGGAAGTGCAGGCCCCTGGGCAGTGGATCCTGAGGGGTACCCACCGCGGCCCTGCTGTGTCCCCAGGACCTGGTGCTGGTCAGGAACACGGAAGTGCAGGCCGCCCGTGTGGGAAACGCTGTGCATGCTATGATCATGTACCGCCGCAAGCTGGACCGCGAGGAGATCAAGCCTGTGAGTTGTTGGGGGGATTGGGGTGGAGGGAGGGGTGCTGTGGCTGGGGAGCAGGTGGAGGGGCGCTGCGTCTGGACATGCTGTGCTCCCTGCAGGTAATGGCTCTTGGGATTGTTCCCATGTGCTCCTACCAGATGGAGCGGATGTTCAACACCACCCGGATCCCTGGCCGGGAGACAGGTACCACTGACCACAGCTGAGCCCCTCCCTCCCACTGGGCACCAGGGTTCCAGAACTGTGAGAAGCCATCAGTGTGTGACAGACACTGGACACTGGGGCTGGACCCCAAGGGCCCTCGTGGAGTCCCTCCCTCCAGGCTGACTGTGCCTAGGGAGGCAATTGTGTGAGTCGGAGTGGCAGTGCAGGTAGCACTTCACCATGACACCCACACCTTCCATTTGTGACACTGTGTCCTCAGGTAGCTACACACTTCGCTAGCACTTCTTTTTTTCTCTTAAGATTTTTAAAAAATATTTATTTATTTATTTTATTGGAAAGTAAGATATATATAGAGGAGGAGAGACAGAGAGGAAGATCTTCCATCCGATGATTCACTCCCCAAGTGGCCGCAACAGCTGGTGCGCGCCAATCCAAACCCAGGAGGCAGGAACCTCCTCCAGGTCTCCCATGCAGGTGCAGAGTCCCAAGGCTTTGGGCCGTCCTTAACTGCCTTCCCAGGCCACAGGCAGGGAGCTGGATGGGAAGTGGAGCTGCCAGGATTAGAACCGGCGCCCAAATGGGATCCCGGCGTGTTCAGGGTGAGGACTTTAGCTGCTAGGCCACGGCGCCGGGCCCTCTTTTAAGATTTGTTTTATGTATTTGAAAGGTAGAGTTACAGAGAGAGATCTTCTGTCTGCTGGCTTATTCTCTTGACAGCCTCAGTGGCCAGGACTGGGCCAGTAAAAGCTAGGGGCCTAGATCTCCATTCAGGTTTCCCATGTGGTTGGCAGGGGTACATACACTGGTACCACCATCCATGTTTTCCCAGGAGTCCTGTGCTCTCAGGAGATGCCAGCCTTGTTGGCAGTATCCCACCCCAATGTACTGCAGTACTGGCCCTGTTTCTTGGACTGTGAGGGCCCTCCCAGGATTGCTGTGTGGATTCACTCACTAAGGAAAAGCCCTGGGCAGAGGCTGGGCTGAGAGGATCAGCAGGAACTACCCAGGGTGTGTGGAGATGGAAGGCATCAGCCCTTCCCTACAGATAGCCAGGGCTGGCAGTTCCCATGGCCGGGGCTCAACTGTCCTCCCATGACACAGCCAGGGCCAGGACTCCGTGGCCGAGCCTCAGCTGCCCGGACACAGCCGGGGGGCGCCATGGCCAAGCCTGTTTTTATTGCCCTCTCACAGATGTGCTACAGCACCTGTCAGACAGCAGGCATGTGGCCGTCTACCACAAGGGCCGCTTCTTCAAGGTGTGGCTGTATGAGGGCTCCCGCCTGCTCAGCCCCCGGGAGCTGGAGCTGCAGTTCCAGAGGATCCTGGACGACCCATCCCCACCTCAGCCTGGGGAGGAGAAGCTGGCAGCCCTCACTGCAGGAGGGAGGTATGGAGCAGTGGGGAGGTGTGCTGACTGTGGCTCGGGGCCACAGCAGAGGCTGAGGCTGCTAGCCTCGGAGTGGCTGTAGGTGGATTCCCTCCAGGACCATCTGCCACCCTATCAGGCCCTGTCTCCAAGCCCAGCCGGGTCTCGAGATGTCCACAGGGGCCCCATAGTTGGCATGCCGTTGGTCTGCAGGGTGGAGTGGGCACAGGCCCGCCAGGCCTATTTCAGTTCCGGCAAAAACAAGGCTGCGCTGGAGGCCGTCGAGCGTGCTGCCTTCTTCGTGGCCCTGGATGAGGAGGCCCACGCCTACAACCCCGAAGATGAAGCCAGCCTCAGCCTCTATGGCAAGGCGCTGCTGCACGGCAACTGCTACAACAGGTGTGCACGTCCCCCCATGGGCAGAGCTCCGCATTCAAGGAGAGTTGACAGGGCTAGTTAGGGTTAGAGCTAGGGCATAATTGTAGAATTAGGGTTGAGGTGAAAGGGTTAGGGAGAGATTAGGTTTAGAGTTAATGTTTAGGGATTGGCTTGGTCAGGGTCATGATCAGTGAGCTACGTGACCTCAGCCCCCAGAGCTGAGCCATCCCCTGACCCACTCCTTCTGCAGGTGGTTCGACAAGTCTTTCACTCTCATTTCCTTCAAAAACGGCCAGTTGGGCCTCAACACGGAACATGCGTGGGCTGATGCCCCTATCATTGGGCACCTCTGGGAGGTAATAGGGCTGGGCAAGGGACCTGGAGGGCAGGCCTGCAGGTGGCAGTCAGATTCTCAGCTTGACCTCTCCCTGCAGTTCGTCCTGGGCACAGACACCTTTCATCTGGGCTACACAGAGACTGGGCATTGCCTGGGCAAGGCAAACCCCACACTCGCACCTCCTCAGCGGCTGCAGTGGGACATCCCTGAGCAGGTACAGGGTGGGGGGGAGTGGGACAGTCATGAGTCATCTATCTCTCCCGCCCCTACCACCACCTGGCCCAGCCCTTGACAGAGCAGCTCAGGATACTGTGTGGGCTCTAGGCTGGCCACAGGGATTGGGGGGACCCGGGAGCTGTTTGTGGTTGTGGAAAGGTAGGTGTGTGAGGCTGTCATCTGCAGAGCCCCTGTGGTGTGGCCCCGGAGGCTCTGCCCCAGCTGACTTCTCCTGTCTCGTCAGTGCCAGGCCGTCATCGAGCGCTCGTACCAGGTGGCCCGGGCACTGGCGGACGACGTGGAGCTGTGCTGCTTCCAGTTCTTGCCCTTTGGGAAAGGCCTCATCAAGAGATGCCGCACCAGCCCAGACGCCTTTGTGCAGATCGCCCTGCAGCTGGCCCACTTCCGGGTAGGACCCCCTGAGGCAGGGTGGGAGCCCCCAGTGGGGTGGGGTGAGGGGCCACCAACAAGATTCACCCCTCTGTGTCTACCAGGATAAGGGAAAGTTCTGCCTGACCTACGAAGCCTCAATGACCAGAATGTTCCGGGAGGGGCGGACAGAGACTGTGCGTTCCTGTACCAACGAGTCCACAGCCTTCGTGCAGGCCATGGTGGAGGGGTCCCACATGGTGAGCTGCGCCTGCTCCTTGCCCCCGACGATCCCATCCCAGTGAGGCTGAGGCCATTTGCTCCCTACCCCTTCTTGATCCTCAGAAAGCCGACCTCCAAGATCTCTTTCGGAAGGCTTCGGAGAAGCACCAGCACATGTACCGCCTGGCCATGACCGGGGCTGGCATCGACCGACACCTCTTCTGCCTTTACCTGGTCTCCAAGTACCTAGGTGTCAACTCCCCTTTCCTGGCTGAGGTCAGTGAGCTGGGCAGGACCCAGGCCCTGCTCTGCAGGGTGCTTGAAGCAAGCTCCGGCCTTCCCACACACACTGCCCCCCTGGGTCTGCCAGCTGGAGCTGGCCTTCCCACCCACACCTGCCAGGACTGCCCCCCAGATCTGCCAGCTGGAGCCGGCCTGCCCCCCTGGCCTTGAGAGCCCACAGGAAGTTGCTCTTGTGTGTGACATGTGGGGTGCACACAGAGCTGAGAGGAACTGACAGGTCACACGATGGTCTCTGCCAGAGGCTAAGGGACCTGAGGCCTGTGCTGTGTCCACTCGTGCAGCCTCAGCAGGGCAGCGCTGGCTAGAGCAGGCCTTCAGCCTGCTGCTTGGGCATCTGACCAGCTGTGTCCGCCCTGTGGCAGGTGCTCTCAGAACCCTGGCGCCTTTCCACCAGCCAGATTCCTCAGTCCCAGATCCGCATGTTCGACCCAGAGCAGCATCCCAACCACCTGGCTCCTGGTGGCGGCTTTGGCCCCGTGAGTGCCCTGTAGGGGGGTGGGCAGCAGCGCCTGCAGGGGTTTCTGGAGCGAGTGTGGACATGGACCGGGGCAGGGGCGCTAGCTTGGAGGGCAGCACAGTCTCAGGCCTGCAGGGAGGCAGAGTGGACACCATGGGCCAGGGACACACCCTCCCAGATCCCCTCCTTGCTGGGCATGGCCATGCTTGGGGCTGGTTTGAGGTGTGGAACAAAGTGCTACTCTTCTGAAATCTAAACAGGCTCCGTGTGGGAGCCAGTATGTTCCACTGATGGGTGAGCTAGTTGGAAGAATGGGACAGCAGCCTAGAGTGTGAACTCCCTCTGGGGATTGGAAGGTCCCAGATGCCAGGTGAGGGCCCAGAGTGCCCACTGGGTGTGCTCCTGACCTTGGGGAAAGAGCAGCAGCAGCAGCAGCAGCAGCAGCTGGCACTCAGCTCTCCACTCATGGCTCCCTCGTCCCCACACTGCCCTCAGGTGGCAGATGATGGCTATGGCGTTTCCTACATGATCGCAGGCGAGAACACCATCTTCTTCCACGTCTCCAGCAAGTTCTCAAGCTCGGAGACTGTAAGTTCCCCCTTTGTGCCGGCAGCAGTCACCCAGGCGCACGGTCCCTCATGGGGGGACGGAGGGCTGGGGTACCTGAAGGTGCATCGAAGCTCTTGTCATCCACAGAATGCCCAGCGCTTCGGAAACCACATCCGTCAGGCCCTGCTGGACATCGCTGATCTTTTCCAAGTCCCCAAGGCTGACCGTTGAGGATAGAAGTGCCAGCTAACCTCCCCTGCCCCATGCTGGGCAACAAGAGGACTAGGATGGCTCAGACATAAGGGGTGGCCACGTCCAGGCTCCAGGGACAGCACTGGCAGCTGCTGTCCCATGGCACAGGCTGCTCCCAAGGGCCCCAGTGGTAGAGGTGGGATTGGAGCAGGGAGAGAATTTGAATTAGCTTTTTCTTGGTAAACACTAATAAAAATAAGGCTGTGTAATTCTCTCTCAGCCCTTAGGTTCCTGTGTTTTGTTTGGCCTTCCCCAACTCGGGTATGTGCATCTGGGATAAGCCCTCGCTTCACAACTTGCACCTGCTGCCTAGGGCTGCTGCTCTGCCAGATGAGAGGGTCCACTCCCCTGCACCCCACCCAGGCGAGCCTTCTGTACTCCTCTGGGCCCAGCACAGTCCTGAGGTCCAGGTAACAGGTAGGCTTATCTCTGAGAGGGCACATGAGATATGCCTTCTCTCAGGTCAGTGAACCTGCTGTAAGTGTGTGCGGCCCTGACTTACTGGGCGATGGGCCGGAGTGCACCTGCAGTACTACCCTGCACTCTAGAGCTCCACTGAGGGGCCACTATGGGTTGACCTAGCCTTGTGCTGGGCTGTCTGCCCAATGGGATCCACTCCGAGGTGAGGTAGGCACATGTGGTTTGGACACAGAGCAGCAGCTAGTAGGAAGTCAGAAGGCTTTGGAGCAAGAGGTGAAGAAGTACTTCCTGAATGCCTGCAGTATACAAGGCACTGGGATAGCAATCAGCAGACCTGGCGAACACAGCCACTTCCCCAGTGGCTTGGAGTCCCTGTGGCAGACAGACAACAGCCAGGGATTGGAGGATGGCACAGGAAGTCTGCCAGTAACGAGGGAGGGATGGGTGGCCATTTCAGAGGGAGGCAGAGATGTGTGTTGCAGTCCTGAAGAAGAGGGAGCAGGCTCTGTCCCTGTTACATGTACCAGCATGGCGGAGAACTTCCTGACAGGACAGCGAGAGCCCAGCTGTCAGCAGTCCAAGGGGGAGGGCAGAAGAGGGCAGGTGGGACACAGTGCCAAGTGCTGGGTATGGGAGGAGTGATGTCACTTGCCTGTTTCAGGTGGATGCTGCTCTAGCTGAACAGTGTCAGAACGGTGTCAGAGTAGGAAGGGGGATAAACCCTGTGGGGGCAGTGCTTATGGTGGAGGCATTGTGCCAAAGAGGGTGGGCTTACACTAAGGCATTGCCATAGGAATGGAGAATGAGAGTGATTGGGTGAAGATTTTTAAATCAGATTGGACTTAACTGTAAGATCTATGAAAATGTCTCATACATTCTTCAAAGATAGATAGAAAGAAGGAAAGAAAAGTCTAGACTCTATCAGTGTTGCATGTGTTTAAAAACCTTGAGGCCACATAAGACTCTCCTTTGAGTGGCCATGAATTTGTAAGTGTTACATTCCACATCCAGTGTTGCCTCGGATTCTCTTGACTGTCTGCCTGGGTGCTGCCTCACCTCCCAGGGAAAGTGTCTGGGTTAGGGTTGGCTTCTGGGACCATTACCTCACCCCGTCCTGGGAGAGCAAGGAGCAGTTTTCAATAAGCTGGCTTTTCAGCATTGTGATAGGGCAGGTTAAGCTGCTGCCTGCTGCAATGCCAGCACCCCATGTGAGCACTGGCTCATGTCCTGGGCACTCCACTTTAAATCCAGCTTCCTGCTAACAGCCTCTGCCACCCACATGAGAAATCTGGAAGAAGCTCCTGGCTTTTGCCTGGCCCAGCCCCAGCTGCTGCAGCTAGCTAATGAACCCCTAGAGGGAAAAATCTCTGTGTAACTCTTTCAAATAAATAAGTAAAATCCTTAACAACAAAATACTGGCTTTTAATTTATCTTGGGGGCCCGGCACAATAGTGTAATGGTTAAGGTCCTTGCCTTGAACGCACCGGGATCCCATAAGGGCGCCGGTTCTAATCCCAGCAGCTCCACTTCCCTTCCAGCTCCCTGCTTGTGGCCTGCAAAAGCAGTTAAGGATGGCCCAAAGCCTTGGGACCCTGCACCCACATGGGAGACCTGGAAAGAAATTCCTGGCTCCTGGCTTTGGATCGGTGCAGCACCAGCTGTTGCGGCCAATTGAGGAGTGAATCATCGGATGGAAGATCTTCCTCTCTGTCTCTCCTCCTCTCTGTACATCTGCCTTTCCAATAAAATAAATAATTTAAAAAATTTTTATCTTGGAACTTACCAAAGGTCTATCTGATCTTTTCCTAGTTCAAGTGAGAGAAGACACTTGATCATAAATCTCCATAGAACTCCCCAGACCTAAGTAGGTTCCCTCCTCTGTGGGTTGCAAATGGACAGTAGTTAAGTTTGGTAGGCATAACAGATAAATCCTAAAACCTCAATGGCTTCATAACAGAGGCTTAATTTTTTTTTTTGCTCAGGCCACTTCCTGAAATGTTAGCACCCCATGTGAGCACTGGTTCAAGTCTTAGCTGCTCCACTTCCAATCCAGCTCCCTGCTAATTCACCCGGGAAGGCAGCAACAGATGGCCCATGTGTTTGGAGCTCAGCTACCCACATGAGAGTCCAGGTTCTTGCCTTGGGCTTGCCTGGCCCAGCTCTGCCATTGCTCAGCCTTTCTCCCCCACCCCCGCTCTTTGTATTCTGTAGATACATATAATATATATATATTCATATATATCCATACATATACCAGTTAGCTGAAGTGGAGGCCTTTATTTGAGGCTGCCCAAGGATCTGCCTTCTACTGATACTTTTTTTTTTTCTTTTTAAGACATTAAAAAAAATTTACTTTTATTGGAAAGTTAGATTTTACAGAGTGGAGAGAAAGATCTTCCATCCGCTGGTTCACTCCCCAAGTAGCCGCATCTGTTGGTGCTGATTCAATCCAAAGCCAGGAGCCAGGAGCTTCTTCCGGGTCTCCCACGTGGGTGCAGGTCCCAAGGCTTTGCGCTATCTTCTACTGCTTTCTCAGACCACAAGCAGGGAGCTGGAAGGAAGTAGAGCAGCCAGGACACAAACTGGCGTCCATATGGGATCTCACAGAATGCAAGGCAAGGACTTTAGCCAGCAGGCTACCATGCCGGGCCCAAGATTTTTTTTTTTTTAAGATTTATTTTTATTGGAAAGGTAGACCAGATTTACAGAGAGAAGGAGAGACAGAGAGGAAGATTTTCATCAGCTAGTTTACTCCCCAAATGGCTCCCACAGCTGGAACTGAGTCCATCAGAGGCCAGGAGCTTCTTCTGGGTCTCCCATGCAGGTGAGGGTCCCACGACTTTGGGCTGTTCCCCACTGCTTTCCCAGGTCATAAGCAGGGGGTTGAATGGTAAGTGGAGCAGCTGGGACATGAACCAGTGCCCACATGAGATCCTGGTGCTTGCAAGGTGAGGATTAGCCTCTTGAGCCATTGCACCACCCTGCTGGTAGTTGCTAAGTGGCCTTGGCCATCAGCACTGAGTAGGTCTAAGAGGTAAGAGGCTTTGATGGGCCTGGCCTGACTGGTCAAGGGTGTGTATTCCCGAGAGCCAGAGCCATCCTAGCCTGTGCTGTGAAGGATGCCTCAGTACAGCCCCATGTACCAGTCAGGCCAGGCACCCTTACTTCACAGTCCGAGTGATCTGCCAAGTCCTACCTAGCGAAGCAGGCTCGTGCAGAGCCCTCCCTTGACCTCAGTGGAACTCCACACCTCCTTACACTTCCCACAGGCCATCTTCATGACCCATCAGTTATCCTGTTGTGTATAGCAGGCACCTCGCAGCAGTAAGGGACAGTGGACAGCTAGGCTCAGGGAGACAGGAACCAGCAGCTTGGGGAACGGATATGGTCCAGGAAATAGTTACCCAAAACCCAGGGAAATTGGGGCTGGTGCAGCACCACAGGTTAAGCCAGCCTCCCATATCAGGGCACCAACTGGCCAGGTTCTCTGCTTCCAATGCAGCTCCCTGCTAGCGCTTGGGAAAGCAGCAGAAGACACCCCATGCCCGACCCCGTCACATGGTAAACCCAGACGGAGTTCCGGGATCCAGACTCGGGCTTGACCAGCCCAGAGCAAGCTTACGCAGCTCTCTCTCTCTGAAATGAGTGAATGAAATTTTTTTTTAAGATTTATTTTATTTTTATTACAAAGTCAGATATACTGAGAGGAGGAGAGACAGAGAGGAAGTGGAGCTGCCGGGATTAGAACCAGCGGCCATATGGGATCAAGGCGAGGACCTTAGCCACAGCTGTGCTTCCTTCTTTGCCGTCAGTTAAACAGCAGAGTCCAAGAAACTTCAATGAGCCTCAGATTGGCGAAGACTCAAATGCAAGTGCTGAAACCCCAAGTTAACCTTCCAGACAGACTTGCCCTTCTCGGCGAGCGTCGGCACCGGCCTGGCCCCTTTCCCCTCTCGTCCAACCACCCCACAGACGGGAACGGCGCCTCCTGGCCTCGTCCTGTTCCCGGCTGCCGGAGAGGAGCAGGGCAGCGAGGCCTCCCGGGCCACGCCGCCTCCCGGGACCCCGCGCCGCCACTCTGGTCGCCCCCGGGCGCCCCGCTCTTCCGCCCCAAGCCAGCCAATGAGAGCGAGCGGCAAGGTCGGGGGCGGGCCCGGTAACGGAAAGGGGCGGTGCCGCTTCCGGCCTCGGGCGGCCGTGGAGGGCACCGCCGTGGACCGGAGTGGACCCGGGTGGACCGGAGCGGGCGAGTGCGGGAGGTGAGCAGGCGGGCCGCTGGGGCCGTCGCCGCGGACCCGCCCCCGGGACCCGGCCGCCCACAGTGCACAGCGGACCTGCCGTTCCGACACCTCACTGTTCACCTCGGGCCCGGGACGCCCGGTTCCGGGCTCGCCTCCTGCGCCGCTCGACCTCGCAGTCATCTCCGTGAACGCCCCATTTTTCCTCAGTGAACGCCCACTTCTCCCCTCACGCTCCTCAGTCCACACCCCTCTTCTCTTCTCAGGCTCCTCAGCCCTGAATTGAGCTTGGTTCGTTCAGAACCTTTCTCCAGTTGCTTCCCAAGTTTTGTCAGTCCTTTAACTCAAATTTTCATCTCAAATGTCTTAAATACCACTAGTTTAGTATGTGAGAACAAAATGCTACCAGGACCCAATGCTCAGCTCTGTTTATTTGTTATTTGAACTTGGCTTAGTTAACATCTCTGAGATTTGTTTTTCTCATCCCAGATTTGGGGTAATAATAATACTTTCTTTGTAGGGCCGTTACAAAGATTAAAATATTTAGAACAGCATCTGGCTGGGTGTAGGTGCAGCAGAGCGTTCAGAAGCATCAGAAAGGTGCCGACTGCAGTGATCTGTGAGAAACGGACATGCCTGTTTGGGGCAGAGAGCGGGTATCCAGGGATGCTTCTGGAATGTTCAGTGATGTGGCCGAAAGAGGAATTTCACATGACAAGACATTGGTTTGAAACTGCAGGAAGACTTTGGATTGAGTGGTTATTACTCTCCAAAGAGTCTTGCTTTGCAAGTTTGTTTTTGCCAAACTGATGTCCATGATGAAAGGGAATATCTGTTTATTTACTTATTTATATGTGTATTTCAATATTTATTGTAATTTCAAAGGCATTTTTTTTTAACAGAGAGTGAAAAAGAGACAGAAGATCAGTCTTGCATCCATCTGCTGGTTCACTCCTCAAATGGCTGCAGTGGCCAGAGCTGAGCTGATCCAAAGCTGGGAGCTTCTCCCAGGTATCCCACATGCGACTCAGGCCTTCCTCTGCTGCTTTCCCAGGCTGTAAAGCTGGGAGCTGGATCAGAAGTAGAGCAGTTGGGACGTAAGCTGGCACCCAAACACTAGTGAGTGGAGAAATAGCCTGATACACCACTTGTTTATTTTCTAATCCCAAACTTTTGAAATACTGCTTGGTTTATAATCAGCAAGTGATTACCTTAATAAATAGATGGTATGGCTGAAGGTGGGAATGTAGAGCGGACATGAATAGTTAATGACAAATATGAGCTGTGGTGCCGCGAACAGCACTTTATAAGCAGAAAGAAATCAATTGAGAGTTTGCTATGGCCTGGCAGTTCGGATGCCTGCGTCCTGCACTGGAGGACCTGAGTTCTACTCTAGGATCCAGCTTCCTGCTAACTGTGGACCCTGGCAGACAGCAGAACGGCTGAAGTGATTGGGACCCTGCTACTCACGGGGTGGAGAACTGGTCAGTTCTTAGTTCCCAGCTTCGTTCTGGTCCAACTGGCAGTTGAAGACACTGGGGGAGAGAACCAAATGGGCACTCAGTCTATATCTCTTTCTCTCCATCTGTGTCTGTCTGACAGCAATTAAGTAAAAAGAAATACTTTTAAATTGGTATTTACTTATGTAAGTTACAAATTAGAATTTTGGGAATTAAATACAATGGATGAATCTTATTCTAAGTCTTGTGGATTTTTAAAAAATATTTATTTTTATTGGAAAGTCCAATTTACAGAGAGAGACACAGAGAAAGATCTTCCATTAACTGGCTCATTCTCCTATGTGGCTGCAGTGGTAGTTACAATGATGTAGTTACAATAATGCTGGGTTTGTTTCTTGTTTTGTTTTTGCATGTGCTGGTAAACATTTGCCATCTTACTTCCCACTTTCCTGGTGTTTTCAGTTGCTCATCCATTTAAGAAGCACTTCTGTTATCCCATGCAGGTTTTCAGTTCTCCCGCCTCAGATTTTTAGAGTTCCCTTAGCTCCATGAGGTTTAATAATGATCAAAGAACACTGGCTGGAAGGCACTGCACCCTCTGAGAATATGGCTTCTATAACAGAACATACCCAAGCAGGCGGCTGGATCAATGACATTGGAGAACAAAATAGGCAGGATAGAAATTTGGGAGTTACAGCCCAGCACAGTGGCCTATGGCTGGGGTCCTTACCTTGCCCATCCCATATGGGCACCAGTTCATGTCCTGGCTGCTCCTCTTCGCATCCAGCTCCCTGCTTGTGGCTGGGGAAAGCAGTTGAGGACGGCCCAAAGCCTTGGGACCCTGCACCTGCATGGGAGACCTGGAGAAAGCTTCTGGCTCCTGCCTTTGGATTGGCTCAGCTGGGGCTGTTGTGTAGTTCTGGCTGTTGTGACCACGTGGGGGAGTGAATTGGCAGATGGAGACTCTTTCTCCGTGTCTCTCCATCTCTCTGTCTCTCTGTATCTGAGTTGCCAATAAAAAATAAATGGAGGGTCGCCACCCTCTCTCAGAATGACCATCAGGATCACTCCAGCAACCCCTCAAAACAAACAAACAAACTAGAATAGATAGAGAACAATAAGGAAAGCTTTGAAACAGACAGGAAACGGTCAGCAGGGATGCACTTATAACTCACTGGGTGGGACACAAAGATTAGTTACTCCTCACTGGGGTATTGAAGATTTCTCTGCACACCCCTCCTAAAAATGTTCACCTAAACTGTTGACATATGTCTTATTAGAGTTTTAGAGTTAGACTACCCGAAAAACAGCCAGGTTCAGCAAAATCATGCTTCAACGCTATAAACTGCTAAATACTAAAGTAAAGATAGACATGAGACAGCTGAATAGTAATCTATAGCCATTTTAAGGTGTATAGAACCCAGTTGTATATAAACTAATCATTGAAATGTCAATGTAGAAGTCACAGGATGTGGTTCAGAACTTGCATTCTTTTTTTTTCTTTTTCTCTTTTAACATATTAGTTACGCAATACCATGTCAACTAATTCCATAACGTTATAAATTGTTACTGATAAAATGTCGGGGCTTTTAATTAAACGGGATGATACTCTGCTGGCTCTACCTTCAGACCAGAGATGGTCTCCCCAAGAAACCGTTGAATTTATCTGGACAATAAGATGCTGGACTTTATGCTTGATAGATGCTTGCAATGAAAGAATCTCAACTGAATTTGAACTGTGGTAATGCAACAAGGTGCAGGAATCCACCATGTGGGGGGGACTCCCACAACAGCCATAATAGGGGAGGAAGAAAATGGAGAGCCCATCATGATGGCCTAGCAGCTAGGGTCTTTGTCTTATGCTGGGATCCTATATGGGCGCTGGTTCTAATCCCAGAAGCCCCATTTCCCATCCAACTCCCTGCTTGTGGCATGGGAAAGCAGTCGAGAAAGGCCCGAAACCTTGGGATCCTACACTCGCGTGGGAGACTCCGAAGAAGCTCCTGGCTTCTGGCTCCTGGCTTCGGATTGACTCAGCTCCAGCTGTTGTGGCCACTTGGGGAGTGAATCATTGGAGGGTAGATCTTCCTTTCTGTCTCTCCTCTTCTCTGTATATCTTCCTTTCAAAAAAAAAAAAAAAAAACTTAAAAAAAAGTAAATGGATCCTTGTGGGGGGGCTGTGAAAGAAGAAAAAATGTGGGAGTTATTAGCCAATAGATCATATTCTCTATTTCAGTTAATATCACCATGGAAGTTAGAAATCATCTCGTTGTATCAGTTAGCCCTGCAAACCTAGACCCATGAAATCTACCAAATTCTGTTGGCTCGTCTTCCTACCTCACATCATGGGGCTCATTACTGCAGGCTGTGGCCATGCTCTTCCCAACTGGTCTTCCTGCCTTGCTTCTCCCACACAGCAGCCAGAGCCACCATTTCACACGTGCTGCATGACACCCCACCGCCAGCCTCCAGAGGCGGCCCTGCTGAGAAGCAAAGTTCTTGCCTACTTAATACGTTTCTTCTTCTCCACTGCTTTACCAGCTCCATTCTGTGGTGGGGTTTTTTTTCCCTTTTTTTCTGCTTCTCAAAGTATACCACACCCACTTTTCTGTTTAGATTCTGACTTTAGCCATTGTAGTTATCAGTTCAAATGTCGCTTCATTAGAAAAGACTCTGTTTACACACTGAAGATCCCTCTCCCTACACAAGATCTTCTATTATACTATCCTAATTTTATTTTTGTTTTTTAGTTTTATTGGAAAGTCATATATACACAGAGGAAGAGAGAGAGAGAGGAAGATCATCTGTTCATTGACTCACTCCCCAAGTGGCCGTGATGGCTGAAGCTACACTAATCCAGAGCCAAGTGCCAGGAGCTTCTTCCAGGTCTCCCACATGGGTGCAGGGTCCCAGGTCCCAAGGCTTTGGGCCATCCTTAATTGCCTTCCCAGGCCACAGACTGAATGGGAAGTGGGGCCGCTGGATTAAAACTGGCATCCATATGGGTTCCTGGGTGTGCAAAGTGAGGCCTTTAGCTGCTAGGCTACCACGCCGGGCCCTACACTATCCTATTTTATTTTCCTTGTAGTGGTAACTGCAAACCAGAGGTGAATTTCTGATTTTTTTTTTTAATGTCAGGCTTTTTCTGTTTTTCTTTTTAAAAAAATTATTTACTTGAAAAGCAGAGTTACTGAAAGAGAGTGGTGTCTTCTATCCACTGGCTCACTGCCCAAGTAGCTACAACATTTGGATCTGGGCTGGTCGGAAGCTAGGAGCTAGGAGTTTCTGGGTACCCCACATGGGAGGGCCAAGACACAGGGCTGAGAGAGGCTCACCAACACTTCAGAGCCAGCAAAGCAGAGAGCAGGCAGGGAGTGAGCAGAGCGAGGTTGGAGCTCAGGGAGGACCCAGCTAAAGTACTAGAGGGGATTAGGCCAGGTGCTGCAGAGGTTCCAGACCACAGGAGGACAGGGAGTGCTCTGGGTGTGCCGGCTGGGAATGCTGTAGGGAGTAGCTGACAACGCTGGGTGTCAGGCAGGCAAATGTGGAAATTCGGAGGGGTGGGGCGGTGGGGAGAGTTCCATGAGACTGAGTGTGAAGAGAAGTTTTCCAGGCAATTTTTCCCTCACCCATGCTTACCCTCCTGCTCTGCCACCTCGCCTGTACCCTGCCTCCCACTCAGGCCTGTCAGCCTCTTCCTACTTAACAAAAAGACGACGGCGACCAGCTGGAAGGATGGAGTTGTCAAATGTGACGTAGCTCGGTGCCCACGGAAGGAACTTACAGATCCCACAAGACCAGATGTCTGGGCCCTGCACCCCAGGTTCCCAGACCTGCCTCCGCTACCTGCTGAGGGAGCTTTCTGCTTCTCACCCCAAATTCTGGCCCTTCACAGGGAAGGCGACTAGAGGGTGAAGGCTGGAACCTTCTGTAAGAGTGAGCAGTTCACAGCAGACTTTCCTTCCTTTATTCAGTTAGTATTTATTAAACATTTGCTGTTTTCCCTAACTCTGAGCCAAACACTAGGAATAATTTATTGAATGACAGCCCCTGTTCTGCAGGACCTTTGAGTCTGTGGGGACGACAGAGGAGGCCACAGTTACATGCATCCGTGGCCCATGCCTCCCTCTTTTGCGCTTCCCTGGCCTGTTCTCTGCCTTCACAAGGCTGTGAATCTCAACAGCCCCTACAGCTTTATCAATCCACTCCTCTCCCATCTTCCCTAGTGCAGCACTTTGTGCTTAAATAGGCAAGCATCAAATACTAATGGAATACTAAAAACCAGGAGAAAATCTGGGTGATTTAGTTACTGTGCAGTATTCTAAGTAGCAATAGACATGATTGGTAAGTGCTGATCAGGGTTTGCCTGCTATGTATCACATAGTTTAATCCTCACAGAACCTGGTAAGATACAGATACTATTAAAGTCTGTTTTCTAAAAGTTTTATTTATTTATTTAAAATATAGCAAGAAAAACAGGCGACAGATTTCTCATCCAATTGTTCCCTTTCCAGAAAAGCCTGCAACAGATAGGACTGGACCAGGCCAAAGTGTGTGATGCTGAAACTCTGAATCTCTGTGTGGCAGACAGACCCAGGCACTTGAGCCTTCCAGAATTCACGTCAGTAGGTGCAGCAGGGACTCTGATAGGAAATGGGCTCCATCCCATCAGCTGCTCTACTTGTGATCCAGCTCCCTGCTGGTGCAGCAGAGGGTGGCCCAGGTGCTTGGACCCCTGCACCCACGTGGGAGACCCAGATGCAGCGTCTGATGTCTGGCTTTCGTCTGGCCCCGCCTTGGCCACTGCAGTCATCTGGGGAATGAACCAATGGATGAAAGTGCACATTCTCTCTCCCCCTCTGTAACCCTTACTCTCAAATAAATAATTTTTTTTTTAAGTAAGAGAGTGTATTGTCAAGGAGAGAAGTGAGTTGCTCTAAGTGGCACAGCTGATGTGGGAGAGCCGAGTTTGACGGACTCGGCTTCTGTGAGACCTCCAGGACCCCGGAGAGTTCAATTGAAATAATTTCTTTTATTCTGCAGATTTGTGAATTGTTTCATATTTTATTTTATTTTAAAAGAGTTGTTATATATTGTTTATTTAAAGATGGAGTTACAGAGAGAAAAAGGGGAAAGAGGGAGAGAATTTGGCATTTGCTGCTTCACTCCCCAAAAGCTTCATCTGGGTCTCCCACATTGGGGACAGGGATTCCACCTTCAGGCACACTAGCAGAGAGCTGGAACAGATGTGGGGCAGCTGGGACAAGCTGTAGCTCATGTGGGATGTTGGTGTCACAGGCGCCACCACAATGCCTCCTCCAGATTGTCAGAGCTTTGTATCTGGTATTGCATCAGCGAAGATTTACATATCATGGCAGCATTCGTCATATGATGCAGAGTATGACTATTCTGGAAATGCCTTCGATGTTGGCAGAGTATCTCCATACCATGTCAATACAACAGCTTGCCTTTGAGTGGATGCTCAGGTCATTTGTGCTAGGATGGGCACTGCGGCACAGCAGTTTACATTCCTGGTGTGAACTGGCCTGGCCCTGGTGGTTGTGAGTAGATGGAAGATGTCACTTTGTCTCTCCCTCTTTCAGTATCATTCTGCCTTTCAAACAAATGCACCTTTTAAGAAATACTTAGGCAAGAATAAATTTTACTATTATTAAAGGATTTGTTTATCTTACTTGAAACAATTGCAAGGAGATGGCGAAACAGAGATCTTTCATCTGCTGGTTGACTCCTCAAATGGCCATGATGGGCCAGTCCAAAGCCAGGAGCCAGGAGCTTCTGCCTGACCTCCCCTATGGGTGCAGGGTCCCAAGGCCTTGGACTGTCCTCCATTGCTTTCCCAGGCCACAAGCAAGGAGCAGGATCAGAGGTGGAGCAGCCAGGACTTGAACCAGCACACATAGGGGATGCTGGGACTGCAGAGAGTTAGCCTACTACACCATCACACCAGTCCCATGAATTTCACTATTGTGTCATCATCATCATGATGAACATTTTTTCCCTTAAATCATCCTAGCATTCAACTATGTTTAAAGGGTTTGTGTGGCAAGAAATGAAGAAAACGGAGGGACCACTAACATGCACAACACTGGGTTTGGCCCTTCACAGCAGTGCCGAATAGCGAGCAGTGTTGTCCAGCTCCAGCAGACGGGAGGAATCGTGAGCTGAAAGCAGTAGAGCGTGCATTGAAATGATGGTCTGTTACAGCAGCTTCTCTCTGTGCACGCCTAGATGGCTGACTCCGAGCCTGGAGAACGGAACTGTGACAACATGCTGAAGATGTTGTCAGACCTGAACAAGGACTTGGGGAAGCTGCTGGAGGAGGTGGAGAGAATCTCAGGTACGTATTCTCTGGCAAACGCTGCCAAATCCCAGCTCGTCCCTGGCTACTGCTCTTCCAAATCCCAGCTCATCCCTGGCTACTGCACTTCCAAATCCCAGCTCGTCCCTGGCTACTGCTCTTCCAAAGCCCAGCTCGTCCCTGGCTACTGCACTTCCAAATCCCAGCTCGTCCCTGGCTACTGCTCTTCCAAATACCAGCTCGTCCCTGGCTACTGCTCTTCCATTGGATGCCTTCCCACTACTGTAGGTGCAGCATTGCCTTCTTTGAAACAAAGAAAAGATTTACTTCTTTAGCTTGAAAGTCAGAATCACAGAAAGCATGAGAGACACAGAGAAAGCTGTTACATCTGCTGGCTCACTCCCCAAGTGGCTACCATGGCAGGAACTGCGCCAATCTGAAGCTAGGAGCTTCTCCTGGGTCTCCCACATGGGTGCAGGGTCCCAAGGCTTTGGGCCGTCCTCCACTGCTTTCCCAGGCCACAAAGAGGGAGCTGGATGGGAAGTGGAGCAGCCGGGACATGAAAGAGTACCCCCATGCACTAGCAAGTAGATGTCATTGTCTACCTCAGTGGTCTCACGGGCTAAGGTGTCATCAACGTGTCCTGCTCTCTGTGTTTTGATGAGGTACTTGACTTCTTCTGTTGGCTTAGATGAGCTAGATGTCTTCTTGTCTTTCATCTCCATCTGGTTATGTTCTCCATTCTTACATGGAAGTCAGCAACTGATGTGGCTCAGTTCTGCAACATGTTCTCCAAGGTTGGACCACATGTTCTTGGGATTTTTCTGAGGCAGGGTAATAAGTACAGTGGTCTAGTTGGGGAGCCTCTAAGAAACCCTACCTGGGCACCCTCAGACCTGGCTCTCTTGTGTGTTAGCTGAGGCAGGGTCAGGCCCAGCCCACCCCCTGCACTAGGCCACACATGTACTGGATGGTGCATCTGCCTGGCCAGCCCTGCCGCCAGCCCCACTCTCATGCGAACCAGTGCAGCCCACTCCCTGCACCAGCCCACACATGTACTAGAAGGGGCATCTGCCTGGCCTAGTCCAGCCCACTTCACAGCCTGGCTTTTTTGCTCACTGGCAGATACTATGCCCTCTTGAGATGACCCTAAAGAATCTCTCTGAGGCTCAAACCCAAGACAGGGGTCTCATGAGCACCAGCCAGTGCTGCAGCCAGGCCTGCTCTATCTGCCCAGCCCCAGCTTTTGTCTACACCAGATCTTCTGGATTCCCCCATCTAGTCTCCCTTGGTTAGTTATCTGCTGGTGCAGACAAGTCCTCAAAGGCCCCTGTTCTAAATTGTCCCCAGGCCCCTGACTCTGGGTACTGCTTGGGTACTGGGTACTGCAGTGTGTGGCGGTGGTGATGATGGCAGGGATGCCCCAGCTGCCGTGTGATTGTATTGGCATGATGGGAGCCCAGCCCCCCTCCTCCAAGTCTCTTTTTTCTAAAGAATATAATAGGAACCATGCAGGCACACTGGTATAGTTAACACAGGGTTGTCATTAACCAGACGCAGAATGCCCTCCAGCGATTGGCTGCTTTCCTCCCAGCAGTGTAATATTGGTCTAGATGCAAGGCAACCTGGGCAGTTGCCTACAGCTGGGAAGGAAATAATTTGTTATAAAATTTTCAGTTTTCTTCTTTGGTTATTGCTTTGTTGAAGTTGTGTTAGTTTGAACATTTCAGATTTCTTCACAAATCACTTTATCAATATTCTCTATTTTTAAAGATTTATTTATTTGACGGGCAGAGTGACAGAGAGAGAGATTGATCCACCCACTGATTCACTGCCCAGAAGTCGGCAGCAGCCAGGGCTGGCCCAGGCCGAAGGCAGCGGTCAGGAGCGCCATCCGGGCCTCCCACGTGTGGCGTATTCCAAGCAGACGGGCTGTTGCCTGCCGCCTGCATATGTGCCTGTGAGAGTTAGGTCAGCAAGCAGAGGTGGAGCTCAGTCTGACATACAGCATGGGAAGCAGGCACCCTAGGCAGCTTCTTCACTTGCTGTGCCATGATGCCCGTCCCTGTTTTGTGATTTATTAGCATGCTGCATGCAGTGACATTTTCCATGAGTGAGCATTAGCATTTAAAACAAATAATTAGGGGGTTGGCACAGTGGCAACCTGTGGTGCTAGCATCAACCCACTTGGGCATTGGTGCATGTCCTGGCTGTTCTACTTCCCTTCCAGCTCCCTGCTTGTGGCTTGGGAAAGCAGTTGAGGACGGCCCAAAGCCTTGAGACCCTGCACCCACGTTGGAGACCCACAAGAAGCTCCTGGCTCCCAGCTTCGAATCAGCTCAGCTGTGGCATTGTGGCCATTTGGGGAGTGAAGCAGCAGATGGAGACCTCTCTCTGTCCTTCTCTGTCTAAAATTTACCTTTCAAATAAAAATAAATAAATCTTTAAAAATGGAAAAATATCCTTACCTTTTTATTATCCCTTGAAACACATGCTGTATTCCATCATGCAATTAAAGTAAAACTTAATCAAAAGAGAAAAGTACATAGAGTTTAAAATCATAAAAATTCAGCCTCCCAGAATTAAACTCTGTTGGACTGGTAGATGTTACTCCAGGTCTTTTTATTTTTTTTTTTTAAGATTTACTCATTTTATTACAGCCAGATATACACAGAGGAGGAGAGACAGAGAGGAAGATCTTCCAGCCGATGATTCACTCCCCAAGTGAGCCGCAACGGGCCGATGCGCCGATCCGAAGCCGGGAACCAGGAACCTCTTCCGGGTCTCCCACGCGGGTGCAGTGTCCCAGTGCTTTGTGCCGTCCTCAACTGCTTTCCCAGGCCACAAGCAGGGAGCTGGATGGGAAGTGGAGCAGCCGGGATTAGAACCGGTGCCCATATGGGATCCCGGGGCTTTCAAGGCAAGGACTTTAGCCGCTAGGCCACGCCGCCGGGCCCACTCCAGGTCTTTTTACGTGTAAACGAAAAATGACAATTGCATGGAGGAGAGAAAGTTAGGCTTTGGGCCTGGCATAATAGCGTAATGGTTAAAGTCTTCTCCTTGAATGCACCAGAATCCCATATGGGCGCTGGTTCTAATCCCGGCTGCTCCACTTCCCATCCAGCTCCCTGCTTGTGGCCTGGGAAAGCAGTAGAGGACAGCCCAAAGCCTTGGGACCCTACACCCACGTGGGAGACCTGGAAAGAAGCTCCTGGCTCCTGGCTTTGGATCGGTGCAACACCGGCCATTGTGGCCACTTGGGGGGTGAATCATCAGACGGAAGATCTTCCTCTCTGTCTCTCCTCCTCTCTGTACATCTGCCTTTCCAATAAAATAAATAAATCTTTAAAAAATTTTTTAAAAAAGAAAGTTGGGCTTTAGGGCCCAGCGTGGTAGCCTAGCAGCTAAAGTCCCTCTCCAAAGATGCAGATGTTTTAAACCACAGGTTTACTTTCATTTCTTGGTCACTCACTGGGATCGAAGGGATGGCTGCCAGCTATGTGTGGGACCGTGCAAGCAGATTGCATGCCCCATGTTTTGACTTATCTGTACTTCAGGAGTTGGTCACTGTCAGGCAGCACCATCTCCCATTTCATCCTCCGCGTGTCCCGCCACAATCTGAGCTCATTGCAGCCAGGGACTTGGCACCGTGTGGCCAGGATGGTCACACTGGGTACTGGGTACCCAGTGTCCACTGAGTCCTCCTCGCTGTACTGCCTACTGACATTCTGTTCGTATGACTTACATACTGAGAAGATGGAGACGTACATACAGATTGATTTCTGCATTTGAAAGGCAGAGTGATCGGAGGGGGGCCCTCTGCTGGTTCACTCCGCAGCTGCTCCCCTGGCCATGGCCAGGGCTGGGCACTAACTTGATCCACATCTCTGTGGGTGCAGGAACCCCAGCCCTTGAGCCCTCGCCTACTGCCTTGCAGAGGCTGTGTTAGCAGGAGCCAGATCAGGTGTCACAGTCAGGCCTGAGACTCCAACAACCCACCACAGGAGGAGCCTAGCATGGAGCCCACACACATGTCCTCGGAGCCTTGTGTGTCCTTGCAAGGCCTGACCCTAACTGCCAGGCACGGGGGTCCCCGCCCCCTCCTACTGACCTGACCAGGCCTGTGTGCTTCTTGCAGTGCAGGCGACCTGGATGGCCTATGATATGGTGGTGATGCGGACCAACCCTGCACTAGCCGACTCCATGCGCCGACTGGAGGATGCCTTCCTCAACTGCAAGGAGGAGATGGAGAAGAACTGGCAAGAGATGCTGAATGAGACCAAACGCAAGCAGTGACGCCTCCTGTGCCCCTGCCATCCAGACATGTCTTTGGGTCACACCACTTCCCTCCCATTAAACCTGTTTTCAAGCCTCGCCCTAGAACCTCCCTGTCCCCGAGTGTCAGCCTTGTAAACAAAACAGCAGTCGGACACAGACGCTTTGCATCAGTCACACTTGTATTTGGTGCAGCTGTGTGGGCCAGCAGTTCAGAAACAGCCGAGTTCCCAGCCTGGGAGGGTGAGGCTGCTGGCTGGACAGGCAGCAGTGTCCATTAGATGTAGTTGCTCCCTGGAGTGGGCACAGGTGAGCACAAGCTGGACTCGAGCTCAGTGTCCTGACATGGCTGGGGGCCCAAGTTACGAGCTTGCTTTTCCCCTTACCCCCCTGTAGACGAGGAGCAAGGGAAGTTGAGGGTCTCATTGAAATTCACACAGCTCGTGAGGACAGGACCCTGGTAGCACTCCGCTGTGATGGAGGTCGGGGAGGCCAGGCTGGATGAGAGCCCAGTTGGGGCCGTGGGCAGGAGCTATTGATGGCAGGACCAGCCTCACAGACTTGGGGAGTCCAGTGTCAGCAGGTCTGGGTAGACCCTGGTGAGGGCACTTTCCGAGCTTGTTTCTTCCCCTTGACAGAAACCAGGCTCCTCTGTGAGCCACCTCCTCGTCCCTGACTCCAGGGAACCAAAGTGCTCCCTACACACACAGAAGAGGGGCAAAGTCTAATCCTGGCTGCTCCCCAGGCCTTCTCGCAGCTGGGAGGTCTCAGAGGGAAGTCTGCAGAGGGTCCTTGGAGGGCAGGGTCAGCAAGAAGGGGCTGAGGGTCCCCTTGCTCCCCAGGGGGAAGGGCTGCAGCTCCTGAGCCTGGAACTGGGCCGTGCCCTCGGAGATTGTGAAGGTGGCCGTGACCTGATGGTTGAGGCAGTAGATGGTGTTGCCCAGCACAGCACATCGCAGCGGGGCAGGATCCGGCAGGGGCAGGGAGGCTGCCCGGCTCCAGGAGCCGGTCACAGTGTTGTAGCGCATCACCGCTGCGCCCACGCCCCGCAGCAAGTCGAAGCGGTAAAGGAAACCCCCAAGTGCCACCATGTCACTGGAGCGCCGGTGGCTGGCACTGTAGGGGCACTCATCCCATGAGTCCTTCCTTGGGTTGTATCGCAGCAAGCGGTAGAAGAGGTGTCCCCCTGTGACATAGATGTCCCCTCGACAGGCTACTGCCTCATGGGCCACGGGGAAGGTGCCCGCGGGGAGCGGGGCCCGTGGGGTCCAGGCGTCTGTGCGTGGGTCATAGCACTCCATGCTGTACAAACATTCACCCCCGATGGCGTAGAGCAGCCCGTCAAGGGCCACCAACTTGAGCTGTGCCCGGGCCTGTTGCATGGGCCGGACTTGGCTCCAGATGTCAGTCAGTGGGTTGTAACAGAAGACCTGGTTGGAGCAGACGGCTTTGGTGCCTGAGCCGCGGATGCCGCCCGCCAGGAACAGGTAGTTATGCATGGTGCAGAGGCCGCAGCCCCGCAGCGGAGCTTCATCAGGCACCCTGGTCAGAGGCCACCACGAGTTCTCCTGGGGGCTGAACACGTGCAGCTGCGTGGGCCCAGCTGGGGCAGGCTCTTCAGCGCCAGAGCTGAGGCGGCTCACCGGGTAGAGGCTGGGCAGCACCAGGACGCCCAGCACAGTCCGACCCCGACCAGTACGCAGGTTCAGGATGCGCTGGCGGTCAGCCCCACTCAGCTGCCGGTACAGCTGTGCATCTCCCAGCACGTGCAGCAGGTTGTTGCTCATCACGGCATAGGTCTCCCGGGCCAGGCTGGCGTCCCCACGCCGCTGGGCCAAGGCCAACACATCCAGGCAGTTGCCCAGGTCCAGCCGCCGCCGCAGAGCCGCTGCCCTGGCTGGCTCCAGGGTACAGGGGTCACGGACCCCCTCCGCCACCCCCCAGCTGCCAGGCCTCTGCAGAAAGGCCAGGAGCTTGCGGGCCTCTCTCTGCTTCTGTGTGACAGCCTCCTCCTTTGTTGCCTGCCCCGGGGACAACCCCGAAGTCCCTTGCCCCACCGTCTCCTGCTCACAGCTCTGGGCGAGTTCACAGAGGCTGCGTGTGCCAGGCTGGGACACTGGCTGGGACACTGGCTGGGACCCTAGGGCAGGGCCAGGCTGGGAGGGCGCCTTGGGCAGCGCTGCTGGAGGCTGTGAGTCTGAACTTTTCTCCTCAGGGGCATCTTGGCAAGGGGGGGAGGCCCTGTTAGTCTTGAAGCTTCCTGGCTGTGGCTCACCCTCAGCTCCTGCCAGGCCCCCCTTGCCGGCCTCTGTGGCCATCCCTGGCCCTAGTGTAAGCACAGACCCCTGAGTAGAGCAAGCCAGCTGGCTGTCCTCAGAAGATGCAGAGACTCTGACAGGTGCTGACCTTGAACCCCTTCCTGGGAGCTTCTCTTGCTTGGGGAAGGGGTGGCTTCTGAGGACCATGGCTATGAGGGTCCCCCAGCTGGCTGAGACCTGTCTCTCCTGGGAGCCCTTGGAAAGAGCCACACGGGCCTCCTGAGGCACGGGCCTGGGTCCGCTGACAGGGACTGGGGCAGGGCATGCAGCTGGGGTTAGAAGTGAGGCTGGGGTCGCAGTTGAGGCTGTGTGTGAGGCTGGGGTTAGAGGAGAGGCTGGGGTCACAGTTGAGGCTGTGGGTGAGGCTGGGGGTAGAGGTGAGGCTGGAGTTGCAGCTGAGGCTGGGACTGGGGTTAGAGGTGAGGCTGGGGTCTCAGTTGAGGCTATGGGTGAGGCTGGGGCTTGGAGTGAGGCTGGAGTAAGAGGTGAGGCTGGGGTTAGAGGTGAGGCTGGGGTCGTAGTTGAAGCTGGAGGTGAGGCTGGGGTCGTAGTTGAAGCTGGGGGTGAGGCTGGGGCTGGGGTTAGAGGTGAGGCTAGGGTTGCAGTTGAGGCTGGAGCTGGGGGTGAGGCTGGGGCTGAGGTTGGGGCTGGGGGTGAGGCTGGGGTCAGGGACCGGCTGGAGGTGAGGGTTTTTTGGAGTGCTGCTGGAGCTGAGGCTGAACCTGGAGCTGGTGCTGGCTGGAGATAACCCCCATCAGAGCCCTGGCTGACTCCCCGTGGCAAAGGGCTTGGAGAGGGGGTGCTGGCTGCAGGCAGGAGGCGCGGGCGCAGGTGAGCCTTGGGGCCACGCGGCAGAGACTGGGCGCAGCTGGAAACCGACCCTCCTGCATCCCACGGCTCGGGAGCTTGGCCCTCCTGCGTGCCTCCGCCTTGTCTGGACGCCCCAGGTTTTTCTGTGCCTACAGGCGCCGGCCCCAGCGCGGAGTGTGCGCTTTCCAAACCCTTAGTCTGGGCCTTGTCCGGCTGTTGGGGTGAGGGCAGGTGGTCTCGGGGTGGCCCCTCCAAGGAGCTCGCAGCCGGTTTGCCGCCGCCGCCACCACCACCAGGAACCGCACGCGGCGTCCAGGGCCAGGTTTCCCCGGAGCCCCCGAGCTCACCGGCCCCCAAGTGAGGGGCGCGGCCCTGGGACAGCTCCCGGGGGGCAGTGCCTAGGCCTGCAGAGGCCGACGTCTCCACCACATCCCACACGCTGGGCACCGCGCCCATGCAGAGCGGATCTGGCTTCGGTCGGCGGCGGGTTCTGTCTCCGGAGCCGGCGTCCACTTGCCGCCTCCGACTGCGGCCTCTCCCCCGCTGCTCCAGGCCTTCGCGGCCACCTCCCGCCTCCAGCTGCGCCTCCACTTCACGAGGAGTGAAGTGGATCACGACCGGGGCCGGCAGGCCCGCTGCCCGGGTGTCCCTGCCCGGGAGATCGGCGCCTGGTCCGGGGGGCTCCTTGGCTGGGCTCTGCTGCGGGCCCAAGGCCCCTTTGCGGAGCGTGGCCTGAGGGTGCAGCACCGCGCCTCCCGGGGGTTCGCAGCCCTGAGCTGGGATCGTTGCAGTCGGACTGCTGTGGCTGCATGTTGGTGGGCCTGGCTTCCCCTGCTCTGGGCTCCGAGCTTCACGGCCACCACTGACCTGGGCTTTGAGGTGTAGAGCCGGCCCGACTCCCGCTGCCTGGGTCGTTGGTCCTGCTGTCTGCTGATCCTGCGGGCCAAACCAGTGCAAAGCCAGGGCAGTGGCAGCCACCACGGCCAGGGCCAGCACAGCCAGCACGGCCCCTTCCCAGTCATCGTCAGCGTCCCAGTCCCAGCCCCAGAGGGGGCCGCCAGCCTCCAGCGTGCCCTGGCTCATGGCACCAGGCTTTCAGGGCTCCCTGCTCTGCTGCCCCCTTAGGGTGGTCCTGTTCTCCAAAGCCTTGGAGGGTTGGGGTCTTCTCCAGTCCACAGCAGCAGGTCCCGCGTCACCAGAGGTGTTTTGGCCACCTGGCACAGTCTCACCCCAAATCCGGCGGGGAGAGGGGGCGTGTCCTTCCACTAGCTCGGGTCCAGGCAGGGGCTCAGCAGGGAAGGGTTATCTGGGAGATGCTATCGCCTGCTTCAGCAACATGAAGCAACCCTGTTGGATTACCAGAAACCTGAGCGCTCTTGGCTGGAGGCGGGGGACCAGTGGGCTGGTGGGCGGGTGGGCCGGTGGGGACCCAGGGGACACAGCCGAGGTGATCTCAGCAGAGAGGAGGCCCCGCAATAAGGGATGGTTCCAGGTATGTGAGGTATGCTGCATCCAGGACCTGGGAGACAGGCCCCATCGCCTGCCAGCAGCCTCATCTGCATTTTGCTGACCTTGAGTTCGCTCCCTAAAGGTGACAATTTTGTTTTTTAAAGACTTATTTATTTGTATTGGAAAGGTAGATACACAGAGAGTAGAGACAGAGAGGAAGATCTTCCATCCCCAAGTGACAGCAAAGGCCAGAGCTGAACTGATCCGAAGCCAGGAGTCAGAAACCTCCTCCGGGTCTCCCACGCGGGCCCAAAGGGACAGTTATCAAGCCAGGAGGGAAAATGAGCAAACTCAAAGTCGCATCTCAGTCTTACCCCACCCCACTCCAAGTTCCCAGTGGTTGGAACCTCCAGGAATGGAATCTTTCACCCCTGTGCCTCTGCAATCCTCAGCAACTTCCTCAAAAGTCTGCACCTAGGACTCAGCTCTGCCCCCTCAGCCCCAGCCTCCCCTTAGCTCCTGTCCCAGCCCCGCTCAGCCCCCCTCAGCCCCAGCACCCCTCGGCCCCCCTCAGCCTCAGCCCCCTCAGCCCCAGCCCCCCTCATCCCCCCTCAGCCCCAGCCCCTCTCATCCCCCCTGGGTCCCAGCCCCCCTCAGCCCCTCTAGCCCCATCCCCCCTCAGCCCCAGTGCCAGTCCCACCCCCAGCCCCTGCATCTGGCCCTGGAGACCATTTGGGTGCCCGTGGAGGTTGCCACTGTAAGCTCTTAAGGAGGGCCTTGTCCCCTCCCCCTGGCATTTCCCCACAGCTCCCGTCAGGAATGCGCACTGGGACAGGTGTCAGATGGGACCCAGGTGTGAGAAAGAATGTGGAGTCCCAGACCCAAGACAGAACCACTGGGAAATGGGGGGGCTGTGTCCTCCCTCTGGGGTCCAGGACACTGGGGACAGCCAGGCCGTGTCCCTGGCATTCAGCCCGTGCTGTGCCAGGCTCATGTATCACCTGATCTGTTCCCCTTCCAGCTTCACCCAGGACTATCAGGTGACAGAGTGGTTACGGGAGGAACTGGGCCTCGAGGGGACCTCTAACTGGAGAAGGGGCTTTTGTGCCTCTATATTCCAGTCTCAGGCTCTGCATCTTGATTAAATTTGGGGCCCAAAGGCCTTTGGGAAGAGCACTGACACCCCAACCTGCACCTCAGTAAGGGCCCCAGCTAGAAGTGCTCCACCAGCCATTGCACCCCCCAACTTAGCTGGCTCCCCAGTGCCAGCCAGAGGACAAGAGACTGGGATGCCTACAGATGCCACAGCCGGGAGTCGGATGCTGAGTCCCAGCGTGGCAGGAGCAAACCTTCCCCACCATTCTGATCTAGTCCCAGGTAATGCCCCGGCCACTGTGGCCACCTGGGGAGAAAACCAACAGTGGAAGGCTTCTCACGTGCTCTAACTCAAATAAATTTCTGTATAAATGACAGATAAAAAATTGAAAGGGAATAGTCTCTTTGGACAAGGGGACTCTGGGCTCACAGGCCAGGTGTTGCAACGTGCCAGGGCGCCCTCTGGTGGTGGGTGCCCACCTGACGTATTGCAAAAATCAGGGGTCAAAAGCTGACACTAGGGCACCCCAGCAGAGTACGTCACCTGCTCTAGAGCCTCACAGACACAGGCCAGCAAGTTGGGTTAAACATCTCCTGGACAGACAGGACAGGCACCCCCAGTGTCGATTCCTGCGATAAAAGAGAGTGCACAGAGCACAAGAGATTGGAGAGCTGTGAGGGGACACAGAGAGATAGACACAGTGAGGACCAGCAGGTGAGGTATGGAGGTGTGTGTAGGTGAGGTGTGGAGAAGTACAGATGAGGTGTGGAGGTGTGTGCAGGTGAGGTGTGGAGGTTTGTGTAGGTGAGGTGTGGAGTACAGGTGAGGTGTGGAGGTGTGTGTAGGTGAGGTGTGGAGGTGTGTGCAGGTGAGGTGTGGAGGTGTGTGTAGGTGAGGTGTGGAGGTGTGTGCAGGTGAGGTGTGGAGGTGTGTGTAGGTGAGGTGTGGAGGTGTACAGGTGAGGTGTGGAGGTGTGTACAGGTGAGGTGTGGAGGTGTGTACAGGTGAGGTGTGGAGGTGTGTGTAGGCGAGGTGTGGAGGTGTACAGGTGAGGTGTGGAGGAGTACAGGTGAGGTGTGGAGGTGTACAGGTGAGGTGTGGAGGTGTGCAGGTGAGGTGTGGAGGTGTGTGTAGGTGAGGTGTGGAGGAGTACAGGTGAGGTGTGGAGGAGTACAGGTGAGGTGTGGAGGAGTACAGGTGAGGTGTGGAGGTGTGTGGAGGTGAGGTGTGGAGGTGTGTACAGGTGAGGTGTTGGAGGTGTACAGGTGAGGTGTGGAGGTGTGTACAGGTGAGGTGTGGAGTTGTGTGGAGGTGAGGTGTGGAGTTGTGTGGAGGTGAGGTGTGGAGGTGTACATGTGAGGTGTGGAGGTGTGTGGAGGTGAGGTGTGGAGTTGTGTGTAGGTGAGGTGTGGAGGTGTACAGGTGAGGTGTGCAGTTGTGTGGAGGTGAGGTGTGGAGGTGTGTGGAGGAGTACAGGTGAGGTGTGGAGGTGTGTGTAGGTGAGGTGTGGAGGAGTACAGGTGAGGTGTGGAGGAGTACAGGTGAGGTGTGGAGGTGTGCAGGTGAGGTGTGGAGGTGTGTGGAGGTGAGGTGTGGCCTGCCCTCACCATCCTCTCACCTTGTGCTGGTGTCGTGTCTTTCTGTTTTCCTCACTGGAACTCCTGACTCAGTCCCTGAATGAACAACTTTCTGTCTCCCAGCGTCTGTTACTCACGGACCCTCTACTCTTAGACTCCCTGCTGCCTCTAGCCATCTGACCTTCAGTGTGTCCTGGCTGCACCCCTGCAGCTCCGCGCTCTCTCCCCTAGTACTGGCCTTCAGCATCTCCTGGGTGCACCCCTGCAGCTACACGCTCTCTCCCCCAGTACTGGCCTTCAGCATCTCCTGGCTGCACCCCTGCAGCTCCGCGCTCTCCCCCCAGTACTGGAGGCCTCTTGCTGCTGTCCTGATCCCTGCTTGAGGTTAAGAATCTCCTTTCCATCCCTTCACCTTGGGGTGTTTGGGGCTGTCTGTGTGTTGCACCTTGTAATTCTCACACCAGGAACTCTGAGACACAGCATCATGGGCTGGCTCAGCCGCTCAGGGCTGCCAGCCCAGCCCAGCACAGCACAGCCCAACCTGCAGAGCCTTTTCTGGCCAGCTCCCTCCCCACCCTACAGAGGGCCTGTGTATATACAGGCAGCAAGTAGCCCTGGCACATACAAGGTCAGCTCATTGTGAACCAGGGCTTAGGTTGCCAAGGGCCACTTCATAGCTGCCCCAGGATGTGCCTGCCCTGGCATTTCGCAGTCTTTCTGCCAGTGGACTGTTGTTCCAGGTCTGCAACCCACAGGATCCCTGGCACTCCTACTCCTGTTCACTGTCCTGGGCCCCACGTTGAGGACTCAGCTAGTAAGCTGAGCACCTGAGGATCCTGACTAGCTTGAGGGCAGCAGGGGGCTCCTGTCCCTGACGGCTTGGCAAGGGCCAGGGCTCACTCTTATTTTTTGGTACAATCACTCAATGATGGAGACATGATGATGTCCTCAGCACAGCCTGGAGGGTGTTGCTCACCTCAGACCACAACGCAAGGATGTGAGATGGAGTCAGCTCACTTACACGGCCCCAGCAGCTGGCAGGTGGAGGCTGTCATCATGAGTAGACCCCTTCTCAGAGGGATGATCCTGAGCAAGTGTAGCTGTGGGGTGTACGACTGTGCGCATGTTGTGTGCAACTACACCTGCATGTGTGCGATTACATCTTTTTATTTGAAAAATGGAATCCAGTAATCCTCTCTACAAATGCCCGAAACAGCCAGGGCTGGGCTTGCTGGAGCCAGGGTTGGGTCTGTGCCAGAGCCAGGGTTGGACCTGTGCTGGAGCCAGGGTTGGGTCGGTGTGGACCTGTGCCAGAGCCAGGGTTGGACCTGTGCCGGAGCCAGGAGCTGGGAGCTCCAGCAGTCACCCCCCTTGTTTCTAGGGCACAGTGGCAATGACCTGCGCCAGAAGCAATAGGAAGGACCAGCTTGATCCCAGGCCCTACTGTTTGGTCCGGAAAAATCCCTGGACTGCAGACAGGAGTTCCACACACAACAATGCAAAAGCAAAAAAACTTTATTGCTGGCTCGACCTAGGGCCCAAGTCTCATCCAACACAGGGGAGTCTTGGCAAGGACCCCGCCTGTCTCTTGCAGACTGTTTTTATTCCCTCCTGGTCACGTACAAGATGTCTCCAGCAGCAGTCATTCCCTCTTAGTCACTGGCCCAGTTCCCTAATGAGGTTCTCCACTGCCCGCTCCGTCACTCTGGGGAAATGAAGCTTTGGAGTGAAATGAAATTTAGGCTTATTCTCCCACCTGAGACCTATCATGGCATTGGTCTTTTTCTTTGTGCAACAAAGCCAACCAATGATTACAGAAGGCAAATATAGTGGTTATGCTAACAATTGAAAAGCTGCCCTAACACCGCTCAGCACTACTATTATATGTGTGACTAACCTTACCTCTAGACACTGATAACCTTTTATCCCTGATAACCTTTTAACACTACTTCTGTTACGAGTCAGTCCCCACCACCCAGCCTCGCACCCCAACTCCACACTACGATACTGGGAGCAGTCCACCCCCACAGTGGCCTCACCCACTGCACCACGACACTGTTCTGAGTTCTGTGGTCTTTCCCTCTTCCCCTCTGGCCTCTAACCTCCTCATGCGTCTTTCTACAACTAGCTGCTGTATGTATCCTTTGCACTGCTTTTTTTTGTTTAAGATTTATTTTTACTTGAAAGCTAGTTGCCGGAGTCCAGCTCCAGCCGAGAGTTCGGAGCTCGAGAAGGGTGCGTGAGATAGGCGTAGAAAGAAGAAGAGAGAAAGAAAGGAGAGACGGACCACTAGGATTCCTTGATGATTGTGGACATTGCAAGAAAGCTGTCCGCTTTATTTATACAGAAGCAGTACAAAGTTTTCTTTTAGGGGCATTTTGACATAGCTTCAGGGGGGCACAATTTACAACTTCTTGAGAAATGATTGAGGAAGGGTCCCACATTCCTTGCTTATCTTGGTTTGCCAGTCTTCATCCGCTCTCCTCAGGTCTGGGCTCTAACCTTGGCGCCACCTGTGACAACCAGGCCCCTACCTTGAATTATGTATGGGTTAGTAAGTCCGGGGTCTTGGTGTATGGGGATTACGGGCCATTGGCACTAAAGGCCATTAGGTCAGCAAGCTCACACAGTTTGTTATCTGAACAAGTAAAGCAAGAGTTATAACGGCGGAAAGAATTGTAATTAGCAATGAGCCAAGTTTACTCCATTTAAGTTTTAATTCTGCAATTGACAAGTGAGTGTTTCCAAAGATAATTCTACAAATTGTTTCACCTTAAGACAGGGCATTATCCATTCCAACATTGCAGCCAAGAATTTCTCAGTAGGCAACATATCGTATTCAGTAATACACTCTTACTACAATTCTTATTCTACAACTTAACCATCACTTAATGTGAGGAATACATCAAAAGAGAAAAAAACAAAGACCTGAGACAAAAGGTTTCAAACATTAAGTTCCTCTACAACTGCAGGTTCTACAACCTCATAAGTGATCAAACAATAATCAAAAGTATATCTTTGTGATGTTAGTGAAATCAGCCTATATTTCCTCTAGTTAGAAATTATGAAAGCAGCTAAAGCAACTACAGTTTCTATGTTCTAAAGAGTTGCAAGGACAGGCTAACCCTTAAGGTCACAGTAACTATATTTTTTGCTTTAGCAGGATAGCCTTTAGGGTCCCAGTAACACGATAGCCTTTAGGGTCACAGTAACAAGATAACTTTTAGGGTCCCAGCAACAAGATAGCTTTTAGGGTCCCAGTAGCTATATTTTTTGTCATGGCAGTTTTAACCCATACTCCCATCATTTCCATTAGTTTGTAAAATTCTTATCAAGCCATTTCCCAGAAAGCATGCTAAATGTCCAGGCCAGATTTCAGGACAATGGGTAGGTACACAATAAGGTGTCTGGAAACAGCATGGGCTTGATTGTACTCCTGTGTGCAGTTAAAGGCTCACTCACCAAGACATTATCAGTAACATTAACTCTCAAGCTGATATTATTTGCCAAAGCCATCTCACAGGGGCAAACAATGCCTCAATAGATTACAGGATTCTTAGTGGGGTGCTTGAGTGTCCATGCAAAAGGGTGGTGAGACTGCATCAAGGTGGTCAGAGAGAAATCCGCTGGGCCCTGCCAAACAGCTGGAAGCTCCCTGGGCCCTGCCATGCAGGGAGCTGTTCTCTTCACACCTTTGTGTCATTCACACCTACTGCACGGACCCTGGCAGCTAGTAACAGAGACAGAGGGGTCTTCCACCTGCTGCTTCATTCCCTAAATGGCTGCAATGGTTAGAACTGAGCCGATACAAAGTTAGGAGCTTCCTGCAGTCGAGGTGGGCAGTACTGGACAGGGAGCCAGATCTAGAGGTGCTGTTGCCAGGCCCGAGTCAGCGTTCTCACACTGGTCAGGTCTCTGGGAAAAAGAAACCCATGATTGTGGGGTTCAGCAGGGACCCCTTTCCAGCTGTGACCTCCTCAGCCAGTACCTGGACCAGGCTCCCGGCCTAACAGATGTTCCTGCAGCACGTGGGTTCCACTCCTTTCATCGCGGATTTGCCTGGTCCAGAGCCAGGACATGGCGCCCCAGGAGCCTGTGCGCGCCCCGCTGGCGGAGGGACCAGGGCGCGGGGCAGTCTGGCGGTTGCCAGGAAGCGAGAAGACACACAATGGGCCCGGGACTCAGGAGCCTGCGCCTGCAGCGCCTCTGTGTCGGTCCCCAGGCAGGAGCCACCACGCAGGTCAGTGCACTCCACCTGTGCCAACATCCTTACCCCGGGGATCCCTTTCCCTAGTCCGAGGCTGATCCCGCACACGTGGGGAGAAGGGAGCGGGCGGAAATGGCCCCACGGGGCTGGGGCGTCGCTGCCTTGGCGGTGCCGGCCCGCAGGGGAGCCGGGCCAGGGCGCTCCCCCCGAGCTCTGGGTGGAGGGGCTGCGGCGGCCACCTTCTGTCCGCAGGTGCTGCGGGCCCTGCGCGCCCCCGCCGCGCAATGGGCTCGGACGCCTGGGTCGGGCCTTGGAGACCCCACCGGCCGCGTGGCCCCATCGCAGCGCTCTACAGCGGCCCCGGGCCCAAATACCAGCTGCCGCCCAACACCGGTAGCGGGGCAGGGGTCTGTGGGCGGGGCGGAAGGCCAGGACTGCGGGAGGGCAGGCAGCTGACGCCGCACCCTCGCAGGCTATTTCCTGCATGACCCGTCGCGGCCTCGAGCCCCAGCCTTCACCTTCGGCGCGCGGCTGCCTACGCAACGGCCCACCTGCGGCCCGGGGCCCGGCCACCTTGTGCCGGCTCACATGACCGCGCGTGGCCTGGACTGTGCCCCCGCCTACTCCATTCTCGGCCGCCCGCGGGACTCGGCTCCCTTCCTCACGCCAGGACCCGGTCAGGACCCCCGAGGCCCTGGTCCCGCCCATCCGAGCCCCTAGGGATATTTCAACAAACATCCCCCTCCCCAACGCCCTCCGCCTGACTCGCAGGCAAGTACTTCCCGGAACGTGCAGGGAACGCGACCTACCCCTGTGCGCCCCGGCACACCATCGCCCCCCGGAACTGGGGCGTCTGCGTGGAGCAGCAGACCCCAGGTGAACCTCCTCGGTTACCCCTGGCGGGAGGCCCCGAGCCTGTCCACAGGCGTCGCTGACCGACAGCCGGCTCCATGCAGGCCCGGGCGCCTACTCTGTGCCCTCGCTCCTGGGTCCGCGCGTGATCGGCAAGGTGTCAGCTCCTACATATTCCATCTACGGGCGCAGCGCGGTGGGCAGCTGCTTCGAGGACCTCAGCAAGGTGGGCCAGGGTCCAGGGCGCGGACGGAGGAGGCCGGGTCAGCAGGCGAACCCGGCTGACCCCACTCCGCTGTCTCGCAGACCCCCGGCCCCTGTGCCTACCACGTGGTGAATCCCGGCGTCTACAAGGCCAGGGCTCCACAGTTCTCGATGCTGGCTCGCACATCCGTCCCCCAAGACAGTACGCAGAACCCTGGGCCAGCAGCCTACAACGTGGACCAGGTGGCCTGGGGCTCCGTGCCAAGGGGCGGAGGGGGCGGGTCCTCGCCCCTGCGCGCGGCCCCGGTGCCAAAGTCTGCATCAGCGGCATCTCCCGGCCCACAGCCTCGGAAACCTCGCGGCTGGAGCTTCGGGATCCGGCATTCGGACTACCTGGCCTCCACCCTGGCCAAAATGGACAACTGACCAACCCCGACTATTCAATAAAGCTTGGGCACACCCGCGTGTCCTCTTCCGTATCTGCCCGTGCTGCGCTGGCATGGGAAAAAAGGAAGTGGCACGACCCACCAATGCCCTCTGAGTCCCGGAAATCCGCGGCTCCTGCGAGGATTGGTCGGGTCGCCGCGGGTCCCGCCCGTCGCGCCCCTAGTAGCTGTGCAGGTCCACCTGCCGCTGCGGGCTTCGGGAAACGCCGCGGCAAGGCAGGGCGGAATCCGGCTGAGGCCGCGACAACGGGGGCAGACAGGGTCGCCGTACCGCATAGGTAGGGCCTGGTCGCCATGCCGAGAGGCAGGTGAGGGGTGCGGACAGAGCGCCGCCGACCTCGGACGCAACAATACTTGGGAGGTGGGTGGCACGGGCTCGCGCGCAAGGACGAGGGCCCCAGGCGGAGGCATCCAGGCACACACCGCATCCCGGTAGGCCCGGAGCAATGACCACGCCCAAGGACCTCAGTCGGGGAGAGAGCCAGGGGGCTTCGGAATTCGCGCCCCAACAACTGCAGCTCCCGGAGCTGATCCGCAGGAAGCGAGACGGCGGCCGCCTGAGCGAGGATGACATCAAGGGCTTCGTGCGCGCGGTGGTGGAGCAGAGCGTGCAGGAAGCGCAGATTGGTACAGGGGCAGCCTGCGCCAGAGAGGGGGGGAGTGGGTCCCAGCGCCTGCCGCCCCTGCTGCTGATCTCAACGTCCCACACATAGGGGCCATGCTGATGGCCATCCGACTGCAGGGAATGGATCTGGAGGAGACCTTGGCGCTGACCCTGGCCCTGGCCCAGTCCGGGAAGCAGCTGGAGTGGCCAGAGGCCTGGCGCCAGCAGCTGGTGGACAAACACTCCACGGGGGGCGTGGGTGACAAGGTCAGCCTGGTCCTAGCACCTGCTCTGGCTGCCTGTGGCTGCAAGGTTAGAGCCGCCTCCTCCTGCAGCTGCACCCCCAACTAGGCTTGCCCTGCAGAGCCCAGGTCCTGCCCTTTAGACCAAGCTCAGTGGAATGCAATGTCCCCTTGTTGCTGCACCCCCAATGGGACTACCCCCACCCAGGACGTTGTGCCCCACACCCTCTCTGCCAATTGGGGTCAAGGGGCACGAGGGGAGCCAGGGAAATGGGCAGCTGCCCTCAGTGCTCCTGCCTACCAGGTGCCCATGATCAGCGGACGTGGCCTGGGACACACGGGGGGCACCTTGGACAAGCTGGAATCGATTCCCGGATTCAGGGTCACCCAGGGCCCAGAACAGGTACAACTGGGCCACTTGCCCACCAATCTGTTGGCAGAGGTCCTGACCAGTGTCAGCAGATGGCTGAGGGTCACCAAAAGGGTCTCTGAGGAGACTGACTTGGTGTTGATCGCTGCCGGGCATGGGTCAGCCTTGATGGTCAGGATGCCGTTACTCATTAACGTGTTCGTGCCTGCGCTTCTGTACAGCGCAAAGGTCACACTCCCTGGCAGGACTTGGGGCCTCTGGCCACAGTTCAAGTCAGGGTCAGAGGTCACAGAGGTGGGGTCTGCCCAGATGCGGGGTCTGCTGGAAGGAGCCGGTTGCTGCATCGTGGGCCAGAGCAAGGAGCTGGTTCCTGCTGATGGGATCCTGTATGCTGTCAGAGATGTGACGGCCACCGTGGACAGCCTGCCCCTCGTCACAGGTGACTCCCGCCCACCCCACGCAGCTGCGCCCCTCAGTGCGCTCCACCACAGGAGCCCAGCGTGGCTCCTGCTGACCCCTGCCCAACGGTTCCCACGCAGCCTCCATCCTCAGTAAGAAGGCAGTGGAGGGACTGTCCACCCTGGTGATAGATGTCAAGTTTGGTGAGGCTGCTATCTTCCCCAGCCAGGAGCAGGCCCGGGAGCTGGCCCGAGCGCTGGTGGGCACCCTGCGGGGCACCTCCCTTAGACATCCTGGCTGGGGGTGGGGCCACTTTCCCCTTTCCAACTCCACACCAGCCCAAGCAAAGCTGAGCCAACCTTAATGCTGTGGCGACCCCACTAGTTCCTGAGCTTGGCCGCCCCAACCCTTGGGGCTCCATCTCCATAGGTGGGTGTGGGGACCGGTCTGGGGCTCCGGGTGGCCGCGGCACTGACTGCCATGGACAGCCCCTTGGGCCGCAGCGTGGGCCACAGCTTGGAGGTGGAGGAGGTGTTGCTCTGCCTGGACGGTTCAGGGCCGCCAGACCTGCGAGACCTGGTCACCCGGCTAGGTGAGGGGGATATCCTGGGGCCGCCCGGCTCGGGGGCTGCAGGTGGCCCCTGCCCACCTTACCTAAACCCATCCTGCGTGCAGGAGGCACGTTGCTCTGGCTCAGTGGACAGGCCAAGGCCCAGGATGAGGGCGCCGCACGGGTGGCCGCGGCGCTGGACGACGGCTCGGCCCGGGACCGCTTCGAGTGGATGCTCGCGGGGCAGGGGGTGGACCCGCGCCTGGCCCGGGCCCTGTGCTCCGGAAGCCCCGCGCAGCGCCGGCAGCTGCTGCCCCGCGCCCGGCACCAGGAGGAGCTGCTGGCGCCCGCAGACGGTGAGAGCCGTGCCCTCCACCTGACGCGCACTCCCCGCCGTGCCCACCGCCTGACGCGCTCTCCCCTCAGGCACCGTGGAGCTCGTGCGGGCACTGCCGCTGGCGCGGGTGCTGCACCAGCTCGGGGCCGGACGCAGCCGCGCGGGGCAGCCGCTCCAACTCGGGGTGGGCGCCGAGCTGCTGGTCGCCGTGGGACAGCGGCTGGGCCGCGGTAAGCGCGCCCGTCTCAGCCCGGTTGACCCCGTTCCCCGCTGACCCGTCCTTGCCTGACCCGCTCCACCCTGACTGACCCCTGAGCCCCGCTGACCCCCTCCTCCCTGACCCCTACCCGCCCGCAGGCACGCCCTGGCTCCGCGTGCACCTGGACCAGCCCGCGCTCAGCCCCGCGCAGCACAGGGCCCTGCAGGAGGCGCTCGTGCTCTCGGACCGCGCGCCCTTCGCTGCCCCCTCGCCCTTCGCCGAGCTGGTCCTGCCGCCGCCCGCCGCGGATCCCCGTCCGTAGGCGCCGGCCTCCCTCTCGTTCTTCCCGTCCCTGGCCTCCCGTCCTCTCCTTCCTCCCCGACTTTCCGTCCGAGGAACGAGCCCGACGCTGCCATTCAGCGCGGGGGCGGGGCCGCCGCACACGTGACCGCCGGCGCAGCTGCGCACGCGCAGCCCCCGACGCCTGCGCGCCCCACAGCGCATGGCGGCCACCGGCAAGCGCGGACTCTGCGGCGCGCGGTGAGGACACTCGGGTTTATTGCAAGCGGGCGGGCGAGGGGTGCGGGGCGTCCCCGTCCCCGCTGAGCCCCGCATGCCGCCCCGGGCCTGGCTGCGGCTGCTCGCGCGCGCCCGGCTCCCGGCTCCGTCTCCGGCGCGGCCCCGCGGGCCCGGACTGCGCGCCCGGCTGCTGACCACGGCCGCGCTGGGCGCCGCGCTGGGCGCCGGCTGGCTCGGGCTGCGCGCCGAGAAGGAGCGGCGGCGGCAGCGGGAGCGCGCGGAGGCGCTGCGCCGGGCGGCCGTGGGCCGCGGGGACTTCAGCCTGCGGGACCAGCACGGGCGGCCGCGGCGCAAGGCCGACTTCCGCGGCCAGTGGGTGCTGCTCTACTTCGGCTTCACGCACTGCCCGGACATCTGCCCCGACGAGCTGCAGAAGCTGGCGCAGGTGGTGCGGCGGCTGGAGGCCGAGCCGGGCCTGCCGGCCGTGCAGCCCATCTTCGTGACCCTGGACCCCGAGCGCGACGACGTCCCGGCCATGGCCCGCTACGTCCGCGACTTCCACCCGCGGCTGCTGGGGCTCACGGGCTCGGCCGAGCAGGTGGCGGAGGTGAGCCGCAGCTACCGCGTCTACTACAGCGCCGGGCCCCCGGACGTCGACGGGGACTACATCGTGGACCACTCCATCGCCATCTACCTGCTGGACCCCGACGGCCTCTTCACCGACTACTATGGCCGCGGCAAGTCAGCCGAGCAGATCGCGGCCAGCGTCCGGCGCCACATGGCCACCTTCCGCAGCGTCCTGTCCTGAGGGGCCATTAAACAGAGTGGACTAACGAGTGTGGAGCCGCAGCCTTTCCTGGAGGGTCGGGGGCCGGTCCGCCTCAGGGCTGGGCCGTGGAGGGGGCGGCGTAGGTCTGGAAGCGCTTGTGTGCCCTCTGGTACGTGAGCAGCTTCAGGGACATGGTGTCCACGGCGGCCTCCAGCCCCGGCTGCTGGGTGATCTCCACTGTGTAGTCGTTGGCCTGGAGGAGCAAGGGGTCAGCGGGGGTGCGGGCACCCCTCCCGCCCACAGACCCCGGCCACTCACCAGCTGCAGGGAGGCCAGCATGGCACGGCAGACCTCGAACGCAGGCTGGCCAGCCACCAGTTCAGCAAAGCGACACCACTGGTTGAGCTGGGGGAACTGCGACACCACCTGGTCTCCGTAGGTGTGAATGTCAAAGGGTACGTGCTGCTCCTGCAGGGGAAGGGTGTGAGGGGGCGAGGGGCTGCGGCCAGCACAGGCAGGGCGGCACCTGCTCCTGCAGGGGAAGGGTGTGAGGGTGTGAGGGTGTGAGGGGCTGCGGCCAGCACAGGCAGGGCGGCCCACCTCACCTGCTCCTGCAGCAGTGGCTGCACAGTGTCCTCCCAGGCCCTGACGCGTTGGCTCAGCTCGGTCTCCTGCACAAACTTCTGGGAGCTGGCAATGAAGAGCTCCTGCAGAGGGACCCTGGGGCTACCACCGTGTGCAGGGCCCAGGGTGCCCTCCCAGAGCCCCCTCCGACTTGGACCTACCACATTCTGGCGAACCAGCTCCTCGTAGCTCAGGGATGTGGGCAAGGCCTGTGCCTCTGGGGAAGCACATGTGTGAGCTGTGAGCAGGCGAGCCTTTCCCTCCCACCAGCAGCCCCCTGCAACTTACCCAAGCCAGACGCTTCTCCAGGCCGTGTGTCCTCCGGCTGCACACACCCCTCGGCCTCTAGGTCGTCTGCTGGGAGCAGGGAGCAGGCTCTCAGCACAAATGCACACACAACACCCCCTAACACACACACACCTGTGAGCACCCACCTGCTGCCCCCAGGTCCTCCAGGGAGCCCTCCAGGCGCTCCTCCTCTGCAGGCCACACCTCCTCTTCCTCAGCCTCTGGCAGCCACTGCCTGGCCATCTGCCCAAGGACAGCATCTGTGAGGGGCCCAGCCCCTCCCCCACCCCCGACCAGGCCAAGGGCACTCACCTCTCTCCTCTTAAGTTTCCGCAGGGTCTCCAGCTGCTCCCTAACATGTTGCCAGTACAGGACCTCCATGTCTGCGCACAAAGACCTTGTTGGGGGTGCCTGCCGGGGCCCCAAGACCCCCGAGACCCCCGGGGGGATGAGTGGGCTGACCTAACACCAACCCACTGGGGTGCATACGGAGGTGCTGTCTCACCTGCAAAGCTGGGGCCCTTCCTCCGGGGCCTCCCACTGGTGTTGTGGTCAGCATCTGTGAGACACTCGAGTCAGGAGGAACGGAGCCCACGGGCTGGCCTGCCCCTGGGGGCACTCTCACCTCCCACACGGCTTACAGTAGGCCAGATACCACTGGTGGAAGTCCTGCAGCTTGGTAGTGCACTTCCGCTTGCGCTTTTGTCCTGGAGCTTCCTCCACACAGGGGGGCACGGAGTAGGGCCTACCTGGGGGCACATGGGACTCAGCAGGCACAGCTGCCCGACCTTGGGGCCCCTGCTGGACTCCGGCCCCACCCAGGTACCTTTCTTGAAGGGCTGGGAATCCAAGGAGTCGAAGGGGTCCAGGCTCTGCCAGGGGTCCGGATTCTCCTACACAGAGCAACAGCAGTTGTTCAGGGTGGGAGGACTCATTCCTGAGCAAGCAAGGCAGGAGGGAGAGGCAGACCCCACCTCACCTCTGGCTGGGACAGGGGCTCCGGGGCCTGCTCTCGCTCACGCAGCGAGTACCTCCTGGGCAGCGTAGGACTCTGCAATGAAAGAGGCCCCAGGGCCACCCAGCTGATGCGCATCAGAGCTCAAGAACCAAGTCCCACTACCGCATCGGGCTCAAATGCCGAGTCCCTCCACCCTTGTGTGAAGCCTACATGGGGCTCCTGGCTTCAACCAGCCTAGATCTGGCTGTTGAAATCCTCTGGGGAGTGAACCAGCGGATGAAAAACTTTTTTCCCTTGTTTAAAAAAAGAAGCCCACAGGGACCTTCTAAGAACTCAGATCCTGTGCACCACCAACCATGACAGGCAGCAGCCACAAACCCCAGGGGGCAGAGCAGGTGAGGGGGCTGACAGAGGGGCAGTGAAGGCCTCCAGGCCTGCCACTCCTGCAGAGTGCCTTTGGAAACCAGCCGCCATCCTAGCTAGCTGCTCTAGGACTGGCTGGGGTTGTCCTCACAGGCCCCACGGATACAGGGGGAGCAGAGACCAGGGCAACCGCACAGCTCGAGCCTGGAGCCCACCTCTGGGCTCCTAGGTTCCCGAACAGCCTCAGTGGCAGCAGTCTCGGGGGTGGCAGCCTTGGGGGGCTGCAGGGCCTCCTCCGCGTCGTCGTCATCACCCCCACCGCCGGGCTCTGGGCCTTCTGGAGAGCCTGGGTGGGAAGAGGACAGACAGCAGCTAGGAGGCGAGGCTGCCTGCTGCCAGCTGGGGACCGTCAAGCCTTGTCTTAGCAAGCAGGCACCTAGGTCTGCTCATGGACAAGGCCCCAGGAAAAGGGGAGAGGGTGGGGAAACAGAGGCCTCCCCAACTCCATGCTGTACCCTCCTTCTGCCCCCACAGAGGCCGGTGGCCCCTCCAGCCAGCACCCTCACCTGGCCCCTGGGCGAGGCTGAGCACTGGCACGGGACTCCTGCACTCCGGGACTTCCATCAGCTGTTCTTCAGCCATGCTGGCCTCTGGGGGACAGGGACAGGTCAGGATCAGCCCAGCAGACAGCCAGCAGCTGTTGAGGTGCAGCGAGGGGGAGGGGAGGACAAGCTCCTGGCACCTGGCAGGGGCCCCCCAAGAGTCCACACCAACACCCCTTGTTCCTTCCTGGGAGGCCCCCACAGCCAGGCCCTCACCCTTGTGGCTGCCCCCAGGCTCCATGGAGGACACACCCACTGGCTCCAACATGAAGGCCCCCCTCAGGTGGGGGGTGCACGTGTTCATCCTGAAGTCCTTTCGGCTGGCCAGAATCTCACCCTGACGACTGTGAGGACAGAACACGACCTGCAGTACCTGCTGCAGGGACGCTGACCATTGGGCTGCCCCACCCTAGGAGCAGGCCTGTACCTGTACAGTGGGTGGTGAGCCTTCTCTATCTCATCGGGGGCTACCAGGGCCATGGGCAGGAGAGGGACGATGAGGACTTCCTGTGCAGGGACCAGGCATAAGCACTGAGGGCAAGTCCCCCCGCCAGCTCACCACGGCCCCAAGGACAGGGATTGGACACGCACAGTGGGTGCCTGGTTGTTCTTCAGATCCACGTTAACCCGGGAGTCAGGTAAGTCATCCAGCGACAGGAACTGTGGGGAGACAGCGAGCGCTCACAGTATGGAGCCCGGAGCCCAGGCAGGCAGGAGGGCAAGGGCCACAAGTCCAAGAGAGCTCACCTTATCCTCTGCCTCCTGTGGTTGCCTGGAGTTGGCATCCCCACTGGCCTCATCGTCCTGTCCTGAAGACGGCTGCCTGGCTCGCCTGAGACAGAGGAAGGCCCAGTGGGTATCCCTGGAGGCCGCAGGGCCTCCCACTCCTGCCTCCAGCACTCACCTCTTGCCAGAGATGAAGTCGAGAGCCTGGTAGACCAGCGAGTACAGGTACTCCACCTGGTGAGAAGAGGAGGGTGAGGGTGCCTGCGACGCGCCCACTGCCCAGCCACCCCCTGCACACCTCCAACACACTCTGCCCATGGTGACTGGCATTCTCATCACGGCCACAGCTGAGGCCCCGACACGGCGTGGCAAGACCATGCACCCATGTGGCACCTGACACACCTCACAGCCCTTGGCGCTGTGCCTCAGACACTGCGCTTCCCTTTCTCCCAGTCCAGCTGAGGTGGGGCCTTCGAGGCTTTGACAGAGCACCCCCAGGGCACGGCAGAAGGGCCATGTGTGCACGGGCTGCCCCCTCAGCCAGTCTAAGTCTGTGTTAGTTCTCTGGTGTGTGAGGAAGGAGGTGAGGCACCAGTGAGGCCCGTGGTGGCCAAGGGACGACGTGCCCAGGCCCACAGGGCGGGACCAACCTTCTTGCTGTAGACGCAGGCCGAGCCTTGGATCAGCAGCGCTGCCTCGACAAAGTTCATTGTAGTTTTGCCTTCATCAAAAGAAATGCAGATCTGGTCCAGCTGCAGGAGACAACAGCGCTCATTGGTCCTGGCGGCTCCTCTCAGGAACCCTAGGCTGCGCGCAGAAGCCTCAGGGACTGTCCCTGCTTCCTGGAGACTCAGGGGTCTAACCGTCAGGGGCACCGACCCCATCACAGCTAGCCATCCCCACCCCGAGAGGAGCACAGGCAACGTCATGGCCGGAGACCTTGGGGCACTGCCACCACCTGCCTTCTCCAAGCACCACTTGCACCCAACGAAAAAAGTGCAGCTGGACATTGGATGCCCCCCGCAAGGCCTGTGCAGAAGTCCAGGGAGTCCTCCCCTAACCCCCCTACCCACCCTCAGGACCATCGTAACATGACTTTTCCTACAGCTCACGCAGACATGCAAGAAGCACCCGCAGTGCTCCACGGAGCCCTGGCTGCCCATGCTCACGGCAAGGTAGACACATGGGCAGCCGCAGGCCACGTGACAAGGCAGCTGGCAGCAGTGATGCCCACAGCCCCCATCGCAGGGCTGGGTCTGACCCCACCCCTGGCCCCTGGCTTAGGTAACGGGGCTCTCTCCCTACCAAATAAACATTAAAATCACGCATAAGCATTGTGGCACAGTGGGACACGCCGCCTGAGAGCGCATCCTGTGCTGGTCCCTGTGCCAGTGGGCTACACCCCGAGCCAGTCGCCTGGGAAAGCGGAGGATGGCCGCGAGCTCGGATGTGCGCCTGGCTTCCACCTGGACATCCGGGGAAGGAACCAGCGGATGGAAAGCACCGCCATCTCTCCTCTTTGTGACTTTCAAACAAATGACCCCAGAAGGCAAAAGTCCATCAGCCACGGGCACAAGGAGCTGGACGGGCAGGTAAAGCAGAGGGCCGCCAGCCTCCAGCATCGCCCGCCCGGCCCTGCCTCTCCAGCAAACACACACGAGCCAGGGGAGCAAGCGAGGACGCCAAGGCGGGGCCCTGGGGCTGGTCACCGAGCGGAGCCCACAGGGCACGGGGCGGCGGAGAGGAGCAAGGCCGAGGACCGGACGCCGCACCCCGGCTCGCGCCCTCACCTCCTCTAGGTACTCGCCCAGCTGGGCCGCCACGTCCACCTCCCAGTTCTTGGTGAGGTCGCGGATGGGCTGCAGGAGGTGAGCGAAGCGTGCCTCCACGTCCTCCATGTCCGGGCGAGGTCGGGCGGCCCACGGCGCGCGGATCGGGACTCCGACGGCGGGCTCCGCGCTCAGCCCGCCACCGCGCCTGGCGCCATTTTGCTGTTCCCGCCCGGGAAGTGCAAGTGCGCGGGGAGCGCACGCCGATGACGCACCGCGGGCCCTGGCCTCCGGGCGCTGGCGGCCTGCGCGGCGCGCACTTGTGACGGCACCGCAGCCGGCACTCGGAGCTGTCAACCCGGACGCCGGGCGGGAGGGCGGGAAGGGGCGGGGCCCAGAGGGGCGTGGCTCCGGCGTGGGCGGGACTTGCGGCCTCGGACCCGGGCTTGCTGTCGGTGGGGCGGGGCCGATGGGGCGGAGCTTACGGTCGAGGGGCGGAGCCGAGGACGCGGCACGGGCTCTGCCTCTGCTGGCGCGTCGCGGACATGGCGGGCTCCCGGCTCCCGCGGCAGCTCTTTCTCCAGGGCGTGGCCGCGATCTACATGTTCGCCTTCGCCTCTCTGTACACGCAAGTCCCGGGTGAGGGCGCCGAGGGCGGGGAAGCCCACGGTCTTTGCTCCCACACTCCCCAGCCCGAGGCCGGAGGGGTCCAGGCCTGGACGCGGGGCCTGGGGCTGTGCAGGGAGGAGAGGGGCTGCAGGCCTCTCCGCCACTGGACACGGCGCCTTCCTTCCCGCAGGCCTCTATGGCCCCGACGGCATCCTGCCTGCTCGGAGGACGCTGCGGCCGCAGGGCAAAGGGCGCTGGCGGCAGCTGTGGGAGACGCCGACGCTGCTCTGGGAGGCGCCCGCGCTGGGGCTGGACACGGCCCAGGGCCTCGAGCTGCTCAGCCTGCTGGGCACGCTGCTGGCCCTGGGCACCCTGCTGCTGCGCCCGCTGCGCCACCCCCTCGTCTACCTGCTCCTCTGGGCTGCCTACCTGTCCGCCTACCAGGCAAGTGGGGCTGCCCGCCGCCCCCGCTGCTCCAGCCGCTGCCCTGCTGGCCTCGCCTGGCCGTGCAGACACGCTCTCTTCTCTGCAGGTGGGCCAGGTGTTCCTGTACTTCCAGTGGTGAGTGGCTGCGCGCCAAGGCACTGGGGGGGTGGGCTGTGCTGGCCGCTCCTGGGAGACCCCGGGGTGCACTGGGTCCTCTCCCCACAGGGACTCTCTGCTGCTGGAGACGGGCTTCCTAGCCGTGCTGGTGGCCCCGCTGAGGCAGCACTGCCGCGGCAAGCAGGCCCTGCCGGAGACACCCCACGACCACCTCCCCTTCTGGCTGGTGCGCTGGCTGCTCTTTCGCCTCATGTTCGCCTCTGGCGTGGTGAAGCTGACCAGCCGCTGCCCGGCGTGGTGGGGGCTCACCGGTGAGGGTCCCGGCCAGGGTGTTGGGTGGGCTGAGGGGCCCTGCCAAGGCTCTGACCGCCCACCTGCTGACCCCCCGCAGCCCTCACCTACCATTATGAGACGCAGTGCCTGCCCACGCCAGCTGCCTGGTTCGCTCACCACCTGCCAGTCTGGCTGCACAAGCTCAGCGCTGTGGCCACCTTCCTTATCGAGATCGCCGTCCCACCACTGTTCTTCTCACCCACTCGCCGCCTGCGTCTGCTGGCCTTCTACTCCCAGGTGGGCAGGTGGGCCTGGGCCACAGGACCAGTGCAGCCCCAGGGGTCCGGCAATACAGTTGGTGTGGCAGATGATCCCCTCCAGGGCCCCTCCCTGAGTGCAGCCCCTCCCCTAGGTACTGCTGCAAGTCATGATCCTCCTGACTGGCAACTACAACTTCTTCAACCTGCTGACACTCGTGCTCACCAGCGCCCTCCTGGATGACCAGCACCTGGCAGCCAGGCCCGAGCAGGGCCACCGCAGGAAGAAGGCCACCTGTGAGTATGACCAGCTGTCAGCCTGCTGTGGCCCCGTGGTGTCTCCTTTCTCTAGCTACATCCCGACCCCTGCCAATCTGACTGTCCCTCCCTGCAGCCTGGACCCAGGCCCTGCTGGGCACACTGGCCCTGCTGCTGGAGCTGGCCGTCTACGGGCTCCTGGCCTATGGCACCGTGCACTACTTTGGTCTAGAGGTCAACTGGCAGCAGCACACTATCCACTCCAGAGTCAGTGAGTGCCTCCTTGGGGGGCTCGGGGCCTGTGGGCAGGGCTGGGACACCCTGCCTCACACACCTCCCTCCCACAGCCTTCACCTTCCACCAGTTCTCCCAGTGGCTGAAGATGGTGACCCTGCCCACCATGTGGCTGGGCGCGGCCTCCCTGGCCTGGGAGCTGCTGACTGCCCTCTGGAGGTACACAGCTGGAGCTGGAGTGGGTGTGCGGCCCCTGGACAGAGCCCAACAGCTAAGTGTCCTGCCCACAGGTGGACCCGGGTACAAGGCTGGCTGCGGAAGCTGTGTGCCTCGGTGGAGCTATCAGTGTGGGGTGGGGCCACAGTGGCCTTGTTCTTGATCAGCCTGGTGGGTAGCAGCCCAAGGGTCGGGGGCTGGGAGGAGCTGGAAGGGCAGCCCTGGACCTGCGCTCACTTGGTGCAGGTGCCATACTCATACATGGAGCCTGGGACCCACGGGCGCCTCTGGGTGGGGACGCACCGCCTGTTTGGAGCCGTGGAACACTTGCAGCTGGCCAATTCTTACGGCCTCTTCCGCCGGATGACCGGTCTGGGTGGGCGGCCTGAGGTGGTGCTGGAAGGCAGCTATGACGGACATCACTGGACGGTAAGCCTCCTGTGGGCTCGTGCGGTCATGCCAGCCCCAGACATCCCTGGAGAACTGGGGGTGCTCGGCGTGTAGGGACCAGATCTCGCTGGCCCAACTGACCCTGCACCCCACCCGCACCGCCCCCGGGCAGGAAATCGAGTTCATGTACAAACCTGGGAACATGAGCCGGCCACCTCCCATTGTGGTCCCTCACCAGCCACGCCTGGATTGGCAGATGTGGTTCGCCGCCCTGGGCCCCCACATGCATAGCCCTTGGTTCACGAGCCTGGTTCTCCGGTTGCTGCAAGGGAAGGAGCCAGGTGAGGCCTAGTGGGGCATGGGGATGGGGTGCTGAGCCCCCTGGATGATGTCTGGTGGGGCAGGGGGATGGGGTGCTGAGCCCCCTGGATGATGTCTGGTGGGGGGAGGGGGTGCTGAGCCTCCTGGATGATGTCTGGTGAGGGGACAGGGCTGGGGAGGTACAGGAAGACGTGCTGACCCCCCACCTCCACAGTGATCCGTCTGGTCCAGAACCAAGTGACCAGCTACCCCTTCCACGAGCGTCCACCCACCTATGTCCGTGCCCAGCGCTACAAGTACTGGTTCTCCCAGCCTGGAGAGCAGGGGTAAGATTGGTTGCCGGGCAGACAGGTAGTCAGTCTTCGGCTCGGGGGCACACTGACCACATGCCTTGTTGCAGCCGATGGTGGCGGCGCCAGTGGGTAGAGGAGTTCTTCCCAGCCGTGTCTCTGGGGGACCCGACACTGGAGACCTTGCTGAAGCAGTTTGGGCTTCAGGTAGGAGGGTGTTGGGCGGGGGAGAGGATGGCCCCTACTGCCAGGCGGCCTCTGTGGACTTTTGTTCTTGTCCTCCACAGGACAAGAGCCCATCCCGGGCCCGCAGCTCTGGCACCCTGGCTCAGGCCCTCTACTGGGTACGCGCTTGGCTGTCCGCCCTGGAGCCCCCCATGCTGCTCTGGGGGCTGCTCGTGGCTGTAGGCACCGTCAGAGCTCTGCAGGCCCTGCTGCCTGGCTCACCACTCCACTTGTCCCCACCAGCCAGCAGGGAGAAGCACAAGCCAGCCCCCAACCACAGCAATGACACCTCACAGGCCACTCCGGCCCCCAGCCCCTGCAGCACCTCCCGGGCTTCCCGGCGGAAAAAGTAACCCCCAGAAGGCCCGTCCTGCCCAGGGCAGGCCTGCCACAGGGCACAGGCCCCACCATGGTGCCTTCGCCATCCTGTCAGGGCAGATATGGGCCAGGGTGCTACCCAGGACTGGCCAGTGCTGAGGGTCCACCGATCTCTCTCACACCAACAGCATCCCTGCCTGGTGCTGTAGGAGGTGGCCATGTGGCCCTGCTCAGGACACTTCCCAGAAAGTTGTAGTGGAGCCAGGGCAACCCAGCCGCCACGGTCTGACCCTGGAGCCCGGCCCTGCGCCAGAGCCAGACTGGTGCCCCAGGGAGCTCACAGCGGTGTCATCCTGAAGATCTGTGCGTCTGTGAAGACGTCTCAAGGGCTGGCCACCTGCCCAGAGTGCCTGGCCCAGCTGGCACCAATACATTCACCTGGGACCCAGCATGCACTGACACAGGACCTGAACCCCTGTCCGCATGGGAGTCCAGAAGGGTTTGGCCCAGCCCCAGCTGAAAATAAACAAAAGCTTTTTCTATGGAGGACTTAACTTTGACCTGACCTTGGTAATGCCTGGTGATGGGCACGAAGCCAGGACACAGCTCTTGCCAACCCACAGCCTCACTAGGGCTCAGAAAGGAAGGAGGGTTGGAGCAGACAGGTGCAAGATGAGCGGGAAGAAGGGGTACATTGCTGTTTGCCTCTGTCCTAAAGGGGGTGCCATCTGGGTGTGTGGCCCCCACACACCTGCAGGCTGTCCCCACATAGCACACACCTGCAGACTTCCTTCCCTCCCACAGACCCAGGGTAGCCTCAGTGCGTCCAGCCCCTCCCCTGAAGTCTGTAAAACTGATCAAGATAACTCGGAGCGCCAGTGATTCAGCTGCACTCCAAGGGCTCCTGACATGACGTTGCCAGCGTCGGCATGGGGCAGCTCTCTCTGGAAGCCAGCCTGCCGAGCTCTGCTAACACTTGGTTTTCATCCGCCCTCCTTTCGGATGAAGCAAGCAGCCAGGACCTCCCTCTGCGTTCCCCACATGCTGCCAGGACCCAGGCATGTGAGCCATCCTCCCCTGCTTTCCTGGGCCCGTTCGCAAAGAGCTGGGAGTGGAGCCGCCGGGACTCAAACTGGGACCCACACAGCATGCTGGTGTCCCATGTGTGCCCAGCATCGCCATCCCCACTTCTGCTTTTGAAATACCCCAGCTTGGGCCCAGCGGCGTGGCCTAGAGGCTAAAGTCCTTGCCTTGAAAGCCCCGGGATCCCATGTGGGCGCTGGTTCTAATCCCGGCAGCTCCACTTCCCATCCAGGTCCCTGCTTGTGGCCTGGGAAAGCAGTCGAGGATGGCCCAATGCTTTGGGACCCTGCACCCGTGTGGGAGACCCGGAAGAGGTTCCTGGTTCCCAGCTTCGGATCGGTGCAGCACCGGCCCGTTGCGGCTCACTTGGGGAGTGAATCATCGGACGGAAGATCTTCCTCTCTGTCTCTCCTCTCTGTATATCTGACTTTGTAATAAAAATAAAATAAATCTTAAAAAAAAAAAACAAAACAAGAAATACCCCAGCTCACCCTGAAGTGCTCTCTCCTGTCCCGGGCTTGTTCTGAGTCCATCTGTGCAAATGCTGTGAGGTTAGGGGCCGTCCTGATTTCACCAAGCGTTTAGTTCTCCACTTGTTGAAAATAATCTCCGTCTCCTTATTAAGCTGGGGGTCTGTGGTGCAATTGGCCAATCCTCCACCCTGTAGCGCCAACATCCGTATGGGTGCTGGTTGAAGTCTTGTTCAGGTCTCTGTTAATGGCCTGAGAAAGCAGAAGTTGGTCCAGGGCCTTTGGCTCCTAAAATCATGTGAGAGACCCAGAAGCTCCTGGCTAGAGCCTGGCAGCTCTGCCCACTGTGCCATCTGTGGAGTAAATCAGTAGATAAAGTGTCTTTGTGTAACTCTGGCTTTCAAATAAAATAAATATATCTTTAAAAGAAAGTCACAATCAGGGCCCAGCACAGGAGCCTAGCAGCTGAATCCTCGCCTTGTACATGCCAAGATCCCTTTTGGGCACCAGTTCATGTCCAGGCAGCCCCACTTCCCATCCACCTCCCTGCTTGTGGCCTGGGAAAGCAGTAGAGGATGGCCTGAAGCCTTGGGACCCTGCACCCACGTGGGAGACATGGAGGAGGCTCTTGGCTCCAGGCTTCAGATTAACTCATTTCTAGCCATTGTGGCTACTTGCAGAGTGAATCAGTGGATGGAAGATTTTTCTTTCTGTAAAGTCTGACTTTCCAATAGAAATAAATATTTTAAAACTAAAACAATATTGAATTAAAAAATTTTTTAAAATGAAGAACTTGCCCCAGCTGGGTGCGGCCTTTCAGTGCCTGCTTCCTTCTCTCAGGAGCCAGAGGAAAGCCAGCTGTTCCCAGGGGCCCAGAAAGGTGGCAGAAAGTGACTGTCCTCCGCCAAGCACCAGGTGCTTGGAGCCCCGCAAACCCACCTTTCTCATGAACGCCTCCTGCCTGCTCCCAGCTGAGCCTGGATGTCTGGTCCCGCTCCCTGGAGGCCGCCTGCCCCCGTGCCCTGTGGAGCTGCTCACAGGCACTCACCATCCTCCACTGCTTCCTCAGGCACATTAGCAGGACACTGGATCAGACGTGGACCAGCACTGTGACGTGGACACTGGTGCTGCAAACAGCAGCTTAACCCAGTGCACCATGATACTGGCCCCTGAGATGCTCCTACGCATCTTGAACTGTGGTACCGCAGGCTGAGCTAACCTGCAGTGCTCACTTTGCATTGGAGCACCGCTCTGAGCCCTGTCCACCTTCCTACTAATGCTCCTAGAAGGGCAGTAGATGACGGTCAATGCACTTGGCCTCTGTCCACTCACTTGGGAGCTGTAGATGGAGCTCCTGGCTGCTGGCTCAGCCGTGGACACTAGGCGTTTGTGGAGTGAACCACTGGATGGATGATGGGTCTCTCCCTCTCTCTGTCATGCTGTGCCTTCAAGCTAAGTCACTGTTTTAAAACAAGCACTCTGGCATGAGTGTGGCATTTTGGGCCCCCAGTGCCTGGCACTGTGGAGTTCTTGCTGGCTGGTGCGGTGAGCGTGTCTCCCCATTCGGGCCAGCAGCATTCCTTGCTGCATTCGGTTCCATGTGTGTGACCACCAGCTCTGTAGAAATGGCAAATGATATCTTAGGAGGAAATGAAAATGGCTTTGGCCTCGCAGCTCATGCTGGGAAATGAACAGAAACCAGAGGCTGCTACTGGAGCCGTCAGAAAGAGCTAGCGAAAGGTCTGGGATGCAGCCCCCACAGGGCTAGGGTAGTGGGCCAAGCTGAACCCCATTCCATCTCCCCAGGCTACTCTCAACCATGTACGTCCCCAGCAAGGCCCAACAGAAACCTGGGGACCAGCTCTGCTGCGCTCTGGAGATGACAGCCCTAAGGTTAGGATCAGCAGAGGTGCAAAGGGGTATTGGGGGCCACCAGCTGGGGAGCGGGCAGGGGCGGGCGAGGCCTGGAAAGGTGACTATGGATGTGATGAAGTGAGGGGTCTTGGGATGAAGAGCTTGAGGTGGGAGTTACATGGATGCACCCCACCATAACTAGTGGGGGCAGCCAAGGAGAAGGACACACAGCCAAGATGCAGACCACAGAGAGGCTGCTGAGCCTAGGGCTCCAAAGCCACCAGGAGACGGATGGGGTCCGGCTGAGCCTCTGCAGGAGTAAAGCCTGCCGTGGCCCTTCCCAGCAGCTGGGAGGTAAGCACACTGGCAGAGTACGACATGAGATTCTGAAACACATGGAAGTTCTGGGAGAGCAAGTCCTGACTGGTTAGCCAAAACCACTGAGCTGATTAGTCAACACACTGTGGCAAGAACACTTAACATCCACTCCCTCAGCCATGCTCAGTGTGGTCACTTTTATTGTCCCTTGCACTCTGGCCTCCAGGCTTGCAGAGGCCCTGTCTGCTAGGATGGACAGCCTCTCTGCTCGCTGCGCCTTGTCCGTCAGCAGAATCTCCCTCCTTGCTAGAAGTCCAACTTTTTGATCTACTGGTGAATGAGGTCACAGAGCACGTGTGTGGGGAGTTGGCTATTCCTCACTCGAAAGGTCCTGGTGATCTGGCCATCTGAGTGTTTTCCCATCCCCTTCCCTGCCTCACTCCCTCTGTTGGCTCCAGTAACGGGGACCAGAGTTCACGCTTTGCTCTGAATGTCACAGATGGTGCTGGATCCATCAGGGGCCTAGGAGTGCCCAGCTCAGAGCTTCCCGGCCCGAACCTCAGCGTGGAGCTGCCCAGTACCGACATAGCGACCTCCAGCCTCAGGGGAGGCTGTGTCTTGCCCCGCGACGTGCGTTTACACTCCTCCCGATGGCACGCCAGCCTCAGTAGGAGGGGATACCTCATTGTGTGCTTTTAAACATTTCTATTTATTTATGTTCATTCATTGTATTTGAAAGACAGAAGGGCAGATGGAGGTCTTCCTTCCGCTGGCTCCCTCCCCAAGTGCTTCTAACAGCCACGGTGAAGCCAGCTAGAAGCCAGCAGCCAGCCTTCCTGGGCAGGGATCCACTTAGATCCAACCCCGTGTGTCCTCCAGCACCAGCCGTGGGTCCCCCCATGTCAGTTGTGGGTCCTCCCACGTCAACTGGCAGATTCTCCCACGTCGGCCGTGAGGAACCAGCTGCTTGAACCATCTTCACCATCTTCCAGGGTGCACATTAGCAGGAATTCAGTGTGTGCTACAGACAGCCCCAGGTGTCTACAACATCAAACACACCCACTGTGCTTTTTCAGGCATGGTGAGAGAGAGAGAAATCTAACATCCTCTGGTTCACTCCCCAGGTGTCTGCCAGAGTAAGGGCTGGATCAGACTGGAGCCCAGAACCAGGAGGTAGAATTCCATCAGCCCCCGTCCTCCCGTGGGTGCAGGGCCCAAACATTTGGGTCACCTTTCACTGCTTCCCTGGGCTGTTATCAGAAAGCTGGGTGGGAAGTGGAGCAGTTGGGACTCAGGTGTCCAGGAGAGAGGCCAGCATCATAGTGGCTCTGCCCGCCCCGCACTGCCATGCTGGCCTGTGCTCGGGTAAGACATGCTGCCTCCAGCTCCATTCTTTCTGTTGTGGTCGCACTGGCTCTTTGGGATGTCATATGAGTTTTAGAATTATTTTCCTATTTATATAAAAAAAATTGTCCCCGATGTAGGTACCTGCCCAGGTTGTCTTGTACCTAGGCAGGTGTTACACTGCTGAGGGAAAAGCAGTCAGTGCTGGCAGGCATCTTGGGCCTGGTTAATGTCAAATCTGTGTTAACAATACCAGTGTGCCTACATAGTTGTCTTTTCTCTTTTTTTTTTTTTTTTTTTCAAGATGCGTGGGGAACTCTTCATGTTTGCTGCTTGGCAGAAGATGGGGAATACCAGGCTGTGACATGCCATCCTGACCCACAGGCACGCTAGCTGCCGCTGTGCAGCAAGGGGCTGCAGGTTCCCCAGGGGGAGGATTCTGGGGACCTGCTGGAGTGTGGGCTGTCAAGGACATGTGCAACAGGTGAGCGGTGAGCTCTGGGGGCTTCCATGGACCGGTCTGCTGCACTCCCAGGTTGGCGAGGAGTTGAGAGGGAATGGCATTCAGGGCAGAAGTCACAGGGCATGTCTGGGTCAGGCTAAGGCACCTGTCCATGTGGCAATGCCCACCCACACCAGTGCACATGGAAGCTGGGGATCAGGCCATCGTAGCTGCTTGTGGACATCGAAGCAGGGAGTGGCCATGTCGGGCTGGGCTGCAACACCCATCGGAACGTGGGAGAACTAGATCTGGGGCAGATTGTGTAGATTTGTGGGTTTGCTTCTGTGGGACTGTAGAAGCCGCTGGTTTGCATGAAAGCTAGGGGTGGTGATGGACCAAGCCAAGTTAGACTGTGGAATTCATTGACACTCGTGGGAGCAAGGGCTTAGAGGAGGCCAAACTGGCCAGGCTGCAACACCCACTGGTACATAGAAAGGCCAGGATTGAAGACAGACCACAGCAGGTAGGGCCATGGCACCCACCAGCATGTGTGAGATCTGGGGCTGGAAGCAGGTGCGGTAGGGAAATTTGGGAAATTTCCTTGCTAGGCTGCAACCCCTGCTGGGGAGCATGAGAGCTGGGGCTAGGAACTGCCCAGGCCAGGCCAGCAAGCACTCAAGGGATGTGTATGGATTAAGTCTGGGGGTGGGCCAGGCTGAGCTAGGCAGCAGCAACCACTGGTGCACATGAAATCCAGGATGGGGTGTAAGCTGTGACTAGGGGTGGGCCATGCCAGACTGGCCATAGCACCACTGGTACCCATAAGATCTGGGGCTAGGAGTGGGCCTGGTGAGGAAACACTGGGGAGTCTGTGCTAGGTTGTTGCTTCCACTGGTAAGTGTGAGAGCTGTGACTGGGGGTTCAGTGGTCCAGGCAGTGTGGCAGAACTTGTTGGCATGAATTAGAAGGAGAATGGGTACAGACTGGCCAGGCTAGGCTGCATCACTGGGTGTGAATCATTTTAGGAGGAACAACAGTACTCCCTGGCAGGTGCAAGAGCCAGGGCTGGGAGTGAGACTGTTATGGGAACTTCAGGCACTCTCCTGCTAGGCTGCACCTCCTGCTGGCGGGCTTTAGAGCCAAGGCTGGGGGCAGGTTGGGTGGAACTAAGCTGCAGCACCCTTGGGTGTGCCTGAAAGCCAGATGGGCTAGGCTAGGCTGCAACACATGCTGGCACATGTAAAATCCAGGGCTGAGGGCAGGCCTGGTGGGGTGGGTTATTGCAGATTGCCCCAACTAAGCTGCTCAGGTCCGTGGCAAGCTGGGCTAGGCCAGACTGTAGCACCCACTGGTTCACGTGAGAGAGCTGATCCGGCAGCTGCACCCCCCAGTGTGTGCACTGACTGGTACAGGTGACAGACTGAACTTGACCCTGCATTAGCTGAGGAGAGTCAAGCTTGCTGAGATAAGCTTAGCCAAGATTTCTTAGGGGATTCCCCAGCTAGATGGCTGGACTCAGATCCTGGCCACAGAGAAGATCACGGGATGTGTGATCTGACCTTGGAGAGCGTTTATCAGAATTGGGTCTCCTCAACTGCCGATGCCTGTGCAGTGGACAGCATGCCCAGATGCACAGAAAAGCATGACAGCCAGCTCATCTAGGTCAGCAGAGGATGTCAAGTGCCTTGTCAGAGGATGGGAAGCAGAACAGGTTGGACAACTCTCCTGGCCAAGCTCTGCAGTGTCTGGGCCTGGGACGCGCTAAGGTGGACTTGGTCAGCCAATAGACCTTGGAAAGACTTTCACAGCCTCATGGCAGTGAAGCTGATAATGTCCCACAACTATCAAAAATCACTCCAGTAACACCCTCAGAACACTCTTCCCAACATTGGGGTCTCTAAGGCATCATCAAATGACCAGCCCCCCATTCCTGGGTGGGAGTGTAGGTTGACAGCAAGGAATAACCCCCTCCCCTCCAGAGGACACAGGAGGAAAAAAAGAACTGAAATATTTGTCCCACCTAACCTCCTCCATACTTCCTATCCACCCTAATCAGAGGCCACAGGGATGTGCATCCCTCTTAACCATATAAACAACATTAAAAATAAATTATGAAATTAAAACATATATATGTCTATAATGAAAAGCATTAAGTGTTGTAAAAAAAATAATTTTGATTGGGGTTGAATTGAGTCTGCAGACGGTTTTGGGTAGTGTGGCCTTTTTTTTTTTTTTCAATATTTACTTATTTTAACTTGAAAGCAAGATTTTCAGAAATAGAGGGAGAGACAGAGAGAGATCTTCTGTCTGTTGGCTCGTTCCCTAAGTGACCACATTGGCTGGAGCTGAGCTATTTTGAAGCTAGGGACCAGGAGCTTCCCGCAGATCTCGCATGTGGATGCAGGGCCCGAGGACTTGGGCCACCTCTGCTGCTTTCCCAAGCCGTTGGCAGAGAGCTGGGTTGGAAGTAGAGCAGCTGGGATATGAACTAGCCCCCGTATGGGACGCTAGCACCGGGGGTGGAAGCTTCGCTTGCTACACCATGATGCTGGCTCCTGTTGTGGACAATTCAACAACAGGACCAATGCCGATCCTCTCTGTGAACATGGGATGCATTTCCATTCAACTTCAGTGTTAACAATGTCTTTGCACAGTTCTTTCACCACCTTGGTTATAGTGATTCCTATTTTTTGGTAGCTAATATATTGGGATTATATAGAAACGTGATTGTGTAGGCTGGTTTACATTCTGCAGTCTACCCAGTTTGTTTTCGTGGACATTAGCCACTGAATCTGTGACAATTCCTTGTGGCAGCTATGGAGCTCCACCCACCCAGCCAAGAGGGAGGCTGCCCTGAGGGGAGGGTAGTAAGGGACCCAACCTTCCTCCAGACAGAACACACCCTGGCCACCAAGGGGTACATCAGGCACACGCTGCCAGTATGTGCTGCCCCACACCCTAAAGAGATGAGAGGCAGGGTGAGCCTCCCCACTGCCTGGAGCACCCTCACCCCAACACACCCAACCTGAGTCCTGCTGAACCTCAACACACACTCACCCAAAAGGAGGTGCTAGAGCTGAGAAGCAGCCAAGGCCAGTGACGCAGGACACCGTGGTGGAAAGGAACAGACGTCAGCCAAGCGAGGGTGCGGCCCTGGAGGACACGGCTTGGAGCAGCAGACCTGGCAGAGGTGAGCAGCCGAGCCGTGGGGCTGCAGCTTGGTGGGCAGGCACAGGTAGTGCTGACCCTGCATCGGGCTTCTGCCATCCTCCGTGGGTGCGTCCCTCCCCCCGGGGTGTCAAGGGCTTTACTTCCACTCCATTGAAAGGCAGAAACAAAAAGCAGTTTTCTTGTCTACACATGCCATGTGTGCCACACCCACACCACACACTATATACCCACACCCATACATACAACACACATCACACACATCACACATACCACACACACACGCGCACACACACACACACACACACACACCAGCAGGGCCCTGTCCAGGCCCTCCAGCTCCAAGGAAGAGTCAGACACACAGGGTTCTGCAAGGTCTTTATTGTCAGCAGGAAAGTGGCCTTCAGGTGGCCTGGGCCTCAGGGAGCTTGGTGCGGCTCCATGGGGCCTGCTGCTCACCAGCTCAGGACACCGGGGCAGTACTTGTCGATGAGTCCCTGGTAGTAGGGGCGCAGCTGCTCCACATCTGGCAGGTCGGGGTTCTTGGTGTACAGGTCAAACTTGCTGCAGATGGAGGGACTGTGAGGCCATGCAGCCACACAGCCCCCACACCTAAGGGCCCCACGCTGACATGTCCCCACAGCCCCACACCCACAGCAGCCTCCACGCCCACGGTGGCCCCCATGCCCACACAGCCCGCAAGTCCAAGAACCCCACGCCCACACAGCCCCCATGCCTACAGAGGCCCCCACACTCACAGTGCCTCCTATGCCCACAGCAGCCTGCATGCCCATGGCGGTCCCCATGCCCACACAGCCTGCATGCCCATGGCGGTCCCCATGCCCACAGCAGCCCCATGCCCCATGGTGGCCCCCATGCTCACAGCAGCCCACATACCCACAGTGGCCCCATGCCCATGGTGGCCCCCATGCTCACAGCAGCCCACATGCCCACAGTGGCCCCCATCCCCACAGCAGCCTCCATGCCCACAGAGGCCTGCATGCTCACAGCAGCCCTCGTGCATACAGGGGCCTTCATGCCCATGGTTGCCCCTATGCCCACAGCAGCCCACATGCCCATGGTGGCCCCATGCCCACAGCAGCCCACATGCCCACAGTGGCCCCCATGCCCACAGCAGCCTCCATGCCCACGGTGGCCCTATGCACACAGTGTCCCCCATGCCCACAGCAGCCTACATGCCCATGGCAGCCCCCAACCCACACCGTACTTAAACTCCTGCACCCAGGGCAGCATGTCCAGGTCCCGCTGGCTGCACAGCTGCCGGTAGTCGCCTCCCGTGTGCCACGGGTAGAAGGAGTGAAACCGGATCATGTAGAAGGCCTGTGGGGGCGGGGGAGGCCATCCTTGGCTCAGCCTGGTCAGGCGGGTCCCCTGCTTCCCTAGGCACACCCAGGCCCGCCCCGCCTACCTCCTCGGGCAGGGAGAACTTGTTGAATCGCATCATTTGGTACAAGTATTCTGCGGGAGGGTGGGAGGGTGGGTCTGGGTGGCACCTTCAGCAGGTCCTCCCCTCCCTGCTCTCACAGGGCAGCCTCTTCCACCAGCCTCACCGTCATGGCCCCAGGACATCAGGACGTTGTCCAGCCCACAGTGCGGTGCATACATGCCCAGCTCCGTGCTGTGGAGAGAGCTGGGGTGAGGGGCTGCCACGGGCAGGACAAGAGCTGGGGAGGCTGTGGTGGGCCGCTGGGCCCGAGCCACACCTGTACTGGGGGTGCTGCAGGTCAGGGTTGTCCTGGAAGGTAGACTCTCGGAAGACCACGGAGGCCTGGGGCCGGCAGCCCACAGGGAAGGTGTCTCCAACAACGGCCCACTGCAGAGGGACATAGGTCCATGAACAGGGTGCCTGCTGAGCCCCAATCGGGCATTTGCCTCCCACCTGCACCCCTGCTTCCCCTGCCTCACCTGGGGCTCCCCCCACAAGGCCAACACCTTCCCCAGATCATGCAGGAGCCCGACAAGGTGGAACCAGTCTAGAGGGAGGAGGCCAGGACGGGATGGTGGGTATGGGCGGTCAGGGCCAGTCAGGGCACACCCCCGCCCTGCCCGGCTGGCCTAGTGCACCCTTGTCTGGGTGCACCCTGCGGATGCCCTCAGCCGTCTGGAAGGCGTGGAACGAGTTGGGGAAGTCCACGTCTGGGTCAGACTCGTCCACCAGCGTGTCCAGTGCCTCCACAGCCTCCAGGACAGTCATCTTCTTGCAGGAGAAACTGCCAAACTGGGCGTGCTGGGTGAGCGCCAGGGCAAGTCAGTCGGGTCGCACTGGGGGCCCATCCTGGGGGCTGCCCAGGAGGGGGACACCCACCTTTTTCCTGACAAAGTCCACTGTCTGGTGGGAGTGCATGAGCTTGTAGGTGTTGAAGACCCGGTCCAACAGGGGGCCCGACTGCAAGCCACACAGACTGGTCAGCAGAGGCCACACCCCTATAGGCCCCTACCAGGGGCCCCCCGACCCACCATGGTCCTTACCGTGTAGTTCCGGAAGCTGCCCTTGTCTTTGGCCATCTCTGGGTCCACGTCAGGACGATAAATCAGGGAAGGGTCTGGGCCCTGTTGGCAGGTTGAGGGGGGTCCAGGTCACCATTACACTAGCTCCAGGCGGGTGCTGGCAGGCTCAAGGTTGCCAGCTGTGGCCTGAGGACACAGCCTCTTCCATGCCCTCAGTAGGGCCTGCAGGAGTCGCAGCCACCAGAGCAAGGAGCTCGGTTCCTCCATGCTGGAGTCTCCCTGGGGAGCTGGGGGCTCTGCACCCACAGGAGGGAGGCCACGACGGACAGAGCCAGCAGAAAGTGGGTAGGTGATGCAGGCTTTCCCCTAAGGGGCTCAGCCAGGACACCAACAGTCACTAGGTACTTACCACAGCCACCTTCATCTTGGTGGAATTGGTAGCAGGTGTGAGAGCTCACAGTTAGGCCAGACTCCCCCAGGTCTGGGTGCCCCTATATATGTCCACTGGTTACATAAGTGACCGCACATCACCTGGCCCCCTGGCCTTGGTGCTTGGTAATGAGTGACCATCCATGCTTCGCGTGGCCACAGAAAGTTAATGTGTCATCTCAGTCCAGCCATGCCCTGTCCTCCGCCTCCTGGGTCCCCCAGGACCCCACCTGCTTGGCAGCCCCCGCACCTGTCCCCTGCCTTCACACGCCTCTGCTGCCGCCTCAGGGGCCGCTCCCTAGCTCCCCCAGCTCCTTTTGGGGAGCTCGTGCCTGGCATTGTGGTTCTGGGTGGGGCAGGGTCTTGCTAAGAAAAAGTTGCGCATTTGCCAATGTGTGGACAGCATGGAGTTACTATAGCAGACCCTGCAGAGGGCACAGGGATGGGGCTCAAGTCCTGGAACCCCAAGACTGTGGGAGCACCTCAGCTGGTGAGCAGGCAGGGATGAGGACAAGGAATTCCACCCAATACTACAGACATGGTGGGGAGGCCATGTGGGGAGGCCATATGGGGAATTGGGGGGCTGGTGGGTGAGGGTCAAAGACATGGGTGCAGTGGACGGGGAGCTGCCTGAGCTGGGGCTCAGCAGGGTCATGGGGTGTCACGTGACTTCACGTCCGGCAATGGCTGTGGATCAGGGGTCTCCTGACATTGCAGCTGCCATGATACGAGGCCACAGGGAGAAACCAGGGGGCAGAGTCTGTGCTGGCCCTCCAGGGCCCAGTGTAGGAGAGCAGCAAATGCCCCTGGCAGAGGGCACAGAACTCCCAGGTGGGAGTCTGGCGGGCGCCAGCCTGAACCTTGCCCCTGGGCCCAGGCTGAGCTGAGCTGTGAGAACTGCTCTCCCCAGCCTGCCCCTGGACTACTGCCCCACCCATGGTCCCATGCTCTGTCCTGCCACATGGACTTCTCGCCTTCTCAGATGTCCCCCACACCTCCTCTAGGCAGCCTCCCCTGACTGCCTAGCCATGCTGCTGCTCCTGGTCTGTGTCCCTGTGCCCTGAGGTATGGTCACTCCCTTGCCGGGACTAAGAGGTCCGAGGCTGCAGGAGCGGGGACACACCTGAGGGCCCGGCTCTCCCACCTCGGGGGTTATGTGGCAGGCACAGCCCTGTCCTCTCCCCCCCCCCCAAATGTTAGGGTCTCAGAGTTTTTAAAAAAGATGTATCCATTTTTATTTGAAAGGCAGAGGCACAGAGAGAATCTACGTGCTTGTCCGCTCTCCAAATGGCTGCAACCACTGGGGATGGGCCAAAGCCAGGAGCATTTTCCGGGTCTCCCAGACAGGTGCAGTGGCCCAAGGACTCTGTCCTCCTCTGCCACGTCCCAGCAGGGAGCTGGATCAGAAATGGAGTGGCTGGGATCGGAAGCAGTGTCCATGTGGGACGCCAGTGTGGCACGCCACAGTGCTGCCCCACCCTTGTGGTCTCCTCGGAGGTGGGAGTGGTTGGCAGCAGACGCTGGCAGTGGGTGGCTGAGTGTTCTGACAGAAGCCATTCTTGCTGCTCTGGGGCTGTGCTGGCCAGTACTGCTGTGGACGCAGCCTGGAACTGAACTCGCTGGCCTGGCTTCTGATTTTGCTGGTATCCAGGGCTGGTCTCCCTGTCCCGGCTCCCAGGGAGTACAGAGGGCTGAGCCTGCCCAGTCTCCTGCTACCCAACGGCTGGTCCTGCATTTTCTGCTGGACTGTGCCTCTCCCTTGGCCGGTGTGGGTAGAGATCTGCTCCTGTTGCTCTCAGGACCACAGAAGGACGTGGCGTCTGTTCCGCACCCCCCGGACGGCCCACATGTGAGGTGGGGTCTCTGTGGTGCACCTGGCCTGGGCTCCAGGGTTGCCAGTCGGAGCTGCCAAGGTTCCCTCCTGACCAGTCCTTCCTCAGCTGATGCTGGAGACACAGCATTGCAGGGCACTGGGCAGGAAAGGGGTGCTAGTGGCAGGGGCCCAGCCTGCTCCGAGGTGGCCCTGTTGGTTTGGAACCTGGGTCTCAGTTTGCCGTGAGCACCAACTCCCCACAGATGCCCTTCTTCGGCTGTGGGTAGCTGTGCCCTGAGTGTGCACAGCTGTGGGGTACCCGGGCCCTAGGGGCACACACCCTCCTGGACCAGGACACAGCCACAGCTCTCGGTGTCCATTCACTCAGCCGTGCTTGCTGAAGGAGCTCCGGGCAGGGAAGTGAGGGGGGAGGGGTGGCTAGGCCAGGGCTCTGGGACCCAGGCACAGCATCCCAGCTGGAAGTTACAGGCAGGGATGTGGCCTGGACTCTCAGCCATAGCTGTGGGGGCTGCTGGGGTCGATAGGGGCAGAGTCCTGGCGGCCAGTTGGCCTCACCAGCTGCCACAGGCGGTGGCTGAGGTTCTGCACCTGGCAGGTGCCCAGGGCGCATCCCACCCGCAGGAGCTGGGCGTGGGGCCTGTGGGGGCCGCTGGCCTTGAGACGCTGGCCCCCAGTGGGGACATGGCTGGCCCTCCTGTGCGGCTGACGGGCTTGCCGGGGCTTCCAGGTTGCTGGCCAGGATGCAGGGCGTCGGGGGTGCAGGCTGTTGGCGGGGGTCCAGGCCGGGGACTCTCTGCAGAGGGGAGGGGAGGATGTGAACTCAAGGGTTCAGCCTTGGAGACACACGCCCCAAGCCTGGGGTCACCAGAGCGGGAAGTCCCAGCTTCCCCAACAGCCTGGTGCATGGCCAGGGGAAGTCCACTGCCCACTGCCCAGAGAGTCACTTATAGCCCAAGCTCACTACCAGCACTTCGTTGGGTAAAAGGCGCCCTGGGCATCCGGCCTTTGTGGGCCACACTAGGGGTGATGCCCCCACAGCCCTTGAGGTGATTAGAGCTGGCACCTTGCGGGAGCCCACAGCTGCTGCCACGACTGGGTGTACGTGTAGACACCTGTCTCAGAGGGAGGCAGAGACTGAGGCCTCTGGGCAGATGGGGCAGGTTGGGACAAGAGAGGGGGCACACGCCTGCCCTGTGTTCTGGCTGTCTAGCGGGGTCAGCGGTCGGGGGTTGTCTGGGACTCACCTGGGTCGCACCGGCCGCGGGCTGCTGGACAGGGCAGCCGGGAGCTGCAGGTACACGAGGCTGATGCAACCCAGGGTGAGAAGCAGGAGCCAGGCCATGGCGCGCTGCAGAGGGAGAGGCTCAGGTTGCGGGCGGGCAGGGCCGGCCTGGGCTTCCAGCGCGGCCCCCGCACCTGGGGGCCCCGCGGGGGCGCGAGCGAGGCGGGTACCTGCGGTGGTCGGTGCTTGGCGGCAGGCGCGAAGCGAGACACCTGGGCTGGCCTCCGCTGGCGGGCGGTGGGCCAAGCGGGCGAGGGTCTCCTGGGTCAGCTCGAAGCTTGGGGTCGTCCTGCCAGGGATGCGGCGTCGGCCCTGGCGGCGCCCGTGCAGCTAAATAGTCTCTGTCGCAGGGGCGGAGCTGGCGCGGGGATGGGGCGGGGCACGTGGCCGGGCCGCCCCGCCTTGCCTGCCCGGCCGCTCAGACAGCAGTGCAGCGCACTAGACCGGCCGGCCGCCACGCCTTTTAGTTTCTGTTGGGGGTGGGGGTCCCGCGGAAGGCATGGACCTGGTCTGGCCAGTGCCTGGTGTCCCGTGAGTCCTTCAATCCATCTTTTGCCCACATGCAGGCTGCCCGGTATTCCTAGAAGCACCGAAGCACGGATTCTGCTGGATGCCAGCAGAGCCGAAGCATCCCCCACGTAGTGGCTGCTGAGAAGGGCCTGGCGCCATGGTATTTGGCGTCTTTGTCCACCTGGCAGGGAACACCACCCCGTGTGCCCCTCAGTAGACCTTACTCTGGCCACTCTGCCCCAAGCGAGTGCCCCGTGTCAGGCTGTCGAAGGGCTGTAGTTGTGCCCCATCCCTCCTGCAGGGCTCATTTGCTGGATGACTACGTCTACAAGTGCCCGGCCTGGCTGGCCTCTGAGGCCGCTGGGGGCTCCAACGGGCAGTCACCTGCGCCCTCATTGCTCCTGGCCAGGGCTGAGAGGGGTTGTGTTTATGTTGGAGGAGTCGGGTGGCAGCCAGGAAGGCGGGTCAGGTGGGGCTTGGGGAGACTGGCGGGGTGGACTTGGCTGTGGCACAGCCCTTTGGGGGTTGCCCCGGCAGAGCCGTCTGCCAGCCCTGCATGCCCTGAGCCCAGGGCTGGAGAGTGGGCACGTTCTGGCTGCCTGAGGGGAAGGAGGGACTGAGAGCCTGTGGCAGGAGGGACATGGGTTCTGCAACTGTGCCTCCCAGCTGCACCCCTCATAGCACCCTGGTCCCCAAAACAAACAGGGTCCATGCACCAGCTCAGTGAGGGGAAGCTGGAGCCCCCACTCACACAGGTTTACACTCTGGGCCAGGTGGAGGCAGGTCTCGGTGAGGTGGGGTGGGGACTTCCATGAGCCCGTGGTCCTGTCTGCCCAGAGGTCCTGCTGGGGGGGTGGTCCTCTGACTCTCAGCCATCAGTTTAGCTGCCCCTCCTGCTGTGAGGCCATGGTCTGCAAGGGGCAACCACAGGCCATGCGCACTGTGCCCTGCTGGAGGAGCCACGTCTGGGGGTGACGGGAACTGCCCCCAGCAGTGCCCACTGCAGAGACCTGAGAAGAGCCAGGTCCCGGCCACAGGTGGGCCGCAGAGCAAGCCAGCCACCTGCTTTCAGATGGAAGGAACAGGCAGGCAGTGGGGCCCTGGGGGTGAAGCTGCCATCTGAGGTGCTGGGTTGAGTCCTGGTTGCTCCTTTCTGACCTGTGTCCCTGCCTGTGGCCTGGGAAAGCAGTAGAGGATGGCCCAGGTACTCGGACCCCTGCACCTGTGTGGGAGAGCCGGAAGAGGCCTTTGGGTAGGGGCTTCAGAACAGCTCATCTCTTTTGGGGCATGAACCAGCAAATGGAAGATCTCTTTGTTTCTCTGTTTAACTCTGCTTTTCAAATAAAAATCTTAAAAAAAAGATGGATGTGATTAGCTTGGGAGCTACAGATGGAGAAGGGTTAGCAGCAAGTGAGGGGAGGAGCGTGGGGTGGGGTGGGGTGCAAGCTGGGTGGCAGGTGTCGCTGGGGGCCCCTCGCCCTGTTGAGGGCTGCAGGTGGGAGGTATGGCCTCAACTACACATGGCCAGGTTTGTGCCAAATGGGGTCAGGCGAGGAAAGCAGGCAGGAAAACCCGAGGCTTCTGTGAGATGCCAGGCCTGGGGGTGAAGCTGGCGGGACTGGCAGGAGCAGGCTTTGCTGAGGGTAGCACAGATGGGACAGGAGACTTGGGGGCTCCTGAGCTTGGGGACACAGACGCACAGTAGACAAGGGCCTGGTGAGGGTCTTAGGGCACAGGCTGGTCCCTGGTGGACTAGGTGGGGACATCACTGCCCACGCATGGGTAGGAGACAGGGTCTTCAGGAAACTAGTGGTAGGAACTGTGGCCCAGCCTGTGCCCAGGGCAGGGAGGGCATCCGTGCGTCCTCTCTCTAAGTCTCACTCTGTTTGCTCTCTGGCTAGCTCCTGGGCCAGCCAGAATACTATGGTGGCCACTAGCTCCTGCAGAGCCAGCTGACCCCCAACTCCCTTTCCCATCTCTGCAGCCTGCCAGGGAGGCCCTGGTCAGTCCGAAGACTTGCAGGATGCGGCAGGAGAGCCCTTCCTGGGGCGGGGGTGTCCAGCCCTGCTCAGAGCGCCCCGTCACCGCCTGGCGACCCCGACACCCCGAGCGCCCCGTCGCCTGTCTGGCGACCCCGACACCCCGAGCTCTTGCGCCCTCTGCTCCGGCCCTGCAGGGTCCAGGTCCAGGTCCCGCGGTCCGAGGCGCCCACCCCGCCGGCCGCTGCTAGGACCCTGGGCGGCCCGGGGGCGGAGCCCGGGGCGCGCGGCGGGGCCCGCCCCCACGCAGGACGGGCCAATGGGGCGGGGGCGGGCCGAGGGCGCGCAGGCGCACGGCGGGGCCGGGCGGGCCGGCTGGCTGGGAAGATGGCGGCGGGAGCCCTGGGCGCCGCCGCCGCCGCCGCAGGACGGGCCCGGGGCGTCCCGGGTGCGCGGTCCGGAGTCGGGGCCGGGCCATGAGCGCGCTGCCCTCGAGTGCCCGAGCCGCGGAGCCCGCCCGCGCCCCTAGCCATGGCGCGGCTCGCGGACTATTTCGTGCTGGTGGCGTTCGGGCCGCACCCGCGCGGTGAGTGCGGCGGCCGAGGGCCGGGCGGACGGGGCTCCGGGCCGGCGCCTGGATGCCTGGACGCCTGGAAGCCCGGCCGCCGGGCACGGGCAGCGGGAGGCCCGGGGCGACGCAGCCCTCCCGGCGGCCGTCGGCGGGCCGGCTGCCGGGGTGCGCGGGCAGGCCCGGGGCGCGGCTGGGGCTGGAGGAAGTGCCGGGGGCGCAGGCGCTCCTGGCCGGGTGCTGAGCCTGGCCGTGACCGCGGTCAGCACCGTGTCCGACCGTGACGTCAGCGCTGGCCAGCATCCTCGGGGTGCCAGGCCCCGCACGACCCTTTGTGTGGGTGAGCTCAGCGCTTCCTCGCAGCGGCCTGCCGGGCTGCCGGGTCCCACCTGCAGAGGGACAGAGCTGTCCAGATGGTTCTGTGGCCATCAGTCACCTCCAGGCCTGCCTGTCTTCTTGCTGGGCTCCACTCGAGCCTGTATGGTGTCCCTGTGTGTCAGTCTCTCCGCTTCTCTGACACCCTGGTGGCCAGGCAGGGGTGAAGGCGACGTGAGTTTGGGAGCTTGTGATCGGAGCTGCGTGGAAGGCAGGAGTGGCAGGGAGGATGGGTTCCCAAACTCCCTTGGGTGGGAGCTGAGCGTCCTCCGGCCAGGATCTCAGCACAGCGGGGTGGCAGGAGGGTTCCAGCAGCCAAGGGCAGGGACCCCTGCTTTGCCGCTGCAGAGCCGGCTGTCTGGACCTGCTTACCCCATTCCCGGGCCTCTGCGAGGGGCCCCAGAAAGTGCTGAACGTTGTATAGGGCTGTGTGTGGGCGTCCTGAGACACAGACCTGAAGGTGAAGGTCCCCAGGACCGCAGGCCTGAGACACCTGGGCTCAGGGCTGGGAGCTGGGGGCTGGCTAGGGGCAGCTTGTCTTTGACTTCCTGTCTCCTTGCTGGGTGCTGGACCTGGGTGCTGGGCCTTGGTCTCAGCTGCCTAGAGGTCTGTCAGAGGCAGTGTGTGGGTTCTAGTGATTACCAGCTGGGCATCACTCAGGAGGGCGAGGAAGGAGCCAAGGAGGTGAGTGGCTGGGCGGGATATGACCGCTGTGTCCTGCTGGGTCCTAGCAGCTGGCACTGGCCCACCTGCATGGGTCTCACTCGGGCCAGCTCAAGGACCAGACAGATCATCCTGCCCAGTGTGGGTGCCAGGAAGGCCTGGATAGTTCGGCCAGAGTGTCTTGGGGACCTCTCAGGGCGCCAGCCTTGACCTGGCCAGAGTACAAGTGTCATCGTTGGAGGGGCTGCACGTCATCCCCCCAGGCCTGGCCTCACTGGGTCGCTGGGTCGGTATATGATGAAGTGCCATCTCTCGTCCCCGCCCATGTTCCTGTTGTCCTCCTCCAGCAGGTTGGGGCTGTCTGGGATGCTGCTTCCCAACCCCCACCCTGCTAACTCAGAGGGCTGAGTGGACTGGGGAGAAGGGTGGGAGAAGCTGCCAGGCCGTTGGCCACGTCTTGCTGTCAGTCTTGACCAAAGCCATGTGCCTGTGTGTGTCTGGGTCCCTCTGTGGCTACAGCTGGGTCAGTACTGCCCAGTGGGTCCTTAGGGTGCCCACCAGACAGACGGAGGAAGCCGCATCTTCCTTCACCTCTGGGTCTGGCACGGGCATGAGTTAGTGCCCTGACAGCCCACCCCCCCAGACCTGCTGCCCACCTGGGGCTTCCATTCCCCTGGGACAGAGCACTTAGCGTGTGTGCCTTGGGCCTCTCCTCTGCCACCCCCTAGGGCTGGGTACCACACAGCTGTGCTGGCCTGGGCTGGAGAGGAAGTGTGCCGCTGCTGCAGGTCAGCTTTGAGGAGCTGGGCAGTGAGCTGAGCTCATCAAGTGTGGGCTGAGGAGGAGTCACCTCAGGGCCTCTCAGTTTGGAGGAGGGTGGGAGCTGCTTTGTTCTCATCCTCTGGGGCTCCGGAAGCTGTCTGGCGGGTCTAAGTGGGGCTGGGTGTGGATCGCATGGTCTGCCTTCAGCAAGCCTTGGTGAGGCTGTGGTCCAGCCTAGCTGGCCAGCAGGTGCTCCTGTCACCATGGGGGGCTTGTTGGAGGAAGGGAAAGATGCCTGCCTGCTGGTCCCTCTGGAGACCCCATGATGGATAGCGGAATCAGTTCAGAGAGTGGAGCCCTGCAGAGGCCTCGTAGGCTGAGGGGCAGGTGCAGTTGGCACTTCATGTGAAGGGGCAAGGAGGACTGTGGCTCTGGGAGTGGCCCTTGGAAGGCCACCTGACCTGGCTTTGGGGTGTCTCAGCAGAGACCGCTGTCCCTGTCTGCCTATCTTCCCCCAAGCCTGCTGCCTCGTGGCAAAAACTGGGTGAGCCCTGGGTGCCAGCCAGGGCTGGGCCCAGATGGTGGTTTGGGGCCTAGCACAAGGAGGTCCTTGGCGACGTGGGTTGAGGGAGGAGCCACAGCTCTGGGAGTGTGCATGTGTGCCGCCTGGACCTGAGAGGAGGCCCCTGGGTGGGACATAGAGACCTCACGGTAGGAGGGGAGCTAGTGGGGTGTAGGTGGGTGTAGCCCCAGCCAACACCTGCTGCCTGTAGGGTGTCAGCGGAGTGGGGGAGGGGAGCAGGAAGCTGAGGTTTTGTGTCAAGTCAGCCCCCAGCTCCCTGTGACTGTACCGAGCAGCCGTCCGGCCTGGCTCACATCCTTGGTGCTGGCCCTCTTGTGAGATTGTGGCTGGGCTCCTGTGAGGTGTACTGGGTCCCTGGGGATGGTCAGTGCCTGGAGGACTAGCTGTATGTGAGGTGGCCACAGGCTTTGGGGGTCCAAGCAATGGAAGGAGATTCTAGGGGAGCCAGAGGCCTCCTGGAACCCTTCTCTCCCTAGCCAAGGGACGTGGGGCTGATGCAGTGTGCATGCACTGTGACCGTGAGGGCCAGGAGCAGGCCTCACGCCCCCCAACTGCCCATACTCCCGCGCTGCTGCTCAGGAGGCTGTGGGGCATCCTGAGATAACATCCTGGCCTAGTGTTTCCTGCTGGCATGGAGGAGAGAGAGGCCTGTGTGGGCACAGCTGTCTCAGACAGCAGCTCTGCCCCGGATCTTCATGGGTGGGCTTCCACAGTGCCAGAGGTGGTGATGACCAGGGGTTGGTGGTGCTTGACTGCCCTGTTCGGGCCTGAGCACACTGGACCTTCGCCCACCTGTCAGAGACCCCGCACTGACCCCGTTCTCTCTCCCACTTCCAAGCTCCATTCTCACAGTACAGTCCTTCACCAGGGGTCAGGTGTGTGTTGATAGGGCGTGATCTGACAGGTGGAGGAGGGTCAGGTGTGTGTGCTGACAGGTGGAGGAGGGTCAGGTGTGTGCGCTGACAGGTGGAGGAGGGTCAGGTGTGTGCGCTGACAGGTGGAGGAGGGTCAGGTGTGTGGTCTGACAGGTGGAGGAGGGTCAGGTGTGTGCGCTGACAGGTGTAGGAGGGTCAGGTGTGTGCGCTGACAGGTGTAGGAGGGTCAGGTGTGTGCGCTGACAGGTGGAGGAGGGTCAGGTGTGTGGTCTGACAGGTGGAGGAGGGTCAGGTGTGTGTGGTCTGACAGGTGGAGGAGGGTCAGGTGTGTGGTCTGACAGGTGGAGGAGGGTCAGGTGTGTGTGGTCTAACAGGTGGAGGAAGGTCAGGTGTGTGTAGTCTAACAGGTGGAGGAGGGTCAGGTGTGTGTGGTCTGACAGGACAGGGTCAGGTGTGTGTGGTCTGACAGGTGGAGGAGGGTCAGGTGTGTGGTCTGACAGGTGGAGGAGGGTCAGGTGTATGGTCTGACAGGTGGAGGAGGGTCAGGTGTGTGTGCTGACAGGTGGAGGAGTGTCAGGTGTGTGTTGACAGGACAGGGTGGGGTGTGGTCTGACAAGTGGAGGAGGGTCAGGTGTGTGTGATGCTTACAGGACAGGGTCAGGTGTGTGCGCTGACAGGTGGAGGAGGGTCAGGTGTGTGTGGTTTGACAGGTGGAGGAGGGTCAGGTGTGTGTTGACCAGGGCGTGGTCTGATGGGTGGAAGAGGGTCAGGCGTGATGCTGACAGGTGGAGGAGAGTCTGGTGTGAGTGGTGACAGGGTCAGGTGTGGTAGGTGTAGTATAGCTTTACGGCTTCATGCAGTGGGTGGGCGTCTCCTCTCTGGTGGTCTGGGCCTGGTTGCTTGTCCTGCCTCCCCATCATACTGTTCAGGAGCCTCCTATAGTGCCAGGTGGGACCTGGGTGCCTGAGTGTGAGGGAGGATGGTCTAAACACCTGGTGTGGTCTACAGGGAGCGGGGAAGGCCAGGGCCAGATCCTGCAGCGCTTCCCAGAGAAGGACTGGGAGGACAATCCCTTCCCACAGGGCATCGAGCTGGTGAGTAGGCGTGGTCCATGGTGGCCCGCCTGGGAGTAAGACTGGACGTTGGGCTGGGCGGGGTGGGTGGCTGCATTGTCGTCCTGCTGAGGGGACTGTGCCTTTGGTGGTCCCCTCTCAGACACCGACCCCAGAATCTGGGTTGTGGCTCCTGGCAGTGCCGATGCTGGAGGGTGGGCTGGATGGGGCAGTGTGGGGGAGGCAGCTGATGGCCAGGCCTGCCCTGCAGTTCTGCCAGCCCAGTGGGTGGCAGCTGTGTCCTGAGAGGAACCCGCCGACGTTCTTCGTTGCTGTCCTCACCGACATCAACTCTGAGCGGCACTACTGCGCCTGCCTGACCTTCTGGGAGCCAGTGGAGCCCACACAGGTCAGCTGGCGGGCCCTGGGCTCCATTGCCTGGGACCCTGACTCCCTCTGCCCTGTCCTTGGGATTGGCTCCTCCCCTTTGCCTGTGCGACTGTCTTCATCCCCTTGGGGACCAGAGCAGAAGGGGCTTTTTGTCTGTAGGAGGCCGTGTGCGCCGCGGACGCCCCTGAGAGGGAAGAGGCTTCAGAGGAGGGCGGCTTGGCACGGCTCTCCCCCACGGGGCTGGCCCAGTCCGGCCAGCTGTTTGCTCCCAAGACGCTAGTGCTGGTGTCACGGCTGGACCACGCAGACGTGTTCAGGGTGAGGCAAGCAGCCAGGGTGGTGAGGCCAGGCAGGATGCGGTGTGTTGCCACCGGCTGCACTGCCACCCCTCGGCCCTGCTTGGGTCTTACAGAACAGCCTGGGTCTCATCTACACCATCCACGTGGAGGGCCTGAACGTGTGCCTGGAGAACGTGGTTGGGAACCTGCTGAGCTGCACTGTCCCGCTGGCGGGAGGCTCCCAGGTACGTGGAGCCCAGCCGGGCCTCGCACTCTATGCCCTGGCCCTGGCCCTGCCTGTCTGCCGTGGGCTTCCTGCGTGTGCCATGTGTGCTGTGTGTCTAACGTGTCTCTCTGCCGTCTGTCCTGTGCAGCTGGACTCTGTTGAGGAAGGAGCGGTATGGATTTTTTGTTGATTCTGCCTTCCCAGGCCCTGTTCCTGCCCCAGGCTAGAGGCAGCTGCCTCCCGCCTTGAGCTGCTCAGGCCGGCAGAGGCCCGGTGTGCCTTGGGCTCTGCGGCCCGCCCCGCCAGCTCCTTTTTGGGTGTCTTAGTCTACAGGATCCACCTGGGGCCCCAGAGCTCTGGGCAGGCTGCTCAGTCTCAACCCTTCTCTCTCCGTAGAGAACCATCTCCCTAGGGGCAGGAGACCGACAGGTCATCCAGACTCCGCTGGCAGACTCACTGCCTGTGAGCCGCTGCAGCGTGGCCCTGCTCTTCCGCCAGCTGGGTGAGGATGGGTGTCAGTGTCTGACCCAGTGGGTTGCAGGTGTGGTTCTGGTCGAGCTCCTCACTGAGCACCCTGCCCATAGGCATCACCAACGTGCTGTCATTGTTCTGTGCTGCCCTCACGGAGCACAAGGTCCTCTTCCTGTCCCGGAGCTACCAGCGGCTTGCCGATGCCTGCCGGGGCCTGCTGGCCCTGCTGTTTCCTCTCAGATACAGGTGCCTGTCTGCCCAGCACCCCCAGCCCCAGCCCCAGCCCCAGCCCCAGCCCCTCTTCTGGCCCTCCCAGGGCTCATGCACGCTGTGGGGTCTGACGCAGCTTCCCCTACGTGCCCATCCTGCCGGCGCAGCTGCTGGAGGTCCTCAGCACACCCACGCCCTTCATCATCGGGGTTAACGCGGCCTTCCAGGCAGAGACCCAGGAGCTGGTAAGGGCTGTGGCCTGCTTCGGCCTTGCTGCACGGGCTTGCGGGGCCCTGACTTGTGGTTTCCTTTGCCCCCACCCAGCTGGACGTGATCGTGGCTGACCTGGATGGCGGGACGGTGACTGTTCCCGAGTGTGTGCACATTCCGCCCCTGCCGGAGCCTCTGCAGAGCCAGACCCACAATGTTCTGAGCATGGTGAGGGGTGTGGGCCTCGGGCTTGGAGAACACGCTGCCTGCAGCAGGGGGAGTCCGGAGGCCCAGGCCGGCTATGCAGCTGGCCGTCTGTCTACACCTGCAGGTCCTGGATCCAGAGCTGGAGCTAGCTGACTTGGCCTTCCCCCCACCCACAACATCCACCTCTTCCCTGAAGATGCAGGTGGGTGCAGGCCCTGTACCTCTCCCTCAGGTCCGCCGTCCCCACCTCCCAGGCCAGAGAAGAAGAACGGCGGGGGAGGGGCCAGGGGTTTGTAGCCTGGGCTCAGGCAAGGCTGCGAGGAGCCTGAGGGGTGGAAGGACAGTGGTGGGCCAGGAGGTGTCTGGGACTCCATTCCTTTCAGGGTTGGGGTGGAGAACAGTGGCTGGCAGGGCTGGGGGCCTGGCTCTCACCCGCGTGCCTGTGCCCCCAGGACAAAGAGCTGCGTGCCGTCTTCCTGCGTCTCTTTGCCCAGCTTCTGCAGGGCTACCGTTGGTGCCTACACATCGTACGCATCCACCCTGAGCCCGTGATCCGCTTCCACAAGGTGGCTGCCAGGGCTTGCTGAATGGGGTGGGCCGTGCTGCCAGTCAGACCCTGAGGGGCTTACCTCTGCGTGTTCTCCCAGGCAGCCTTCCTTGGCCAGCGTGGGTTGGTGGAGGACGAGTTCCTGATGAAGGTGCTGGAGGGCATGGCCTTTGCAGGCTTCGTGTCAGAACGCGGGGTCCCCTACCGCCCCACGGACCTGTTTGATGAGGTGCGCCCCCACCTACTGTGCCCACTGTGTGCTGCACCCCAGTCGCCTACCCCTTGATCCTGCCTTACCCCGCCTCCTGCCTGCCCCAGCTGGTCGCCCACGAGGTGGCACGGATGCGTGCAGATGAGAGCCACCCACAACGTGTCCTGCGCCACGTCCAGGAGCTGGCAGAGCAGCTCTACAAAAATGTACGCCTTGGGGTCTGGGGACAGCATCGGGGCGGGCACCTGCTATGTTGGCCCGGCCTGCTGGCCCATGTCTGCCCTTCTGCCCCCAGGAGAACCCGTATCCTGCTGTGGCCATGCACAAGGTGCAGAGGCCAGGAGAGGCCAGCCACCTGCGACGGGCACCCCGACCCTTCCCCCGGCTGGATGAGGGCACCGTGCAGTGGATCGTGGACCAGGCGGCTGCCAAGATGCAGGGCGCACCCCCGGCTGTGAAAGCTGAGAAGAGGACCACCGTGCCCTCAGGGCCCCCCATGAGTGTGTAATGGGGAGAGCCAGATGGGTGGGCAGGCCTCTGGCGGGTGGGGCCATGGGCAGGGCAAGCAGGTGAGGACATGGGTGGCTCTGGCGGTTGAGGACTTGGGCGGCCCTGGTGGGTGCGGACATGGGCGACCTTGGTGGGTGGGGACATGGGCAGGGCAAGCGTGTGGTGTCTTCTCAGCGGCCATTCTGGAGCGGGGCAGCGGGCTGCATGCCAACAGTGCCCGCCGGCTGGAGGTGGTGCGCAACTGCATCTCTTACGTGTTCGAGGGCAAGATGCTTGAGGCCAAGAAGGTGAGGCTGGGGGCTCCCACGGGGCCAGGCCAACTGCTCTCAGGGAGTTCGGGCTTTGCCTGGGCACCGTGGGGTTCCTCCTCCCCTGCTGGACCATGGGGATGGGGTCTGGCTGCAGGGAGTGCCACATCTCCCACAGGGCTTAGCACTGGCAGGTCGGGCTCCTCAGAGGCCTTGATGTGCCCTTTGTGGCCCTCATGGCAGCAGTGGGGACCTGGGGCTGTCCTGTGTGCAGAGCTGCAGGCCTGTGACCTGTGAGTGGATGCTGGGGGACCTGGGAGAGAAGAACCCTGTGCCTGGATGTTGCTGTTTGTGCATCTTTGTTTTCCAGAACGTTCCCTTGCACAGGCGTAGTCAGGATTGCTCAGTGATGCCTGGACCTGGGCACACCCACCCTGTTGACAAGGCTTTTGGTTCCCTGCCACTCTCCTCAGCCTCATATGTCCCTTGTCTCTGCCCCAGTTGCTCCCGGCTGTGTTGAGGGCCCTGAAGGGGCGAGCTGCCCGCCGCTGCCTCGCCCAGGAGCTGCACCTGCACGTGCAGCAGAACCGTGCTGTCCTAGACCACCAGCAGTTCGACTTTGTTGTGCGCATGATGAATTGCTGCCTACAGGTGAGTCTGCAGCCTGGGCCTGGGGTACCCTGTGAGACAGATGCCTGGGGGGCCTCCCCTTGGGGGGTAGAGTACTTGGGGCCCCCCAGGGTACAGTACTGGGAGGCCTCCCCCTGGGGGTAGAGTACTGGGGAGGCCTCCCCCTGGGGTGTACAGTACCGTGGGGGTACAGTCCTGGGGCCTCCCCCTGGGGGTCACAGTATTGGGAGTTCTTCCCCTGGGGGTCACAGAGGTGTAAGATACTGCTCTGTGATGGCATCAGGCATGGCAGGGTGGCTCTGCAGGGGGAGGGGTCCCAGTGGGCTCAGCATTCTGCCCACAGGATTGCACATCGCTGGATGAGCATGGCATTGCAGCTGCCCTGCTGCCCCTGGTCACAGCCTTCTGCCGGGTGAGTGCTGGGTGGCCTTGGGTGGGCTCCCTGGCTGTGGCTGGTAGCAGCTGACTGACCCCCTGCTGCGCTGGCCCCTGCAGAAGCTGAGCCCAGGGGTGACGCAGTTTGCATACAGCTGCGTGCAGGAACATGTGGTGTGGAGCACCCCGCAGTTCTGGGAAGCCATGTTCTATGGGGATGTGCAGACCCACATCCGTGCCCTCTACCTGGAGCCAGCGGAGGACCAAGCCCTCTCCCAGGTGTGCAGACTCCATGGGGATGGAGACAGGGCTAGGGCCTGCGTGTGCCTGTCACTGCCCCATATGTGTCCTGCTCACTGCCCCATGTGTGTCCTGCTCACTGCCCCTTGTGTGTGTGTCCTGCTCACTGCCCCATGTGTGTGTGTCCTGCTCACTGCCCTGTGTGTTCTGCTCACTGCCCCATGTGTGTCCTGCTCACTGCCCCATGTGTGTGTGTCCTGCTCACTGCCCTGTGTGTCCTGCTCACTGCCCCATGTGTGTGTGTCCTGCTCACTGCCCTGTGTGTTCTGCTCACTGCCCCGTGTGTCCTGCTCACTGCCCCATGTGTGTGTGTCCTGCTCACTGCCTTGTGTGTCCTGCTCACTGCCCCATGTGTGTCCTGCTCACTGCCCCTTGTGTGTCCTGCTCACTGCCCCTTGTGTGTGTGTCATGCTCACTGCCCCGTGTGTGTGTCCTGCTCACTGCCCTGTGTGTCCTGCTCACTGTCCTGTGTGTCTGTCCTGCTCACTGCCTTGTGTGTCCTGCTCACTGTCCTGTGTGTCCTGCTCACTGCCCTGTGTGTCCTGCTCACTGCCCCATGTGTGTCCTGCTCACTGCCCCTTGTGTGTGTGTCCTGCTCACTGCCCCGTGTGTGTGTCCTGCTCACTGCCTTGTGTGTGTGTCCTGCTCACTGTCCTGTGTGTCCTGCTCACTGTCCTGTGTGTCTGTCCTGCTCACTGCCTTGTGTGTCCTGCTCACTGCCCCTTGTGTGTGTGTCCTGCTCACTGCCCCGTGTGTGTGTCCTGCTCACTGCCCTGTGTGTCCTGCTCACTGCCCCATGTGTGTCCTGCTCACTGTCCTGTGTGTCTGTCCTGCTCACTGCCTTGTGTGTCCTGCTCACTGTCCTGTGTGTCCTGCTCACTGCCCTGTGTGTCCTGCTCACTGCCCCATGTGTGTCCTGCTCACTGCCCCTTGTGTGTGTGTCCTGCTCACTGCCCCGTGTGTGTGTCCTGCTCACTGTCCCGTGTGTCTGTCCTGCTCACTGTCCTGTGTGTCCTGCTCACTGTCCTGTGTGTCTGTCCTGCTCACTGTCCTGTGTGTCTGTCCTGCTCACTGCCTTGTGTGTCCTGCTCACTGCCCCTTGTGTGTGTCCTGCCCTGGTAGGAGGGAGAGACGCCATCCCAGGAGGACGAGCGCTCTGCCCTGGATGTGGCCTCTGAGCAGCGGCGCCTGTGGCCCACACTGAGTCGAGAGAAGCAGCAGGAGCTGGTGCAGAAAGAGGAGAGCACGGTGTTCAGCCAGGCCATCCACTACGCCAACCGCATGAGCTACCTATTGTTGCCCCTGGACAGCAGCAAGAGCCGCCTGCTGCGTGAGCGAGCGGGGCTGGGCGACCTGGAAAGCGCCAGCAACAGCCTGGTCACCAACAGGTGGGTGCAGGGCAGGGTGGAGGGACGGGGGCGGGAGGGCCAGGGGTAAGGCCCATGCCCACCAACCCCTCCCTGGTCCAGCATGGCGGGCAGCGTGGCTGAAAGCTATGACACAGAGAGCGGCTTTGAGGATGCCGAGACCTGTGACGTGGCGGGGGCTGTGGTCCGCTTCATCAACCGCTTTGTGGACAAGGTCTGCACGGAGAGTGGGGTCACCAGCGACCACCTCAAGGGGCTGCATGTCATGGTGCCAGGTATGGGGCTCGAGACACACTTGCCCTCGCCCAGCGCTGGTGTAGGCCCCAGGCTGAACCTTGCTCTCTCTAGACATCGTCCAGATGCACATTGAGACCCTGGAGGCCGTGCACCGGGAGAGCAAGAGGCTGCCTCCCATCCAGAAGGTGCAGGGGTGGGGCAGGGGCGGGCTGGGGGCAGGACCCGGGCTGGGGGCAGGACTGGGGCAGGGGCGGGGCTGGAAGGCAGTGTGGGGTGGGGCGGGGCGGGGCGGGCCTGCTGCCTCCTGAGGCACGGCCCTTGTGCCTGAGCAGCCCAAACTCCTGCGGCCCCGCCTGCTGCCTGGTGAGGAGTGTGTGCTGGACGGCCTGCGTGTCTACCTGCTGCCTGACGGCCGGGAGGAAGGGGCCGGGGGCAGCAGCGGTGGGCCTGCACTGCTCCCGGCCGAGGGCGCCGTTTTCCTCACCACATACCGCGTCATCTTTACGGGGATGCCCACTGACCCCCTAGGTGAGCTGTCACCCCTGCCAGGTCCTGGGGTGGGCGGGACTTCTCTTGCGCTCTATTTCTCATCCCCAAGAGGCCCCCAGGACTACACACTCGAGGTTCTGTGGCCCCTCCCCTCCTGTTCTGATGCCCTGGCCTATGGGCAGTGGGGGAGCAGGTGGTGGTCCGCTCCTTCCCTGTGGCGGCGCTGACCAAGGAGAAGCGCATCAGCGTGCAGACCCCAGTGGACCAGCTGCTGCAGGACGGGCTCCAGCTGCGCTCCTGTACCTTCCAGGTGGGCAGGCAGGGCCCAGGAGGGGTGCTGGTATCCTCCAACCCGCCTCCCCCGGGGGGGGTGCTCGCTGGGGCCTGTGTCTGGTGCCCTGGGCAGGTCCAGCCTCCATGCAGGCGTGGGAGTGGGATGGCCCCTTAAGTCTCGTCTGCTGCTGTGGCCCCCAGCCCCCCCCAGCCCCAGCATCGACGTCGGGAGGGGCTGGGGACTGTCCGGAACCCTGAGGGCCCTGTGTCTGTCCAGCTGCTCAAGATGGCCTTCGATGAGGAGGTGGGCTCTGATAGCGCCGAGCTCTTCCGCAAGCAGCTGCACAAGCTGCGCTTCCCGCCGGACATCCGAGGGACCTTCGCCTTCTCCCTGGGTGGCGCCCATGCACCCGGCCGGCCGCCTCGGACTACCAAGGACAAGGCTTCACTCAGGTGGGAGTGCGGACCCTGGTGCCCTCGTCCCGTCCCGCCAGGACAGGTCACAGGTCGTGGGTAACCCCACCCTCATCTTCACAGAACGCTGTCCCGGAACCTGGTGAAGAACGCCAAGAAAACCATCGGGCGCCAGTACGTGACCCGGAAGAAGTACAACCCCCCCGGCTGGGAGCCCCGGGGCCAGTCCCCAGCTGAGGACCAGGAGGATGAGATCTCAGGTGGGTGCCTGCCTGGGGGGCTGCGTGCTTGCGGACAGCGGGAAGGCCCTGGTAGGCCAGGGGCCGGTGATGATGAGCAACTTGTGCCGGTCCTGCAGTGTCGGAGGAGCCGGAACCCAGCACGCTGACTCCAGCCTCGGCCCTCAAACCCTCCGACCGCATGACCATGAGCAGCCTGGTGGAGCGGGCCTGCTGCCGGGACTACCAGCGCTTGGGCCTCGGCACGCTGAGTAGCAGCCTGAGCCGGGCCAAGTCTGAGCCCTTCCGCATCTCACCAGTCAACCGCATGTATGCCATCTGCCGCAGGTGAGCCTGGCACAGCCCACGGAGTTCCCTGATGGTGGGCGACCCCCAGGCTCCAGCCACTCTCACGGGCCTGCCTCCCTTGCAGCTACCCTGGGCTGCTGATCGTTCCACAGAGCGTGCAGGACAACGCCCTGCAGCGTGTCTCCCGCTGCTACCGCCAGAACCGCTTTCCTGTCGTCTGCTGGCGCAGTGGCCGCTCCCGGGCTGTGCTGCTGCGCTCTGGGGGCCTGCATGGCAAGGGTGTGGTTGGCCTCTTCAAGGCCCAGAATGCACCTTCTCCAGGTAGCCTGCCCTCCAGTCCCAGTGTGTGACTGCCCTGTCCCCGTCCCAGCCCCTGTCCGGCTGCAGTCTCAGCTCCGTCCTCCCCCAGGACAGTCCCAGGCCGACTCAAGCAGCTTGGAGCAGGAGAAGTACCTGCAGGCTGTGGTCAGCTCCATGCCCCGCTACGCAGATGCATCCGGGCGCAATACACTGAGCGGCTTCTCCTCGGCCCACATGGGTGCCCATGGTGAGGGACTGGCAGGCTGCGGGGAGATGGATAGCGGGGCGTGGCAGACCAGCCTGGGAGGGGCAGAATGGCCGTGTGTTGGGGATGGCCTCGGGTGTTGGTGCTGGGAGGGAAGCAGACCAGGTAAGTGTCTGTCCTGGGGTTCTGCCAGCTCTGCCCAGCCTACCTGTCCACCTCTTTGTCCTCCAAGCCTTACCCCACCAGAGGTTGGAACAGTATTGCAGCCCCTCCTGTGGCCCCTCTGCTCGCCACCGAGCCCCTGTCCTCATCTGTCCAGCCCCTGGACCCTGTCTGTTCCAGTCTCGCTCTCGTCCCTGTCAACACCCCACACATGCTGGTCCAGGCCAGCCTCCATACCACCCTGGGCCCCACCCTGAGAAACTGTTTTCTGGGGCTCAGGGTGCACGTGGGCCACCGGGTGCTGCTGGGAGCTGTGCTCTGGCCATGCCATTTCCATGGGCCTGTGGCTCATGGGTATCATAGCCAGTGGTCGCTGTCTGCCAGGAAGTGAGACCTGCTTGGCCCAAGATGCACTGGGGTGCCTTACTTTAAGTGGGGTTCCCTGGCGTTGGCCCCCATCTGCACTGTCTCTGCCTTCCCCGTGCTCCTTTGCTGTCAGGGTCGCACTCTTGGCTGGGCTCATGGATGCTGGGGTTTCTGGAGGGCAGCCCAGCACATTCAGCCCAGGCCACAGGGTCCTCTGGCTGGAGCTGGAGTCTAGTTTGCATGTGTGCACACGTACTTGGGTGTTCCTTCTCTCCCCTGGGGGGCCTCAGGTCAAGGCAACCATGTGGGAGTGCAGTCCACTTCGCCCACGCATGTGGTCAGAGGCAGGGACAGCCTCACAGGCCTCACCTCATGGCCCCTGCCGTGACCCATCCCCAAGGAGCACCTGGGGCACCTTGGGGTGTCTCGCTGGCCGAGTCATACTGCCCCTCCTGCCCGTGTGTGTGATTGCAGTCCACGCTGCACGTGGAAGCTCCCCTACTTTCTCCTGAGTGAGAGTGCAGTAACACCTGTCTGCTCACTGCAGCCAGAGCTGGTCCCTGCGCGGGCAGGGCCCGAGCACCGAGGTCACACTTGCAGGAGCAATGGGAAGCCAGGCCACCAGACCGGAGCTGGCACCCATGCAGCCTGCCAGTGCCAGCACGCCAGATCCTGGCATTTCTAATTACACATGTGCACGTGTGCACTGTGCTAATTACACAGGTTAACTGCATGCACATACATGACCACACGTGCACACATTAAAATACAGACACCCTTGTTAATCACACATGCACATGGTAATTACGTATGTGCACATGTGCACACACGATAATTGTGGTTTATCTTGGCTCCCATCTACCCCGAATGGCCACGGCTGGGAGCTGGGAGCTCCATCTGGGTCTTCCCCAGTGGGGAGCCCACCCAGCTATGTGCACCCCGGCCTGAGCCTTCTCTCTGCTGTACCCCCAGTGCCCAGCCCCAGAGCCAGGGTCACCACGCTGTCCAACCCCATGGCGGCCTCGGCCTCCAGACGAACTGCGCCCCGAGGTATCGTACCCGGCCCACACGGAGCAGCTTCCCTTGCCTGGCGCCGACGGTCCCCGTGTGGGCACTAACACACACCTCCCACGTATGGGACACTAACCTCTAAGTTCTTGTCCCTAATCTTCCTCACTGCAGTTGGCTCCAGACACTAACATGACCCCTCCCTCCCTGCAGGAGTCCTGCCAGTCCCCCGTGAGCGGTGCCGCTCTGTCAGTCTGGCACTCAGCTGGTTTCTCTTTGCAGGGAAGTGGGGTAGCGTGCGAGCCAGTGGCCGCAGCAGTGGGCTTGGTGCCGACGTGGGCTCCCGGCTGGCTGGCAGAGATGTGCTGGGGCCCCCCCAGGCCAACGGGGCCCCCTCTGACCCAGGCTTCCTGCGGCCCCAGCGTGCAGCCCTCTATATCATCGGGGACAAAGCCCAGCTCAAGGTTCCTGGGCCGGGGGGGTGGGACCCAGGGGGCCCGAGCCCAGGCCTTGAGCGCGTCTCATGGGCCTGGTCTTGTTGTGCAGGGCGTGCGACCGGACCCACTGCAGCAGTGGGAGCTGGTGCCTATCGAGGTGTTCGAGGTGCGTCAGGTGAAGGCCAGCTTCAAGAAGCTGCTCAAGGCCTGCGTGCCTGGCTGTCCTGCTGCTGAGCCTGGCCCAGCCTCCTTCCTGCGCTCCCTGGAGGACTCAGAGTGGCTTACCCAGGTCTGCACTGCCCCTGTCTGGTGCCCGGGACCCCGCCTCCCGTGGGGAGCCCAGGCCAGGTCAGCCATCAGGGGGCAGGGCTTGGCTGGGGACGGGGAATGGCTCTTCAGTCAGGATTAGGGTTAGTGGGATGCTTCTCTGTGCAGCCCCCCCGGGCTCGGAGACACTGGGGTGCCTGTCCCTGCAGATCCACAAGCTGCTGCAGGTGTCTGTGCTGGTGGTGGAGTTGCTGGACTCGGGCTCCTCCGTGCTGGTGAGCCTGGAGGACGGCTGGGACATCACCACGCAGGTGTGTGGCTGCCATGGGCTGGGAGCAGGCTTCCCAGGGCACCGTGCTGCTTGCTGATCGCTGGCTCCCCCCATGCAGGTGGTGTCCTTGGTGCAGCTGCTCTCGGACCCCTTCTACCGCACGCTGGAGGGCTTCCGCCTGCTGGTGGAGAAAGAGTGGCTGTCCTTCGGCCACCGCTTCAGCCACCGGGGGGCCCACACCCTGGCCGGGCAGAGCAGCGGCGTCACACCCGTCTTCCTGCAGTTCCTGGACTGCGTGCATCAGGTTGGCCAAGAGGCAGCCAGGCGGTGGGCAGCTGGGTGGGTGGGCGCTGTGTCCCCTGCCGCTGACCCCGGCTCTGTGACGCCAGGTGCACCTGCAGTTCCCCATGGAGTTTGAGTTCAGCCAGTTCTACCTCAAGTTCCTCGGCTACCACCACACGTCCCGCCGGTTCCGGACCTTCCTGCTGGACTCGGACTACGAGCGCATCGAGCTGGGTGCGTGGGTGGGGCGCGGGGCGGGGCCTCGGGCGTGTGGGGGCGGGGCCCAGGCTCAGCGCTGCCCCCTGCAGGCGTGCTGTACGAGGAGAAGGGCGAGCGCAGGGGCCAGCCGGCCTGCAGGTCTGTGTGGGAGTACGTGGAGCGGCTCAGCAAGAGGACGCCCGTGTTCTACAACTACATGTACGCACCTGAAGACACGGAGGTGAGCGGGGTGGGGGCTGCGGAAGCAAGGAGAGGGTGGGAGGCTCGCTTGCCCCCCTCCTCAGTGCCTGTCCCTCCCCAGGTCCTGCGCCCGTACAGCAACGTGTCCAACCTGAAGGTGTGGGACTTCTACACGGAGGAGACCCTGGCTGAGGGGCCCCCCTACGACTGGGAGCTGGCCCAGGGGCCTCCTGAGCCCCCCGAGGAAGAACGGCCTGAGGGAGGCGCCCCCCAGAGCCGGCGCCGAGTGGTGTGGCCGTGCTACGACAGCCGGCCCCGCGCCCAGCCAGATGCTATCTCACGCCTGCTGGAGGTCATGTGGAGCCCACGCTGGGGCTGTAGGGGCCCCCGGCCTGAGGGTTGGGGGGTTAGGGCAGGCTGGGCCCTCTACCCCATCAGTGCAGCCTCTGCTGGGCCAGCACCCCGCAGCTCAGCTCTGAGGGAGGAGGGTCCTGGGAACTAGCACTCCCTGGCCACACCCACTGCCCACTCTCACTGGGGGGCTCTGCTGGCCTGTGGCTCTTGGTGGGCTTACGGTGCCACCACAGGAGCCGGAGACCCCTGAGGACAGAGGGCCCCTTGGTGGCTGCTCACAGGGTGATCTGGGGAGGGGAAGGGCAGACTGGGCAAGTGGGGAGGGAGTGCTCCCTCAGAGAGGAAGTTCTTTAAATATTTACTCACTTGGAAGGCAGTTTGCAGAGAGGGTAAGAAAGAGAAGTCTTTCATGTGCTGGTTCACTGCTCAAATAGTCACAAAGGCCAGGAGCCAGGAGCCAGGAGCCAGGAGCCAGGGGCCGGTACAGGGGCCCAGCTTGGACTATAAGCCATAAGCAGGGTTCGGGTCAGCATGACCAGTGGAGCAGCTGGGACTTGAACCAGTGCCCAAATGGGGCTCTGGCACTACAGGCAGAGCTTACTTCACTGTTGGCCCGATAATTTAACATCTCTGCCCCCCGGGGCTCCCACGGCACCTCTCGACCCAGGTCCTCTGTCCCTCCTAACCTTACTCCTGCCCACGTCGCCTTCCGGTTATCTCCGTGCTTGTGGCTCCTCACATCCCCCCCAGCCCTGTCCTTGTGAGTAACGTCCTGGGCCCGTGCTCTCTCAGGAGCTGCAGCGGCTGGAGACAGAGCTCGGCCGCTCACCTGAGCGCTGGAAGGATGCCTGGGACCGGGTGAAGGCTGCGCAGCGCCTCGAGGGTCCAGGCCGGCCAGACGGGCGTGTGAGTGTGTGCGGGCAGATGGGGGCAGGTCCTCAGGAGGCAGCCGAGGCTGCCTGGCCTTGACCCAGCCCACCCCTGCCCCCAGGCCACTCCCAGCTCCCTGCTGGCGTCCAGCGTGCCCCACCACCGCCGCTCGCTGGGCGTGTATCTGCAGGAGGGGCCAGTGGGCTCCACCCTGAGCCTCAGCCTGGACAGTGACCAGAGCAGTGGTTCCACCACGTCGAGCTCCCGCCAGGCTGCCCGCCGCAGCACCAGCACCCTGTATAGCCAGTTCCAGACAGCCGAGAGTGAGAACAGGTGATTACAGTCACGTGTGGGGTGGACATGGCCGTGACCCAAGCACGTGCAGACTCCGGAAGGGGTTTGGCATGTAGGACCGACTGGTGTCCCGCCAGGCTGCAGTGGCTGGGAGAGGAGCAGAGGAATGGGGGCCAGGTGGTGCCAAGTGAAGGCCCGCGCTGGCCTGGTCAGTCTTCTCCCCAGCCCTGGCCTTGTGGGAGCCCGCTGAGGCTGGAGATGCTCCTCGGTCCCTTCTGTTGGGGGGTGTGGGTGCCCTGGACCCTCTCCTCTTGGGGACAGCCTTTGTGGTTTGCTGGCCTAACCGAGGTCTGGAGCCTTGGGCCCAATGAGTCCTGCCGCTGGCACAGGTCCTATGAGGGCACACTGTACAAGAAGGGTGCCTTCATGAAGCCCTGGAAGGCCCGCTGGTTCGTGCTGGACAAGACCAAGCACCAGGTGAGTGGCGGGGCAAGGGGGAAGTGGCGGGGGCGGGGGCTGCTCTGACTCCCTTCCCCTCCCCTAGCTGCGCTACTATGACCACCGTGTGGACACAGAGTGCAAGGGCATCATTGACCTGGCTGAGGTGGAGGCTGTGGCACCAGGCACGCCCACCATGGGTGCCCCCAAGACTGTGGACGAGAAGGCCTTCTTTGACGTGAGCCCAGCTGGGACCAGGGGAGGGGCCCGGCGGGGAGCAGGGAGGGAGCCCTAGGGTGCTGGGCGTGGTGTCAGCGGCCTGTTCCTCCCCAGGTGAAGACGACGCGTCGCGTTTACAACTTCTGTGCCCAGGACGTGCCCTCGGCCCAGCAGTGGGTGGACCGGATCCAGAGCTGCCTGTCGGACGCCTGACCCCGGCCCTGCCCGGGCTGCTCTGCTTCCAGTCCTTCCAGACCACTAGGGGTGGGCAGGGCCGCCCCGGCCATGTTTACAGCCCCGGCCCTCGACAGTATTGAGGCCCCAGCCCCCCAGCACTTGGTGTACAGCCCCCCACCCGCCCCGCCTGCCCGGCCAGCCCTAACTTATTGTGGCGTTGTGGCTGAGTGTCGTGTGCCAGGCAGCCATGGTACGGCCCCCAGGTGGGCCTGTAAATAGTCTACCTACCCAGTCCGTCGGCGTGCTGGCCCCGGCCGGCCGGCCACAGGGGAACTGTTTCTAGAACCAGAGTCTATATAAAAGAGAACTAACGGTGTGTCCCTGTGCCTGCCTCTCCCACGCCCTGCCCCGTGCCAAGGCCATCAGCGGACATCTTTCCCACAGGCCCTCCCACTGCCCTGCTTGGTTCCCCAGGCCTTGGGGCTGACGGGATGGTAGGGGGAGTCCCCGGGTAGGGGTGGGCCTACAGCCGGCCAGTCAGGTGACTGCTAGGGAGAGTAAGTTTCCAGGGATGAGGTGGTCTGACCAAGACCTGACCAGCCCCATCTTGGGATGTTACTGAGGCCTGTTGCTGTGATGGTCTCCTCCTGTCCCCATGCCCACGTGAGCCCAGGACTAGGGCAAAGTCCTGTGGCCCCTGGTGCCGGGCAGGGATCTGGAGTGGTAGCCGGTGATGAAATGGCTGTTTGGCCCCCAGCGGGAGGTGAGCAGGTGTGTGAGGGAAAGCTGTGGTAACGGGAAGAGGACTGTGGTCCTCCTGCTGTGTCCTGGGGTGCTGTGTAGAGGCCTCCCTCCACATGGAACCTGACCAAGGAAGAGGTGATCCTTGGTCCCCCTGGCGTAACAGGTTTGGGAGTGCAGGTGGAGCTGGGGCCATCAGCTTTGTGAGAGCAGTTTGGGATGGCCTTGGTGGCAGAGAGGAGACCTTCTGGGCAGTCTGGTGTCCACCTGCCCCTCTTGTCTGGTCAGGGAGCTGGTACAGGGTAGGGATGGGGGGACTCGGGGGGTAACACTTCCAGCCGCATCTGTGCTGGCAGGTCCGCTAGGGTCATGACACCAGCCCCTCAGGCCCAGCTGGCCTGCCTGCCACCCAACCATGCCCAACCACACACAGGCTGTCTGTGGGAACCACACGGCTTTATTGGGGGCTAGGGCTGTGCCCTAGCAGGTGAACACTTCAAGAGTGGATTCGAAGACCCATCAGACCCCTCAGGTCAGTAGTGCCCTGCCCAGCACTAGGGGTGGCCAGGCCTCAGGCCCCAGGGCTGCTGTGCCTCTCCTGGACAGGTGTGGCACTGTGGACATGGGAGTGGCATCCCCACCAGGCCTGAAGGTCTTGTGTTTAAGGCAGTCGAGTTTTGCATCCTGACAGGAGCCAGCCCACAGGGCCACTGCAACGCAGGGTCTGGCTCACACAGCCAAGCCGGACCCTCACATGTGCCCTGTGCCACGGGACCTGGCTACAAGCAGGTACAAAGTGCAAAAAACAGCTCTTCCTGCGTTTGCTTAAAAACAAAAAGCTCAGTACCTGGCACTGGGAGGTACCAGGTGCCCTTGGTGCCCTGACCCCCAGCCACTGTGGGAAGAGGGGTGCTCCCTCTGACCTTATTGCTGTGCTTGGGGCCAGGCCCCCACACAGGGCCGTGACCCAAGGCCCCATTTGGGGTCAGGCAGGAAAGACAAAATGGGGGGGGTCTGACTGGTTCCAGCGACCAGCTTTACCAATGCAGCATTTATTTTAAAATTAAATTAAATTTAAAAATTGCATCACCAGTAGTTATCTTGATTAAGGACTCAGCCTGAGCAGGGCTGGCCATGGCCGGGCCCGTTGAAGGCGGCTCCCTCGGGTGGGGTGTCGGTCTCCCTGCAGGATGGCAGTGGGGTTGGCACCACTGGGGCTGTGGCCAGCCCCACCCAGCCCTCCTCACGCAGCATGCTCACCTGTCCTTGGCCACTGTCCCTGGGTTGGGCGCTGCCACAGCCGCTGCATCAAACACTGCTGGGGCAGCTGTAGGGGGCTCAGCCTTCAGTGCGTGGGGAGCTCCAGTCGCCACAGCTAGGGCCCTGGTCGTTTCCACAGGTACAGGGCCAGTGGCTTCTGGCAGTTTGTCACCGACACATGCAACCCTGTGTAGCAGACAGCTCTGGTCAGTGCCACAAAGGGTCCACCCCGATTTCCCATCTAGGACAAGCTGAGCTGACTCGCAGCGCACCTGGGCAATTCTACTGGCTGCCATCAGCAAGCCCGGCCCTAGTCCTGAAGCTGCGGGGAGATAGCTTCCCCGGCAGAAGCAGCCCCCCAGTCTTAGGGGACCAAGCTGTGGGGACTTCACAGGGCTGCTCACTCCTGCACACTTCCTGTCAACGGTTCACAGCCCCACCCTGACAAAGCTGCAGAGCCTGGGCTTGCTTCCCCTGCCGCGGGGCAGCAAGAAGATGGGCCTGACACATGGCTGGAGGACACACTGCACCCTAGTACCACATGGGGTTCTGGGGACCATGGTGGAGGGGGGAGTCGGTGGGGCCTTGTCACAGAGGCAAGAGACTCACCTGTTTAGGGGTGGGATGGACCAAGATCCAGAGCCTGATATCCCATACCCTGGCAGGATCACCCTTCCCAAGCACTCTAGAGAAGCCTGCTGTGTGACCAGCACCTCGTCCCCCACCCCCCACCAGGGAGCTCCTGTGTGACCATGCTGGTGCCTCAATCCCTAATCCTGTGGGGTTCCTGCTCACCCTGAGCCCCAGCCTGGCAGCTCCTGTGCCAGGTGTACCCTCATCACTCCTGCTGCCCCAGTCCTAAGTAGTGCCTTGTCAGTCCACTTGCCCTGCCGCAGCTCATTTCCTGCCTGGCTCCCAAGCCTGTGCTGCTCATACGCCCACCCACTGCCCCCAGGGCCAAGGGCATCTGTCTGATGGACCCCAGGGGACTGCCTCCCACATGGGCCTCTGTGCTTATACACTGCTCTCAGGAAGACCTGCATCTCCCCTGGAAGTGGCCTGCAGCCCCCAGGCAGCGTGTGGGTGTTCTAGGTATGGTCCAGGCTCTTTAGGTGCTCTGGGTGTCTGCGCTGAGATCAGCAAACCTTCACTGGGCAAGCCCACCATGGACATTTGCTGGACAGCACAGCCAAGGGCCCTGCCCATCTTTACACCATCCAGGGAACCCAAGACCCAAGGATGCAGCCCGACCTGGCTCCTGAGGGGAGGTGGGAGCTGTATCAGAAAGAGCCCTTTCCACCCCTCCCCTGTGCTGTGTCATGGTCATAGGCTGCTGGACCTGCCGGCCTGGAGCCAGCTGTGTGCGATCAGGGGCCCTGGGCAGGCCTGCTACCCGCTGCACACCTGCCACCAGCCGCTGTCTCTGTGCTGGGCAGTGGGGAGGTCTCCTGGTCAGGGCCCATGTTCCTGGTGTCCATGGCGCCAGCTGCCTTCTGCTTGTCCTCCTCACTGCTGGAGGCCACCAGTGAGGTCTTGCTGGTGACACACATGTTCCACGCACAAGGGGACGCTGTACTGACTGCAGAACAGAGAAGCATCAATAGCCAGCGAGGGCAGAAGGTCAGTGTGTGGCTGCTACAGCCTTAGCCCCACCAGTGGGCACGGTCAGTGGAGCACAAGACTGAACCTTAGGGCATCCCTGCCATGTGCTGCTAGCATGTGGAGTGGCAGCATGAGCTCATACACCTGGGGTGCCCGCCATCAGGACCATGCTTGTCCGCCCGCCACCGAGCCAGGTGGTGGCCACCCTGCATTCTGATGAGGACACAGGGACTCCACGTGGTCCTGTCTCTGGGACAGAGTGGGGGTGTGCCCATGGCCATGCATGCACTCCTAAGCTGCTGCTCAAGACACAGGCCGTGCCCCTGGCCCTGGGCTGCACAGACATGGCTCTGTGGCAGCTTCCTGTGCTGGGGGAGTCTCCTGAGCCCATGCCTGCTCCAATTCCAAGTCCCAGCCTGCCCTGGGGCCCTGGCTTCCTCCTCCCCATACCCCCAAGGAGGGGCCGGCCTGTCTGGGGCCTTGGACCAGGCAAAGCTGGGCCCTTGAAGAGCTGCCCCTACTCACAGGCTGGCTCCTGGCCCTGGCTCCTGCTGCCCTCAGTGTCCACAGGGGAGCTGCACCTGGGCCCTGACTCGGAGCTGCAAAGAGGGCAAGGACAAGGCTGAGGCCTCAGAGACGGTCACCTCCTGACCTCGGCCAGTGCTTCGGGGCCCCTGGATATGTCTGTTACCAGCAGAAAGGCTGGAAGTCGGCAAACTGGGCCCAGCCCTTCTCCTCTGGAGCAGAGGCACTGGCCACCCACACGCTGGAACCCACGTCTCTTGCCACGCTTGCGGCCCCGGGTGTCAAGCTTCCTGGCTCGTCAAACACGGCCACCCATGCTGCACCTGCCAGGAAGGGGGCAATGGTGAGGTGGTATCTGGCCGTCCAGTGATGCTACCCACCTAACCCACTGTCTAAGGCAGGGGGCTCGTTGGGCACCACTGCCCCTTGCCTGGCTTGGATGTGCCCGGGACCCCAGGACAGAGGGGAGGACAGGAGGTGCTGCCAGGGCAGCTGCACCTCAGGATGGTCCTGGTGGCATGAGGCACACCTTCCTGACAGATAGGCCATAGCCATTAGAGACATGAGCAAGAATGAAGCCTCCAGGAGCCCGCCGGTGTGCAGGGAGGGAGCTTCCAGACCACAGGCTGACAGGAAGCCATGCTAGGCAGGCCCCAACAGCACATCCCCTGCCCAACTCCCAAAACTACCTTCTGTGGCCCCCTGCAGGGGAGCGGCTTTGTCCTCCACGGGGGTCCCTGGAGTGTCCCCATCTGCCTGGTTTGCATCTGCTCTCCTCTCCTGGCCCCCACGCTCTGGGGGCTTCTTGGAGCAGCTCCCTGCGGTGTGGGGGGTCCCAAACCTGGAGGCACAGTCAGATGCTCACTGTCCCAGGACATGTCCAGCTCCGTGGGAAGGGCCACATGCCTCCTTGGGCCCCACAGCTTCATGAGGGTGGCTCAGCACCTGGCCCTGGCCATCACTCGCGTGGGACAGCGAGTCTCCTCATTCTCCCAGATGTCCTCCTCCTCATCATCGAAGGGCTGGATGCGGTCACTGCAGCAGGCCTCGAACAGAGCTGTGCTGGGCTGCAAGGCCGAGAGCTAGGCTGACCATCACCCAGGGCGCAGAGCTGCCACCTGCTGGGGGGACTCCCTGGGGGCACCTCCCAGCCAGGGACAGCCCCTAGCAGTCCAGCAGCTCACTCACACTGTCCTCCTCTGCATCAATGCTGAAGTCGATCTCTGCAATCCTGTCGAATGGGGCGCTGCGAGAACCAAAGGACTCATCAGCCTCTGCTCATGGCCCCGCCCCTGGGGACAGGACGTCCTCCTCAGCCCCGCCCCTGGGGGGACATAGGGCCAGACTCCGGGCAAGACCACAGGAAGCTGAATCCGGGGACCTGACTGGGCTCACCTGATGCCGTCGTCCTGGTCAGCAAAGTCCTCGTCCTTGAAGCCAAACTGGTCCGCAAAGCTGGCAGTCATCTGTTGCATCTGGTACTCGGAGAAGGCCTGGAGGGATGGGTGTCCGTCAGGAGCAGGCTGCGGACTGGAGGCTGCTCCTTGGAAGTCTCTGGTTGTCCAGCCTTTCCTCCAGCAACACGGGGCTTCAGGGTCTGCTAGGTGTGTGCAGGCGCACCCCACTGTGGGGTCTCCCCAGAGCCTCCTCTCCCCCACAGGCGCTCCCCTTCACTAGTGAGATGCCATCAGGCCACGCCCAGAGGCAGGGCTGGGTGCAGTGCCGGCCACGCCCTCACCTGCTGAAGGGACAGCTCGTTAGGGAAAGCGCCCTCAATGTCCTCGTCCTCGCTTGAGGAGTGAAGGTGGTGAGTGCCCACCTAAAACAGGCCAGACAGGGTGGGCGCATGAGCCACCGGCACCCCAGGTCCCGCCTGCTTCAGCCTGGCACTGCTGATGTGGCTGGGCATGGAGGCCCAGGGGAGGCCCAGGCTCCCCGTGCAGGGCTGTGGGCAGTCACAGCTCCATGTGGGAGAAGAGAGCACTGGGAGGCCCTCAGGATGGCAGCTGACCATGCCCCCGGGCAGGCTGGGTGGGCTCAAGGGTGCAGCCCAGCCCTGCTCAGCACTGCCCAGTGCCGCCCTGGGCCTGAGCTGCGGGGGAGGGGTCCACGTGGTCACCCTGTGGGCCCTCACCAGGTCCACGGTGTTTCTGCGGTTCGTCTCCGTCAGCGTCTCTTCCACAAAACTCTCCCAGCGCCCACGGCACTCGGCAGGGAGCCCTGCAAACCAGTGCAGCCTGATGAGCTCCTGGCTGCCTGCACGGGGCTGTGTGACTCTAGTCAGCGCCTGCCACTCTGGCAGCTGTCTTGTCGCTACACCGGCCTCGGCAGGGGTGCCTTCTGGGCATATGTTGGTGTGTGGTGACCCCAGACACAGACATTGGCAAGCACGATCTGCTGGCAGCTGGCCTGGCATCCGGCCTCTACGCTTGCAGCTAGCTACAGAGCTCCCTGCTGCCGCTCACCTCCTCAGGCTGCCCCCACCCATCCCACTGGCTTCATGCCTCTAGCTCAGAGACCTCCCTGGCCGGTCCGAGTGACTCGGCCTGCTGCACCAAGGCTTGCCCCAGTGCCCTGCCCATGAGACTGGCCAATAAAGCCCCAGGCTAAGAGGGCCCTAAGCGCCCAGACAGGCCCCTAAGAGTGAACACTGCTTCCCAAGCAGTCCTCCTTCACCCGAGACCTGGCTGGGCAGATTGTACTGGTTGGGACTGCAGGCATAATGGCTGTCTACCAGCACACCTTGAGGCATCCACTCGGGCTCAGCCCAGGTCCCAGCATCTCCCAACACCACCCCCACCCTGTGTCCACGCTGACCACACCACTCAGGTTTGAGGGCCCTCCTGCCCAGGATGGCCAAATAGCACTGTCCTCGCTCAGCTCTGACAAGGCTCATGGCCACGGGACTTGACAGGGCCCCTGGTGAGAATCCAGGAGGGTACCAGGGCAGCCACTGCGCAGGCTGAAGGCAGGAGCAGGCCTGGCTGGGGAGGTCTGCTGCTCACAGCCAACACCGAGGGTCTGGGCAGGAAGGCAAGAGGGAGGGTGGGACTGGGCAGGCTCACCTGGGATGACCTCGCTGACGTGTGTCTGTGCCACCGCGTTGGCGATGCGTGTGAGGTGGCCCATGTGCCCGCGCCTCAGGCCTCCCGCTGCCCTGGGAGCACAGGAACTGTCAGTAGCTGCTTTGCCCTGGGAAAGCTTCCTGAGGCTTGTCCCCAGCCACCTCCAGGCAGCTCCAACTCAGGGCCCACGCACAGCCTCCAGCCACTGGCATTCAGACAGCACCACCATAGAGTGCCACTGCCTGCTACTGCCTACCTCGCAAACAGTGGGGGCTGAGAAGGCCACCAGGTCTGGCCAAAACCCCAACTGAGCCCGGGCCTGGAATGCAGCATCCGCGGGGGACACAGATGAGTTCAGCCCTCAGGCAAGTCCAGGAGACAGACCCTTTTCAGTATCTGTGAGCCTGGGCCCACACTCCCAGGACAGCAGTTGGGCTGGGGAAGACCTGGGCCGTGGCACAGGCCAATGCGTGAGGTGCTGCCTGACCAGGTGCAGGTGCGTCCCTGGGAGCAGGTGCTGATGCAGTGCGTCTCGGTTCTGGGGGACTTTAGGATTGCGTGTGGGAGCCCCAGGGTCCTCCCTCCCAGACAGAACTGACAGCCGTGTACCCAGCAGGACAGTCCTGATGCCCACCGAGTCGAGAAGCTAGGCTGCCTCCACCCACCACCATAACCCCCACTGGCTCTTACTGTGTGTGGTCATTGGCTTCCCAGGCCTCCAGGATCCTCTGTACCAAGCAGCATTTCTGAAACAGCTGGCGAGAGAGACAGGTGGGGTGAGCGGGGGGCTGTGGCTCTGCTGTGGCAGCAGCCGCCCAGGGCCCTGAGTGTGAGAGGACACTCTCCAGCCTCTAGGGGCCCCTTCCTGGCAGGCACTGTCAGTCTCCATCACCATCTGCCAGGTTTGCACTCAAGATGCCAAGGAGCCTGGCCATAGTAGGCAGACATGAGGCCCAGGGGACACTCAGGTCCACTGTGGGGGAGGCCCTTAAGCAGAGACACAGGGCCTCCTTCCTACGCCCCTTCTGGTCCATCAGCTTGCAGTGTGGACTGCGATGGTGGGGCTGAGCTGTCCTCGTTTCTGAGGTCTGCTTAGTTCCTTCCTCCGGCTCAGCGTCAGCTGTTGAGGATGGAGAAGGGGACGCAGCTTTGAGAACCCAGCCAGTGGACCGTCACAGACACAGCCCAGAAGTGGGGACATCCCTGAGGGAAGGAGGGAGGATATCTGAGAGTGTTACTGCATCTCCTTTGAAGGTTTGTTTATGCACTTGAAAGGCAGAGTTAGAAAGAAAAAGAATCTTCCATCCACTGATTCACTCCTCAGATGCCTGCAATGTTCGGACCTGGGCCAGGCTGAAGTCAGGCACTTCACTGCAGTCTCCCTCGTGGGTGGAGCGCCCAAAGACTTGTCCATTTTTCACTTCAGGAATTTGAAGGGGAAACACCTGGGACTCAAACCAGTACCTACGGGATTCTGTGCTGCAGGCAGTGGTCAACCCTCTACGGCCAGTCCAGGACCCTGAGTCTCCTTATTAAACAGCTGACTTCTCTGACGGGAGAGACAGGGAAAGGGTTTCCCAGACTGGTCTGTCCCCTAATTGCCTGCCATAGCTGGGGCTGTGCCAGACTGACACCTGGAGCCTAGAACCCCTGCCAGGTCCCCCACTTTGAGCCATCACTGCTTCCTGCCAGGGTGTGCGTGAGCATGGGGCTACACGCAGGATGTGGGTTCCTGACTGCTAGACTAAACCCTGCTCCACATGTCCTGCTAAAGTCCAAATTCCACCATTTTTTCGCATGAGAATTTGGCATTTCTCTTCCCTAACAGTGGACTGAGCCATGAGAGGCAGGCTCCATTCCAGACATGGTGAGGGCATCGCCCACCCTGGGGTGCAGCCAAGACAGACAAGACTATCTCCCTCTTGCCCTCTGTCACCACGGAAAGGCTGGGAGACGATGCAGGAGACAACCTGTCCAATACCACATGTGGGGGACAGGATCCAACACCCCAATGTAGCAGAACATGGGGGATCATCCTTACAACACCCCAACGCAGCACCACATGTGGGGGACACCCTTACAACACCCCAACGCAGCACCACATGTGGGGGACACCCTTACAACACCCAAATGCAGCACCACATGTGGGGGACACCCTTACAACACCCCAACACAGCACCACATGTGGGGGACACCCTTACAACACCCAAATGCTAACAGCACTGTGGGGGTCACCCTTACAACACCCCAACACAGCACCACATGTGGGGGACACCGTTACAACACCCCAACACAACACCACATGTGGGGGTCACCCTTACAACACCCCAACACAGCACCACATGTGGGGGTCACCCTTACAACACCCCAACGCAGCACCACATGTGGGGGACACCCTTACAACACCCCAACACAGCACCACATGTGGGGGACACCCTTACAACACCCAAATGCTAACAGCACTGTGGCGGTCACCCTTACAACACCCCAACGCAGCACCACATGTGGGGGACACCCTTACAACACCCCAACACAGCACCACATGTGGGGGACACCCTTACAACACCCAAATGCAGCACCACATGTGGGGGACACCCTTACAACACCCCAATGCAGCACCACATGTGGGGGACACCGTTACAACACCCCAACGCAGCACCACATGTGGGGGACACCCTTACAACACCCAAATGCAGCACCACATGTGGGGGACACCCTTACAACACCCCAACGCAGCACCACATGTGGGGGTCACCTTTACAACACCCCAACACAGCACCACATGTGGGGGACACCCTTACAACACCCCAACACAGCACCACACGTGGGGGACACCCTTACAACACCCAAATGCTAACAGCACTGTGGGGGTCACCCTTACAACACCCCAACGCAGCACCACATGTGGGGGACACCCTTACAACACCCCAACACAGCACCACATGTGGGGGACACCCTTACAACACCCAAATGCAGCACCACATGTGGGGGTCACCCTTACAACACCCAAATGCAGCACCACATGTGGGGGACACCCTTACAACACCCCAACGCAGCACCACATGTGGGGGTCACCCTTACAACACCCCAACACAGCACCACATGTAGGGGACACACCTCCAACACCCCAACCCCTACACCCCACATGGGGGGGCTGGCCTGGACTTACATGGGTCACCATGCTGTTCTCAGGGAGGCTGGGTGTGGGCTGGGGCGGCTCCAGGTCCCTTAGCCCACTGCCATGCTCCTGCGGAGGCTCCGCCTCGTTCGCAGCCCCTCCAGCTTCTCCCCTGTCACCTGGAGCAGCATGGGCGAGGATAGCAGCGATGCAGAGTTCCACTTGGAAGTGTAGGAAGTTATTCCAGGTGTACTTAAAAAACAAATCCTGAGCAAACAGAGGGCAGAGACACAGCTCGGCTTCCTCCCATAGCGCCAACTGTTACACCCGACTCCGCACACATCTGCTCCCCACGCCATCCAGCAAGCCGTCTGAAGCCATCTCTCTATGACACATCTTTTGAAAAGATTTAAATGAAATTTTTTTGTATTTGATTTATTTCACGTTTCAGACGGCAAATCTCACATTTTACTACTTCACCATAACAAACATTAAGGGATGGGGAAAGAGAATTCCTACAGTGAGAGGGAAAGTAAAATCGGTCTTTTCCCGATGATGATCCCAAGCTGGACCTGGAGCTGCACTGTCCCGGCAGTGCCCACTGGGAGACTGAGGTCAGCAGCCCTGCAGGGCTGCAGCTGCTGCCTTCTGGGTCAAGGCTGCAGGGGGAGGGCAGCCTTGGGGAGTGCTCCCCCAGCGCAGCAGCACTGGTCACTGCCTGCCCATTCCTCCCTTCAGGCAGGTCACCGGTGGCACTGCTGGGTGGAGGGTGCCCTCTGCTGGTGCAGACTAGAACTGTGAGGATGGCCACTGGCTCCAGGCTGCTTTGTGGAGCCCCAGCCCCGCGGGCAGTCACAGGCCCCTCTCTGCCTTCAGGTCAGTTCCGTGGTCACTGCCTAGGGCCCCTAGATGGACAGGTCCTGTGGTCACCCAAGGCTCCACCAGGGCCCAGTGCTCGGGATGAGAGCTCCCCTCAGGCAGGCCTTCGTACAGTTGCCTTGCCCGTGGGCTCTGCATGACACACAGTGATGCATGGCCGGCCGCGGGTCCTCACCAGCAGTAAGTCCATGGTGTTGAGCCGGCACAGCTCCTGGTTGATGCTGGGCGTATTTGTGTGCAGCAGCACGGCCATGAGCCGGGCCCCGTGCAGACGGGCATTCCCGAGGGGCTCTTCTAGCACGCCGAGGGTGGTCAGGATAGCTTTCTTCTGTGAATACAGGACGCACCCCCCAGTGAAGGCCTGTGACACATGGAGCTTCTGCTGGCCTTTCCCACTTCATGGCTAATGGCCACTCAGGAGGAAGTGTGTGTGTGTGTGTGTGTGTGTGTGCAAGCGTGCATGCGTGCCTGGGGTGTCCCTTGAGGCAGGGCTAACCGACACAGGAAACCAGGGCATCAGCAGGGTTAAGAACCCCAGATTTCCCATCGATTTCAGAGAGGGAGGGAATGCGTGCAGTCAGCTGGTCCTGAGCCACCGAGAGCGCCTCCAGATGAGGCCACCAAGGGTCAGCACCACAGGAGACTGCAAGGCCAGCCTGAGGGTCCCAAGACCGTCCCAAGCAGCTGGAGCTGCGAAGGTCCCAGAGCCCAAGGGATACCAACAAGGTAAAGTTGGGGGTCAGACTGGATTGGGGTATTTTTGATCCTCCTCCCCCCCAGATTCAGCAAAACTCATTAAAATAACTTCTGGTCTCCAGGAAGCACAAGGACTAGCCAGGAGGTGGGGAACAGCCAGCCTCAGGCCAGCTGAAACCTGAGGTGCTTCCTGGGGGAGGACAGGAGGCTAACCTCCCCACTGCCCGAGCTGCTGAGTGAGTAAAGGGCCTCCTCTAAGATGTCCTGGCCCCTTCCCCAAGGAGTCACATGGCCTCTGGTCAGGTGCCCCCAGCTTGGAAGCTTCCAAGTGGACCTTGGGCCTAGCTGCCTGCGCCAGCCACCACATACCCTACTCCCCACCCTCTCCAAGCGGAGGCAGAGGTGAGATTCATGGATTGGGGTGGGTGTACCCTGAAAGCACTGCTCCGGCATCAACTAAGGGTCTGGGAAAGCAGAGTGGAGACACCCACACCCCATGGCCTTGGCCCAGATCTGCTGCAGGACTTCTCTCTTGATAAGTCAGCCCCTGCAGCATGTTCCAAGGCACTCAGACCGCTCACCTTCGGCGGGCTGAGCAGGAGCTGGTGGAAGTCCCGCAGCCGGGGCTCGATGCCTTGCAGGATGCCGCTGCTGACTGCAATTGGCCCCTCCGGTCCCTGCGAGCAGGGGTCCACCACACCCTCGGTCCTGTGTGTGAGCACAGCAGGTGGGACCTCGGGACGCACCTGCACCCCTCCCACCTCACTGTCTTCCTCCTCACAGAACTCTCCCAGGGGACACCACTCTCAGCCCCCACCCATGATGTGGTGCCTGAGAAGAGAGGACAGAAAAGCATGCCAGCCTTTGGGAGAAGGTCAACAGTGACACACATGGTCCGGGGGCTGGGACCCAGGCCTGTGTCCCCACTGCTCCTCTGTGCTGGGAGAATACTCGCTGTGACCCACAGTCCAGGCAGAGACAGCAAGCGGCACCAAGCCAACTGTCGTTGCTTTCAAACTTTTAGAGACATTTATTCGAACACTGTGTAGCTACCAAAGTAATGAGTGACCATTATAGAATAAATTATAGGAAAAAAATTAGGGGTCAGTGTTACAGTGTAGCACGCCAAGCTACCACCTGTGCCACTGGCACCCAATTCAGCTCCCTGCTAGTGGCCTGGAAAGCAGTGGGAGATGGACAAGTGGGAGGGCTCTGGACCCACAGGGGAGGGAGGCTGGGAAGAAGCTCCTGGCTCCTGGCTGCGACCTGCCCAGTCTTGCCTGTTGAGGTCATTTGAGGAGTGAACTAACAGAAGGACTCTGTCTCCCTACTGCCATCCTCTGTAACTCTTCCTTACTAGTAAATAAAAATCAATGCTTTTTTTAAAAAAAATTAGAGGCCAGTATTGTGACATGCAGGTGAGACCAGCATCCCATAGGGACGCTAGTTCATGTCCAGCTTAGTCCACTCGCTCTGCAGCTTGCTCCCAATAGCCTGGGGAATGTGGTGGACGATGGCCTGAGAACACAGACCTCTGCCCCAACGTGGGCGCCCCTGGCTTCGGCTGGGCCTCAGCTCTGGCCACTGAGGCAGCTCGGAGAGTAAACAGCAAAGGGAGGATCTTTCTCTCTTCCTCTCGCTCTGTAACTCTTTGAAACAATGAAATCATCCTTACTTAAATATATAAGAGGATCAAAAAGTAAAAACAAACAGCCTGTTTTCACTGTTCTATCTTAAGCTGTCGTCTTCTAACAAGCAGGGGTGGGCTCATCAGCAAAATGTCACCCGGACTTGTTGCTTTAAGAAGAGTGAAAAGTCAGCAGGAACCATGATCTCAATGTCTTACTTCTATTGTTATGCGTTAAATCAATATTTTCCTGTTGAAGAATCAATTATGTTCCCCAAAATAAATGCATAAATAAAATTAATTAATTAACATATATTGGATACTACTGGAGAGGAGCTTCTGATACTTTTACCATCAAGACTTTGCCACTTTCCTGTTGTCCTTTCTTTTGCTTAGAAGTATGCAGGCTGCTAGTCCCAGCTCACAGCACGTGACAGCAGGTAGCCAGAAGCATCTAACGGGGCAGGGCCGCCTGGCTGCTGGGTCTCCACGGCCCACAGGGGCAGGACCACCCTGCTGCAGGGTCTCCACAGCCCACAGGGGCAGGACCACCCTGCTGCTGGGTCTCCACGGCCCACAGGGGCAGGACCACCCTGCTGCTGGGTCTCCACGGCCCACAGGGGCAGGGCCGCCCCACTGCTGGGTCTCACAGTCCCAGGTACAGCCTACAGGGGCAGGACCCAGGAACAGTGGAGCCAGGCCTCCCTGCTCTCTTCCTGGGCCCACCATCCAGGAGCTCCCAGCCGCCCCTCCTGCCTCAGCAAACCCACAGCAGGCCTGAACAAACCTTTACCAGCTCTCTGCTGGGCCTCTGCCAGTGGCTCCTATGTAACCCCCTTGGGGCACCTCATGTGCTCGTGTGATTTGACAGCACCCAGACTCAGGGAATCGGGGAACAGCTGGCCCTTGTCCACGCCTCTTGAAACTTTGCATAGGGTCCTAGAGGGGTCTTAGACACCTGTGTTCTCATGCAGGGTCAGCCTCACCTCAGGGCCAGTAGCTGTTTCTGCCTCTTCCAAGCTGACAGCCACATGTCTCAACCCCGCCCCACTCTCACTACCCCTCACTGCCATTCGCTGACAGCAGACCTCAGCCACCAGTCCCACAACACACCTGCACGACCCTTCCTGGTCACACCTATGGTGTTCGCCCTGGCCCCGAGCCAGCCTAGCATCATGGGCAGCAAGGGCATGTGGCAGTGGTCTATGTCCTGCAGCCACCCTAACTGTATCAACAATTGGTCCCAAAATCCGTTTGTGTATGTGAATGGGGCACAGCGTGGGCTTAGCACACAGGTGAATGCCCCACCACGGTGAGGCTGGCACAGGAAATAATGTGTGCCAACAGGCACCTGCATGTCAGGGCAGACACACACGCGTGCACACATGCACCCGCCATGCCTTTTCAGCATGCAACCTGGTGACAGTGGGAGGGCACTCAGCCGCTGCTGCAAAGTAGACCCTCCACCTAGGGCCGCCTGCTCACACCAGTGCCTACACAATCAAGAATTCATTTTAAAGATTGCCAACCACATGTTCCACAGGCTCACTGGATGCCAAGGCTAGCCCCCACTGCCCCTTGCAACTCACCCAGCCCGCCTTGTCTCCAGCAAGGTGAGCAGCACCTGGGTCCCACTGACAAGACAGCCCTCCGTCCGGTCCCCATCAAACATGTTCCTCAGAAGCTGCTCCACACAGTCCTGCCTGGGGGACACACACGGTCACACAGAGCGTGCCAACACAGCCTACTCCGCCTCCTGGGGAAGACCCACAGCACCCCAAGTCCGCAGGGGTTTAAGGCAGGTGCTCAGGTTAGCAATACATTCCCTCCCAGCTGGCTCCCTCTGGGTCAGCCAGCCAACCCCCCGGGGCCCTCCCTTGAGGAAAAAGGTCCACCAAATTAGCCAGGCTCAAGACCTGGGGAGAATTTCACAGCCGGCTCGTGAGAAGTAAGCCAGAGGTCACGACCTCTCCAGGTGTTCACAGCTGGGCTGGTGGGGCACAGCCCAGCACCCCAGGATCCCCCAGCACCCCAGGATCTCCCAGCACTCACGACTCCAGAGCTGTGAGCAGCGGGTCTGGCTCCACAGCCTCGTGCAGCTGAAGGGCCTGGTCTCTGCCCAGCCTGACCATGTCACAGAGAGTCTGAGACGCATTCGACTGCCTCTGCAAGACGAGAGGACAACCTCAGTGCCGGCTGCAGGAGAGGCCGGTCCCACGCTGCTTCTCTGACGGCCACTGCCCGTGCTCCACGGTGGTGCCCTTGTCTCCGACAAGCCCAGGGCTGCCTTTTCTGTCAGCAGCAAGGAGACCTGGCTAGCATCTTCAGCTGTACTGTACTATTCACCAGAACTCAAACACGGGGCAGCACACATGCTATTCTCCAGCTCTGACATATGTCTTGGGGTCCATTGAATGTGTGACCATGCGCTGGTAACTGTTTTAATTTAACAAGCAGCTACTGATATGTGAAGAGAGCCCTGTGAGCTAATGAAAACAGGGATGCTGCCACAGAGCAGAGAGAGAACTCAACTTTTCTGGACAAACAGGAGCACTGCCCCTCCACCTGCACCCACCTACACTGCTGGACACCCAGACACTGTCTGTGGTAGGTGACGTGACGAGAGGCACGGCTCTTCCTGGGTAAGGGCACATGCCACGGGCCCTCTGCGGTGGGAGACACTGGGACAGCAATGTTAATGAAAACTTCAGCCAAAAGGTTGATTCTGTGCGGGGCCTTGAGCCTGCCTTGGCAACTTGGGGTAGACCATGACACTCACACACCTGTAAGTGTGTGTACACAAACCCCTGAGGATGGTGTGTGTGTGTGTGTGTCTGTGTGTGTGTGTGTACACAAACCTCCTGAGGATGGTGGGTGTGTGTGTACAAACCCCAAGGATGGTGTGTGTGTGTGTGTGTGTGTGTGTGTACACAAACCCCGTGAGGACAGTGTGTGTGTGCGCGTGTGTGTGCAAACCCCCTGAGGATGGTGTATCTGTGTATATATGTGTGTGCAAACCCCAAGGATGGTGTGTGTGTGTACAAACACCCTGAGGGTGGTGTGTGTGTGTGCAAACCATGAGGGTGGTGTATCTGTGTGTATATGTGTGTGCAAACCCCAAGGATGGTGTGTGTGTGTGTGTGTGTGTGTGTGTATACAAACCCCCTGAGGACAGTGTGTGTGTACACAAACCTCCTGAGGACAGTATGTGTGTACACAAACCTCCTGAGGATGGTGTGTGTACAAACCCCAAGGATGGTGTGTGTGTGTGTATAAACCCCAAGGATGGTGTGTGTGTGTGTGTGTACAAACCTCCTTAGGATGGTGTGTGTGTGTGTGTGTGTACAAACCTCCTTAGGATGGTGTGTGTGTGTGTGTGTACAAACCCCAAGGATGGTGTGTGTGTGTGTGTGTGTATGTGTACAAACCTCCTTAGGATGTTGTGTGTGTATGTGTGTGTGTGTACAAACCTCCTTAGGATGGTGTGTGTGTGTGTGTGTGCAAACCCCAAGGATGGTGTGTGTGTGTGTGTGTGTGTACAAACCTCCTTAGGATGGTGTGTGTGTGTGTGTGTGTGTGTACAAACCCCAAGGATGGTGTGTGTGTGTGTGTGTGTGTGTGTACAAACCCCAAGGATGGTGTGTGTGTGTGTGTACAAACCTCCTTAGGATGTTGTGTGTGTGTGTGTGTACAAACCTCCTTAGGATGGTGTTGGTGTGTGTGTGTACAAACCCCAAGGATGGTGTGTGTGTGTGTGTGTGTGTGTGTGTACAAACCCCAAGGATGGTGTGTGTGTATGTGTGTGTGTGTGTGTACAAACCTCCTTAGGATGGTGAGGGTGTGTACATGGATGTGGGTGTGGATGTGTATGCACACAAACGTCTTAGTGGGAGAAAAAGGCCTACTGGGATTTGTGTGGAGTGCTCAGCTGAGACAGGAAGCCTTCCTGTCCCCTCGCTGCTCCTGGTTTATGGTGAAGTTTCCGGAAGGCCCCCAGTGACTCCTCCCCCGCCCCAGCACGGCCTTCCCATGTTTGTGCATGCCTGAGGAGTGGGTTCTGTCATGCTGAGTTTGTTAGAGGCTTTCCTGCTCCCTGCGGGATGCATTCTGAGCACAGGGTGGCCTCAGCCAGCAGTCCTGGGGGGCTGAGTGCTGCCAGGCCATGTCCATAGGAACAATCCCCTTGGATGAACCCTGAATGTCCAGCTTGTAAGCAGAGGACATGGGCCACCCCGACCCCGAGCCCAGGGAGGTGTGTACTGACAGGGATTATAAGTGATCCTCTTTGCAAGGAACTAACTCTCGGTGTTAACTGATATTCAGCTACAGGTAACTACTATGAAAGGTAACTAAGATTTGTTTTTATAATACAAACATTATTTTTAGTAAAAAAAAGAAAAAGTAATCTAGAGATTACCCTTGAATAAAGCAAAACAAGTATAAAGTGGGGCCTTACCTGGGGCAGGGGAGCATTCTTCCCTGAGCACCTGGGAGTTTCATGCAACAAACAAGGTGAGCTGCGACACACCTGGGTGAAGCCTGGAGCTCCTGACTCTGACCTGGTCCATCCCTGGCTTTTGCAGACATCTGGATGGAAGATCTCTCTAACTTTGCCTCTCATGTGACTGACAAATAGATGGATAGTGAGTAGATGGATGGATAGATGGATGGATAGATACACAGACAGATAGATGACACATGGACAAACAGATACTAAAGAAAGCAAGGGAAGACGTGTTCTGTGAGCGTCACACTCACGTCCTCGTCCTGACTCGGATGGATCAGTTCCACAAGTCTTTGGATGATCTTCTCTTCATTAAGCCACTAAAAGGGGAAAAAATGTGTGTCAACATCTCTGTCCATAATTAAGGAAAAAGGCAGGGAAGTCCTTCGGAGCCACAGAAACCCATGCTCCCCGACACCTCGCAGGAGGCCGCCTGGATGACTGTTCTGCATCAGATACACGCAGGGTCTTCTGAGAGCTCAGGTGAGACAGAGCGCAGGCTGCAGTGTATCTGTCCCATGGAAAGCCCTCTGAAGACCAGGCTGCACAGCAGCCGGGCGAGCTGGGGACCCACTGGACAGGGACGCTAGACGATACAAGGCAGGGCAAAAGGACCCTGGTCATCTACAAGAATGTGAGGGCAGAGTGAACCCCCTTCCAAGCCCAGGGCTATGGGAGCCCAGTGCAGGGTCCAGCAGGTCCTCCAGGACACACCAAAGCCTCACAGAGCAGCTGAGGCGGAACTCTGCAGCAGCAGCAGGCACCGTGCAAGGGCAATGTCACCCCTGGCTCTGTGAGGAATGGGTTATTATCCTGGTGGTACACCTAGGCCTAGCAACCCCAACCCCTAGTCCAGGGAGGTGGGTACTGACAGGAGGACAGGCACAGGATGGTGGCTTCCTCTAACTCATCCCAGGACATAGTACAAGCGACGGTGACAAACCAAGGAGCAGCACTGATGGGCTGGAGCCTGACGGGTCACTGAGCTGCTCTAAGGCTGCAGGGTGGATGAGGAACGGCCCACTTGTGCTTGCTCACAGAGCAGCAGGACAGGCCTCTTGGCTCTCTGCTTCTATCCAGGGTGGGCAGCAGGAGGTGTTGAGTACAGGCCTTGACACGATGCGGAGGGTCAGAGCGGGGAGCTAGGGACACCATCCCCCTGGAGCACACTAGGAAGATACAGCCATGCCTTCACAGGGACTCACGTGCAGGACCTCCCGCCGGAGCCCGGCTGGCTCCACGCAGCTAACCAGGCGCAGGAGCAGGTCCATGAGGGCTGAGGTGCCAATGTGCTTCAACACCAGGCTGATGAACCGGTCCTTCTTCTTTAAGAAGGCGATCACCTGCAATGGCAGGCAGCTGGTAAGCAGGCAGGGCGTGCAGTCACCCTGAGCTCTCCCCTAGAACAGTCACAGAGCACACTCAGTGATGCTCAGCACACACCCCCAGAAGGACATGACACCAGGGCTGGTGGTGAGCAGTGTGGGCGGCACGTCTGGTGCTGGGGGCACCCTTTCCCCAGTGGACTGACAATCACCACCACATGGCGTCTCCTGGATGCCACAGTGCAGGAAATCCACACATTCAGTGTAGTGAAGATGCCACCCAACACCAAGAGAAATGAACAAGGCTGACAGAGCTGAGCTAAGACAACCAGCCATGACAGCACCTCACAGAGGGAGAGAGAGAGGAGAGGGGCAATACATGGGGCTACCGACAGGGACACACAGCTCGGCAGGAAGCTCTGGAATGATGGAGTGGAGGCAGAGCCCTGGGGTAGGCTCCCCGCCTGCCCATGGCCCACCCGGTGGGGAAGGCTGGAAACACAACCCCAAGGTCACAATGATGGATTCAGATTACAGGGGTCACTGTCAGTGGGTTTACAAGGCGTGGAAGCAGCTGAGCTGTTCCATCTGCTGTCTTGGGCCTGGACGCCCTGGACACCCTCCGGCCTGCAGAGTACTCAAAGCAAGGGTGCCCTCACCTCATGCTGCCCTTCTGCTTCTGATTCCCCAACATCTAGACTACAAGAAAGGAGACACTTTCCTTCATATTGTCCAGCTTGGGGTATCCAGTTTTAAGATTTATGTATGAATGCATGTATTTATTTAGTTAATTAGTCATTGTACTAGAAAGCCAGATTAACAAGGAGAAGAGACAGATCTTCCACCCACTGGTTCCCAGATGTTCCCAAATGGCCACAACAGACAGAGCTGAGCTGATCCAAAGTCAAGAGCCAAGAGCTTATTCCAGGTCTCCCCTGTGGATGTAGGATTCTGAGGCCTTGGGCCCTCCTCTGCTGCTTTCCCAGGCTACAAGCAAAATACTGGATGGGACACAACTAGTGCCTACATGGGATCCAGCCCGTTGAGTCAGTGCACCAGACCCTTGGGGCATCCAGTTTTAGGAACAGAAAATGGACTACAGCAGAATGATAAAACTAGGAAGAGGAGGAAGAAGGCTCTTTGAAAATGACGGAACTAGAAAGGCTAGAAACAGAGCAGAGAAGTCCCACGTAAACATAGTCATGCCCTAGGAATGCATCGTTCTGCAAAAACACAGGATATGCTTGCAAATTAGGATGCCACATGACAGCCGATGTGACAGGGTGGGCCCACAGTGAGCTGTGGTGGGTAAGATGTTCATTACTGCTGAGCAAGGAGACGGGCCTGGCTAGATCCCTCAGACAGCACAGCTGTGCTGAGAAGTGGCGCGTGGAGCAGAGGGGCAGACCCCTCATCACAGCCTCTGGAGCCAGGCCCAGCTCTGCCTAGAAGCTCCACCTCCAGCACTTGGGTCCCTGCCACACATGAGTCTCTGGCTCCCAGTCCCAGATGTTGGGGGCTTTTGAGTGAGCCAGCATACAGGAAGTCTGTCTCATTCCACCTTCTATATTAAAAGTAAAGAAAACTACTATGATAAATTAATAGAATAACTTTATGCTAATTTGTGTGAGAAAAATGGAAACTGCTAAAAAACTTCTTGAGGGGTTGGCATGGTGGCACAGCAAGGCAAGCCATAGCTTATTATGCCAGCACCCCAGACTGGAGTGTAGGTCCAATCCTGGCTGTCTCACTTCTGATCCAGCTTCTTGCTAACACATCCACAGGAAAAGCAGATGACGGCCCAGCTGCCGGGGACCCTTCCCCCATGGAAGAGACCAGAACGGAGCTCCTGGCTCCTGCTTCTGGTCTGGCCCAGCTCTGGCAATTGTGGTCCTTTGGTGAGTGAATCAGCAGATGGAACACCTTTCTATCTCTACATCTTTCAAATAAATAAATCCTAAAAAGTAAAAAAAAAAAAAAAAATTGTTCCAAACTGCTGGAAATGAAGATTATTCACAACAGCGAAGACATGAAATCAGCCTTGATGTCGACCGGGGTGGGTAATACAGAAAACGTCACACACTGGAATACTAAGTCCTAAAAAAGAATGGGATCCTGGGCACGGCGGCGTGGCCTAGCGGCTAAAGTCCTCGCCTTGAACGCACCGGGATCCCATATGGGCGCCAGTTCTAATCCTGGCAGCTCCACTTCCCATCCAGCTCCCTGCTTGTGGCCTGGGAAAGCAGTTGAGGACGGCCCAATGCATTGGGACCCTGCACCCGCGTGGGAGACCCGGAGGAGGTTCTGGGTTCCCGGCTTCGGATCGGCGCGCACCAACCCGTTGCGGCTCACTTGGGGAGTGAATCATCGGACGGAAGATCTTCCTCTCTGTCTCTGTCTCTCCTCCTCTATGTATATCTGGCTGTAATAAAGTGAACAAATCTTTAAAAAAAAAAAAAAAAGAATGGGATCCTAATGTTTGCAACCACACAGTTAGATTTTTGCCACTAGACTACTGCAACTGTGCCGAGCCCTCTGAAATATTTTTAAAGACTTCTTTATTTTTGTGCCTGGCATGATGGCTAAGTGGCTAAATCCTTGCCTTACAAGTGCCAGGATCCCATATGGGCACAGATTTATATCCCAGTTGCTCCACTTTACATCCAGCTCTCTGCTTATGGCCTAGGAAAGCAGCAGAGGAGGGCCCAAAGCCTTGGGACCCTGCATCCATTGGGAGAGTCAGCAGAAGCTCCAGGCTCCTGGCTTCAGATCAGCTCAGCTCCAGTCATTGCAGCCATTTGGGGAGTGAACCAGTGGATGGAATATCTTTCTGTCTCTCTTCTCCACAAAATCTGATCTGCCTTTCTAATAACAACAACACAACAATAATAATTCCTAAGGACTTCAGCTGTCCTCCACTCTTTCAACAACAACAACAACAATAAGTCCTAAGGACTTCAGCTGTCCTCCACTATTTTTCCTGGTCACAAGCAGAGAGTTGGAGCCGAAGTGGAGCAGCCAGGGTGGAGCAGCCAGGACACAAACTGACGCCCGTATGGGATACTGGTGGCACAAGTGGAAGATTAACCCACTGTATCACAGCACTGGCCCCTATTTAAAATATTTAAAAATATACAAACTAGCAAAAAAAGAATAGCCCAATCTTAAATATGCTCTTCCGGAGAACTTAAAGGAATATGTCCTAGGGGTCAGTGTTGCAGGGTAATGGATAAAGTTACCACCTGCAATGTGGCAGCCGATATGAGCACCAGTTCATTTTCCAGCTGTGCCACTTCCAATCCCGTCCTCTGCTAATGGCTTGGGGAAGCAGTGGAGTTTGGCCCAAGTGCTTGGTCCTTGACGTCCACACAGACTCTGCTCCTGCCTCTGGCCTGGCTCCAGCCAGACTATGTGGCCATCTAAGAAAGTGAACCAGAGAATGCAAGATCTGTGTTTCTGCCTCTCCCTGTCTCTCTCTTGCAAATATATAAGTAAATCGTATTTATTTATTTATTTATTTATTTATTTATTTAATTTTGTAACACAGCTTCATAGGTTCTGGAATTCCCCCAACCCCACCCCATGCCCACCCCCCATGTTGGACTCTTCCACATTGCTGCAGTAGTACAGTTCATATCCAGTCATGATTCCCTCACTGTGAGCATGTACCCTGCATAGAGTCCAGCACTTATTGTCCAGACAAGTTCAACAGATGCACTGGGAGACCATCCCCGGTCTGAAAATAGAGCTGGTGGAATATCATCCCCTCCTGAAAACTCACAACACAACATCAACAACAATCTACAACATTATGGAGTTAACTGCTATGGAATTGAGTGACTAATATGTGAGAAAATGCAATTTCTTAACCTCATCTTGTGACTACTTCACTGACATTTCAAGTTTAGTTTATACACAACTGGCTGCTCTACACATTAAAATGGTTATAGGGTATTATTCAGGTGTCTTGTGTCTATTTTAATTTTTGTATTTAGCAGTTTATAGTATTGAAGCATGATTTTTATTGAACTTGGCGAATTTAGAATAGTCCAAACAGACTTATAACTCTAACAAGGTGTATGTTAACGACTGGGGTGCAGAACAGCTTCAGGAGGGAATCTTATTATTTTTTTAAAAAAAAGGAATGTCTCATATCATTTGTACAAGAATGTAAAACCTCAATCCTAATGCCTGAAAAGGGTATTATGCATAAGGGAATTTCAAGTCAAGCTCACTGATAACCACCTGTGTAAAAAGCTCACCAATGTGAAGAAATCAAAACACTTCACAACCAAGTTCAGTATATATTCCAGGAACATAACGTGGCTTAACATTAAAAAGCTAATCAGTTGGGCCAGGCGCTATAGTCCTCGCCTTGCATGCCCGGGATCCCATATGGCTCCGGTTCTAGTTCTGGCAGCCCCGCTTCCCATCCAGCTTCCTGCTTGTGGCCTAGGAATGCAATCGAGGACGGCCCAAAGCCTTGGGACCCTGCACCTGCGTGGGAGACCTGGAAGAAGCTCCTGGCTCCTGGCTTCAGATTGGCTCAGCTCCAGCCGTTGCAGCCACTTGGGGAGTGAATCATTGGACGAAAGATCTTCCTTTCTGTCTCTCCTCTCTGTATATCTGACTTGGCAATAAAAATAAAATAAATCTTAAAAGAAGAAAGAAAGGAAGAAAGCTAATCAGCGCCAGCGTGGTGATTCAGCTGGCTAATCCTCCACCTGCCAGAGCCAGCCTCCCACATGGGTGTTGGTTTGTGTCCTGGCTGCTCCACTTCTGATCCAACACCCTGTTTATGCCCTGAGAAGTTAACAGAAAATGGCTCAGGTCCTTGAGCCCCTGCACCAACATGGGAGGCCCAGAAAAAGCTCCTGGCTCCTAGCTTCAGATTGGCTCAGCTCTGGTCACTATGGCCACCTAGTGAGTGAACCAGCATATAGAGGATCTCCCTCTCCTACTCTCTGTGATCTGACTTTCAAACAAAAACAAATAACTACAACAATACAACTGATCAATATAATTTACCTATTAACAGAAAAACACACAAATAACTCAATATATTTGCTAAATGTCAACAACTATTGATATTATAAACTTTCAAAAACGTAGGAATACAGGAAATTCCCTTATGCTTGAGTAAACAAAACTATAAAAATTCTACAACAAATTTCATCCTTAAAAAAAAAATACTTTATTTAGTTGAGAGAGCCACAGAGAGGGAGAGGAAGAGATTTACAGATGACAATGACCGGTGCTGGGCCAGTTAAAGCCAGGAGCCTGGAACTTCAAATGGGTCTCCCTCGTGAGTGTAGGGGCCAAGCACTCGGGCCACGTCCTGCTGCTTTCGCAGGCACGCCAGCAGGAGCTGCACGGGCAGTGGCGCTCTGGGACTCAAACCAGCATTATATGGGATGCTGGCAGAGGTGGACTCCGTAACACTGGCCCTACAGACATCCTAGTTTAAATTGCTGAAAGCTTTTTCTGCAAGGAATACATAAAACAAGGAGATCCGTCATCGCCACTTCACTAAAACTTCCAGCCAACATAAAAATGCATGAAAAGACTATAAGAATCATAAAGAAGAAAAAATATCATTAATTACAGAGCATAGGCTGCTATACATAAATAATCAACCCACAGATAAATTATTATAATAGTAGTTTCATTAATAGTCATCAAAATCTGGAATTGGCTGAGCTATCTTCTAACCGGTGGATGACCCTTTAAATTTTTTTTTTGTTCTATTTATTTGAAAGGAAGAGTTACACAGAGGGAGAGACAGAGACCGACCATACACTGGTTTACTCCCCAAATGGCTGCAACAGTCAGGGATGAGCAAGATCTAAACCAGAAGTCAGGAGCCTCTCCCAGGACCCTGACATGGGTGCAGCACCCCATGACTTGGGCTGTGCTCCACTGCTTTCCCGGGCTATTGGCAGGGAGCTGGATCAGAACTGGAGCAACTGGGATGCGAACCAGTGCCCACATGGGATCCTGGTGTCACAGCCAGTGGCTTCACCTACTATTCCACAATGCTTGCTTTTAAAGATTAATGTATTTTTTTTTCAAGGTCAGAGTTACAGAGAGAAAGAGAATCTTCCATCCATTGATTCATTTCCTCAAATGGTTGCAATCACCTGCGCTGGGCCAGGCCAAAACCAGAGAAAAGGAGCTTCCTCTAGGGCTCCCAAATGAGCACAGGGGCCCAAACACCTGGGCCATCTTCTGCTGCTTTTCACCTGGCTACTTTCAGGGAGCTGGACAGGAAGTAGAGCAGGCAAAGAACAAACGAGGCTTCCCTGCTCTGCCCAAACACTGGCCCCAAGCTGCGGAGGATCGACACGCGGCACACTGACATAGGAAACCAAGAGTGAGCTGGAGACGGTGCTGGGTGAAAGGGCATACAGTTCACAATCTAACTTAAACAATTCTGAAACGGAGAACAAGGCAGGGATGAGCTAGGACCCACAAGCCTGGGGGAGGGAGCCAGGTCCCTTACGGAAGTAGCCGGCTGAGCCTCATGTGCACCAGCACAGCGTGCAGAAAGCGAACACGCCCACCCAGAAACCCTTTCATGACCTCACTGGCGTGGCCTGACCACTGCAGGCATAGCTGATGAGAGACAGAAATGGCCATTAAGGCTTTAGGTGTGAGAGTGCTGTTGGGTTGCACTCACAAGAGTCCTCATCCCTTAGAAGCACACACTGAGTTTACATATAACAAATAAATAGTAATCACAGTAATATGGCAGATCTACTTCCATGTCATCTGGGAGGGTGGCTACAAATAAGGAAGTTGAGAAAAAGTAAGGCCACAAGGTGTGAAGATTCCTAAACTTGTCTCTAACTTGAAGACTCTGAGATGAGGAACAAAGCGGGTGCCACGGTCCGTTCACCAACAGCCCTGCCTCGGGGCTCCTGGGCCTTTGGGAACAGAAGAGGCGGCTCGCTCGGTCCTGCCACCACCGCCAACCCCCGAGACAAGCAACATCCTGCACGAATGACAGAAACCCTTGTACAGTCCCAGACAAGGAACGTGACATCACCGAAGAGAATGCAGTGGTTCTACAGGCAAATACAGACAAGGCCCACCTCTCAGTGGAAAAAGCAACATGTGCTATTCAGGGTATGACAGCACGTTTGCTGGAGACACCTTCAGAGGAATGCAATCTCCGGAGGGAATTAAAGGAGACTGCTTTATTAACTTCCGTCTTGTCTGAATTGCACAATTAAGTATGCCACATGTTTGTCAATAAAATAATACATCTAAGAGCTTAGGTCATGTTACTTCAAGTATTAAGCATAGGATGAAGGAGGGGGAGTGAAATATCATATGGGGAAATAAATTATAAAGAAAATATCTAAAAGTGTCAGAGTAGAACGACCAGACAACACTAAATTATGAGACACACACGTTTAGGCCCTGTGCCACAAGGACCAGGCACAAAGGCTCTCTGTCATGTCTGCCACCTCCAGCCAAGAGGACCAAGCCACTGCAGCACCCTGTTCTGCCTGCTCTTCACTGACTGCTTCAGAAGAGGTCTGAGGGGGCGTTGTGGCACAGTGTGTTAAGCTGCTGCCTGGGACAGCCACATCATGTGTCAGACTGCCAGGTCGAGTACCATCTACTCTGATTTCAACCCAGCTTCCTGTCAATGCACCCGGGAGGGCAGTGGAGGATGGCATAAGTCCTTGGGCCCCTGCACCCATGTGTGAGACAAGGAAGAAGCTCTCCTCTACTGGATCAGTTTAGCCCCAGCCACTGTAAGAATGAAGCAGTAGATGGAAGAGGTCACTCTCTTCTTTTCTCTCTAAATCTGCCTTTCAGATAAAAACAAGTCTCAAAGCAGAAAAAAGGAAAAATCTGGGATGGACAGTCAAGTGGGATGTCTTGCAAATCTGACAGAAGATGATATTTTAGCAGACGTAATAAGCCACTGAGTCCAAGAGTCCCCTCAGCGCCCTGAGAAGGCACCCCGAGACAGTGCCTTGAGACAGCGCCCTCAGGCAGCATCCTGACAGTGCCCTCTGACAGCGCCCTCAGTGCCCTGACAGTGCACTCAGACAGCACCCTGACAGTGCCCTGACAGCGCCCTCAGTGCCCTCAGACAGCACTCTGACAGTGCCCTGACAGCGCCCTCAGTGCCCGCTGACAGTGCCCTCAGCACCCTCAGTGCCCTAGGACAGCACCCTGACAGCGCCCTCAGTGCCCTAGGACAGCACCCTGACAGTGCCCTCAGACAGCGCCCTCAGTGCCCTCAGACAGTGCCCTCTGACAGCACCCTGGTGCCCTCTGACAGCACCCTGACAGTGCCCTCTGACAGTGCCCTCAGTGCCCTGACAGCGCCCTCAGACAGCAGCCTGACAGTGCCCTCACAGCAGCCTGACAGTGCCCTCAGACAGCACCCTGACAGTGCCCTCAGAGCCGACAGTGCCCTCTGACAGCACCCTGACAGTGCCCTCAGAGCCGACAGTGCCCTCAGACAGCACCCTGACAGTGCCCTCAGAGCCGACAGTGCCCTGACAGCACCCTGACAGTGCCCTCTGACAGCACCCTCAGTGCCGACAGTGCCCTCAGACAGCACCCTGACAGTGCCCTCAGACAGCACCCTGACAGTGCCCTCAGTGCCCTCAGAGGATGCGCATTCTTGCAGCTAAAGACACAAACCCTAAACACTCACTTGCCCCAACAGGATATTTGATGGTGTTAAACAGTGGAATTCTAGTTATCTTATCTATGCATGTATTTTATTTTATTTCATTTCATTTTTTTAAAGATTTATTTTTATTACAAAGTCAGATATACAGAGAGGAGAGACAGAGAGGAAGATCTTCCGTCCGATGATTCACCCCCCAAGTGAGCCGCAACGGGTTGGTGCGTGCCAATCTGATGCCGGGAACCTGGAACCTCTTCCAGGTCTCCCACGCAGGTGCAGGCTCCCAATGCATTGTGCCGTCCTTGACTGCTTTCCCAGGCCACAAGCAGGGAGCTGGATGGGAAGTGGAGCTGCCAGGATTAGAACTGGCGCCCATATGGGATCCCGGTGCGTTCAAGGCGAGGACTTTAGCCGCTAGGCCATGCCGCCGGGCCCTGTATGTATGTATTTTAAAAACTGGTATTTATTTTCCATTTTGCTTCACCAACTGTGAAGAGCAACTCGAGATCACTTGGTGGTGGTTCCCATCCATTCAGAGACCTGGACTCTACCGTCTTCAGTCAGGCACTACTGACCAGACAGAGGTCAGAGGTCAGGCCTTTTGGCCTGCACCCCATCACTCCAGTCTGTACCTTGGGCTGAGCACCATGGACCCAAGGCAGTCCATTCACCCTCAAACTTCTCCAAGGTTCTCAACAGCAGCCGTCTCCTCTTAAAAAATTTTTTTTAAAAAAAAGGTTTATTTAATTTATTTGAAAGGCAAACAGAGATCTTCCATTCACTGATCAGGCCAAAGCCAGCAAGGACCCAGAAGTTCCTTGCAGGTCTCTGATATAGGCGCAGGGGGCCAAGCACTTGGACCATCTTCCACTGCTTTCCCAGGTGCATTAACAGGGAGTTGGATTAGAAGTGGAGCAGCTGAGACTTGAACTGGCACCCACATGGGATGCTAGGGGTTGCAGGTGGTGGTTGAGCCCACCATGCCACAATACTGGCCCTTGCTCCTTGCTTTTCTCCCATCTCTCCAGGATTACTGTGGGTATATGATCAAGCATGACCTCCATGGGGGCATCATGTGTGCACAGACCCTCTGGGCTGGCATCCACATCTCTGTGGCTGTAGGGGATGGCAGTGTCCACAGAGCACAGAGGCATCCTGTTACACACAGCAAAGCAGGCGGGTTCTGTTAGCACACCTCTGTGAGAGCCTGGTGGGCAGCCGCAGGTCAGCAGCTTCCGCAAGGCCGCTTGGATGTGGCTAGTGAGGCAACCAAACGTGAGGTAGCCAGCGACAAGAGCAGCTGCAGTGGTGACGGCCTCTGCAGGGTTGCCAATGGCCACAGTGGCACAAGCCACCAACAGAAGCTTCTCCTGGATCCTCTTTAGACAGACAGCATTGCCAGCACGTTTCTGCTGGCAGGTGTGCTGCCCCACTGCCCCACAAGGATGGGGCATGTAGGCAGGCTCCTGCCACATGAAGCTTGAGGACCTCGTCCCCCTCCTGCCCAGACACCCTGACAGCATTCCTTTAGCCATGCTGGGAAAGAAGAACAGCACTGTTGGCCTGGTGTATGGCTCAGTGCATAAATCCTCACCTTGAACATGCCGAGATCCCATATGGGAACTGGCTCATATCCCAGCTGCTCCACTTCCCTTCCAGCTCTCTGCTTGTGGCCTGGGAAAGCAATGGAGGATGGCCCAAGGCCTTGGGACCCCGCACCTATGAGGGTCACCCAAAACAAGCTCCTGGCTACTGGCTCCTGGCTCTAGATCAGCTTAGCTCTGGCCGTTGCAGCCACTTGGGGGGTGAACCAGCGGATGGAAGATCTTTCTGTCCTCTCCTTCTCTCTGTAAATCTGCCTTTCCAATGAAAAAAAAAATTAAAAGAATGTTTTATGGATTTGTTGATGAGATGCACAGAGGCCAATTCTAGTTACACTTAAAAGAAATATATCAAAAGCTACAGATTTACTTATTTATTTGAAAGGCAGTGAGAGAGGGAGGGAAGGAAGGAAACAGAAAGGCTGAGAGGAGGGAAGAGTGAGAGAGAAGGAGAGAAGGAAAGAAAGGGGTCGAGAGGAAGAGGGTGAGGAGACAGAGAGAGAACGAATGGCTCCATCCACTGGCTTACCTCTCCAATGCTCACAGCAACTGGGGTGGGAGAAGCCTGAGCTCCAGCCGAGACTCCTGCGTGGGTGGCAGGTGCCCAGGCACCTTCCACTGCTCTCCCAGCCTTTTTTTTTTTTTAAGATTTATTTATTTTTTATTACAAAGTCAGATATACAGAGAGGAGGAGAGATAAAGATCTTCCTTCCGATGATTCACTCCCCAAGTGAGCTGCAACGGCCAGTGCTGCGCCGATCCAAACCCAGGAGGAAGGAACCTCTTCCAGGTCTTCCACGCAGGTGCAGGGTCCCAAGGCTTTGGGCCGTCCTCGACTGCTTTCCCAGGCCACAAGCAGGGAGCTGGATGGGAAGTGGAGCTGCCAGGATTAGAACCTGCGCCCATATGGGATCCCGGCGCGTTCAAGGCGAGGACTTTAGCCGCTAGGCCACGCCGCCGGGCCCCCCAGCCTGTCTTCAGGGAGCTGAATCACACACGGAGCGGTTAGGACTTGAACCAGAACTCTGATAGGGAATGTTGGTGTCACAGGTAGTAGCTTAACCAAAATGCTAGCCCCTGTACTAAAATCTTTACAGAAACTATCTGAGAGGCCTGAGGTTTGCTGTGGAATAACCCAGTGGGGACAGGCTGGTGGTGCCAGCCTCCTGAGTCTGCGGAGTGGAAGGCCTGAAGTACTGGGCCCCCGCCAGGCAGGAACGAGGGCAGCCTCCAGAAGGTCGGGCTACAGCTGAAGACAAAATCACTCTTGCTCTAAGAAGCTGATGCCAGAAGTCACCTACAAAGAACAAGTGTAATGGACACACAGACCAGAGTGCAGGCCTTTCTGTAGGTGAGTGTGTAAGGTCCTGAAATGACGAAGGCACACCCTGGGACCTGGGCCCGGCTGGCAGAGGACAAGCCAGCATAACGAGAGTATGGAGCAGCTCCTGCCAACAGTGGGAAGAGCTGCTTATTCCAGAACTGACCACATCTCACCAACCCACTGCTCACCCATACCTCACACAGCAGCCCATGGCTGCTGCACTCAGCCTGACGGTTCCATACAGGTTGCACACAGCCTGACAGTTCCACGTGGGCTGCACACAGCCTGACAGTTCCACATGGGCTGCACACAAGACTTACCTGCTCGGTTTTTCTTGCAACAAGATTGCCGATGGTCTTGCTGAAAAAGCTGGCAAGCAGAGGGTTGAGAGGAGGCTCACGGTCCAGGAAGTCACACAGACGGCCCAGCAGACTCTCATCCCCACCCAGTCTGTCGCTAATCTGCGGCACGTCACAAGTAAGGAGCTCACAGGCTGTGTTGGGATACCTGGAAGGGCAGAGTCCAAGCAACTGGAGGTGAGCTCCCTAAGCAATCTCCCAGATCACACTGTGCAGGGCTCGCACGGCTCCCTAAGCAATCTCCCAGATCACACTGTGCAGGGCTCGCACGGCTCCCTAAGGAATCTGCTCCTAGGGAAGCAGCTCCTGTGACACGAACCAAAACACAAACAGTTATTAGCATAGAATGAAAATGTGATTATACTGTGACTAGTATTTTTCTTACCAGACGCTCAAATTTATTTTTAAAGATTTATTTATTTTTATTACAAAGTCAGATATACAGAAAGGAGAGACAGAGAGGAAGATCCTCCGTCCGATGATTCACTCGCCAAGTGACCACAACGGCCGGTGCTGCACCGATCCGAAGCCGGGAACCTGGAATCTCCTCCGGGTCTCCCATGCAGGTGCAGGGTCCCAAGGCTTTGGGCCATCCTCAACTGCTTTCCCAGGCCACAAGCAGGGAGCTGGATGGGAAGTGGAGCTGCCGGGATTAGAAACTGCTCCACATGGGATCCTGGCGCGTCCAAGGTGAGGACTTTAGCCGCCAGGCCACGCCGCCGGGCCCAGATGCTCAAATTTTTAAACAAACCTTTCAATCTCCTGATTCCCTATCCTACATCTACTGACCCGACTTATGTTCTTGGGTCATCTTGCTTCATCCACAATATTCTCTTCCCTCTAGGCCCCACACTGATCTGTCAAGTCTGTCCCCTGTATTTCACCGAGGTAAATGGAGGCTTTCCTAGCAGCAAATAGGGACTTGATTTATCCTTTATGACGTAGTACCAGTTCTAGGCATTATGCAAGTAATTCATCACTAAAAGTATCTGATTTGTGGATAGTGTACTTTTCATGTGATAAAAATGACCAAACAAAAAATCTTTATCCCATTAAATATGTGACCATTACAATGCCACAACAATCTGTCTTCAATGACTTTCAAACATGGGGGGGATGACAGGCAGGACACACACACACCTGACCAAACAGCAGGACACACACACCTGACCAAATGGCAGGACACACACACACACCTGACCAAGGCTCTGGGTCAGGCAAATCTGGCCAACAGCCCAGGACACACATACTGGCCACTCACCCAGGACAAAGCCCCTGAAAGCAGCACAGACAGCAAGGCCTGATGATCTACCTCACCTGGGAGAGCTGGGCTTGCCAAGAAGGCACAATGGGCCCAACTGGAACAAACCGCCGCGAGTGTCCTACGGCACTTGTCCCATGACAGGCCAGCTCCTGAGCTAGGCAAGTGACCACATTCTTTTTGTCTGGGCTTCCTCACCCAAACATGCAGGTGATGGGGCAGTCAGGCCTGCCCCAAAGGCCTTTAGTAGGGATCCTGAGGGCAATATGTATACAGCAGAGTGACACCTGGCAGGCAGGATATGTGCAACTGGGATCAGCAACTGAAACCTCTATTTCTTGCCAGTGTGCAAGGCACAGAGGAGGCTCTAGTACCAAGCCTAGAGGTCATTGTGAGCTGGCATGAACAGGGCCTTGGTTTATGGGATGATAAAGGAAAACAGCTGAGTGTAGCAGCTGCCCAGGTGTGGAAGGGGAGAGACAGAGGCCTCTCAGTCAGCCAAGGGGTGGATATTTCTCATTAGCTCAGTTAAGGCAGAGCCACTATGAGCGCCCACAGGCCTGCAGGGAGCACTGGTCTACATAGAGAGGCCCGGCAGCACAGGGCCTGGCTGGCCCCAGAAGAGCAGTCCTCACTGCGCAGAGGTACCCCAGGCTGCGTGTGTGGGAGGAAGGGATGACGAGGCCAAGGGCCACCGCAGGGGGCAGCTCAGGTCTGGCTCTCTGGCCTTCAGGGTTCCTGTTGTGGAGTTTGGAGCCCCAGCACATGGGGAAATTGTGAGGGTCAGACAATAAGTGCTCAGACAATTGAACAGGGAACAGCCACTCGGGGAAGGAGGGCCAGCAGGGAAGGCCAGAGTGAAGCCCTGTGAAGCCCTGTGACTTCCAGACAACAGCGTCGTGGCAGCAAGGAGAAAGCAAAATCACTGCAGTAATGAGCAAACCAAAGGGCGCAGGTAGAGGAAAGAACAGGCACCCTACAAGAAGTGTGTCAGCAGTTCAGGGAATGAGCTTGTCCACACCAACACATGGTCAGAAGAAGGCACCTTCCAAAAGGATATCCTGGGGAGGAGCTTCATAATGTCCTAATTCCCAGACAGACGCTGCTCAAGTGCTCTGCAGGCACATGCGGGGCAGCACTCCAGCACACACATGCAAAGACATGTAAACCACATGCAGGGCAGGACTCTAGCACACACACATGCACACAGACATGTACCATGAAAGCAGAGTAGGACTCCAGCACACACATGTGCACACAGTTGTGCACCATGCACATGTGCATAGGACTCCTGCACACACCTGGGAGAAAGAGGGAGCACTAAATGGCTGAGAATTCCTAGCACACCCCTACTCAAGTCCTTCAAAGGACTGAAAACACAAGAGAAGCAGAAATGAGCGGGACCACCTGAACAACACAGCACTGCAGGGACCACCCTGCTGCCAGGTAGAGCTGACTATCAGATGCACCTGGGGCACACCCACCAGGATCAAGATTCAAGCTACACAGCTCCAGGAGCCTGGAAGCTGATACAGCGGCAAGCACGGTCCTGGCTTGGCCTGCACAGCACTGAATGCTACATCTTTTGGGGGGGGGCGGGGAAGGCAGATACACAGGAGGAGAGACAGAGAGGAAGATCTTCCATCCACTGGTTTACTCCCCAAGTGGCTGCAACGACTGGAGCTGACCCGATCTGAAGCCAGGAGATTCTTCTGGGGCTCCCACATGGGTGCAGGGTCCCAAGCCCTCAGGCCGTCCTAGACTGTTTTCCCAGGACACAAGCAGGGAGCTGGATGGGAAGCAGGGTTGCCGGGACAAAAACCAGTGCCCATATGGGATCCCAGGTCGTGCAAGACGAGGACTTTAGCCACTGGGCTACCATGACCCGTGGATGAAACATCTCTCTCTCTCGTGTATGAGTAGGTGCTTATGTGTCACTCTGCCTTTCAAAACGTAGCAATGAATAAATCCAAATTTAAAAATTCAAACAAACTCTTAAAATTTAGAACAGGAGGGCAAACAAAAACCATGGGGGTGGCGTAGTGATTCAGTGGCTTAAGCTAGTGCTTGTCAAACCATCACTCCACATGGGCAAGGGTCCAACTCCAGGCTGCTCCAGGTTGCTTCCTGCTAATGTACCCCAAGTCCTTGTCCTGTGTCACTAATGTGGGGGAACAAGATGAAGCTCCAGGCTGAAGGCTTATCAAGGCGCGGTCTGGGACATTCTGGTCATCTTGGAAAGGAACAAGCAGAGATCCCTGTCCGTCTTTCTATGTCTGTCTGCAACTGTGCTTTCAAATAAAGAAACCAATCTTAATAAGAACAATGCAAGAAATTCTGCACAAATACCCATATTTACAGATGAGTGGCTATAATCAGTAGTAACTTAGTAGCATACATACACTGTTCTCACATGACACACACGGTCATCTGTGTTGGATCTGCTCATCCCATTCCCAACCTGGTTTTTCTACAAGCCACAGTCTCCTAGAACTCTGCACCAAGTCACTCCATTCCCAACCTGGCTTCTCTATAAGTCATAGTGTCCTTCTAGAACTCTGCACCGATCACCAGAAGGGCCTCTGCTGTCCACCAACATGCGCTGTCAGAGCCCTGCTGAGATACATCTGTGTACCCGCCTTGCTCTTCTATTTACACACAATCCAGCGCTCTCTGCTGCAGCTACTGGGCACTGCTTCTGGAGCCTGTAAGACTCTGTTGGTAGACAGAAAACACAAACTTGGCTCATTTTCATATTCAACGAATCATTTTCTCCTGCACTTCGTTTCCTGCCACTCAAAGCTGCCAATCCTCGTAGCTCACAGGGTGCCCAGAATCAGGTGTGGCCCCCTTCTAAGCCTTCCCTGCCACACGCACATGCTTTGAGCCTTCTTGTGGGCAGCTGAGGGCAGCTGAGTCTGAGTATGCCTGATCCTGTGTATCCCTCACCCCCATCTCCTTGGGGACACTGTGGGTCACATGGCTTTTTCACAGAGCAGCCAGGACGACTTCATTGTTCCTACGCAGCTGTCCTCCTCGAAGCCTGGGCAGCTCCAACCTTGTCTTACCCCTGCTTGTCCCTGTGTCTCCCTCCTAGGCTCATGGCTTACATTTTAGGTACTGGGAATGGTCAGTGCCACTACTGACAATGATGCATGTCCTCCAAGTCGAAGACCCCAAAGCAGCATTCTCCACCACCAGGGGGTCTAGCTTTTGCACATCTCTGCCTGGTCGCTTGCCAGGTCTGGGCCAACCCTGGTGAAGGCCGGATGGTGTGGCCTCTTCTTCATGCGAATGGCCCTTTTCTTTTCAAAATACCCTGATGGGAACAGCTGCTCAGCCTAGAGGTTAAGGTACCCACTGGGCCAGCAATTTGGTTAGCGGGTTAACTGCCTTGTATACTACATGGGCACCAGTTCAAGTCCCCGTTACTCCACATCCAATCCAGCTCCCTGCTATAAGCACTAAAGGATGGTCCAAGTGCTTGAGTCCCTGCCCCCACGGGGCGGACCTGGAAGAAGCTCCAGGCTCTTGGCTTTAGTCTGGTCCAGATCTGACTGTCGTCCTCTGAGGTCTGAGCCAGCAGATGGGGGACCTCTTGTCTCTTCCTCTCTACAACTCGGCCTTTCAAATAAACAAACAAATCTTAAAAGAGAGAGAGAGAACAAGAGCGCAATCCATAGGAGACTTCCTGAGTTGAATCCAGCTCTCCCTCATGCACACCCTGGAGGCAGTGAAGGTCTGGCTGGAGCTCCTGGATCCTAGCTTCGGCCTGGCCCAGCCCTGACCGGCACAGCCATTTGAAGGGGGAACTAGCAGATGGAAGACCTCTCTTTCTGTCTCTCAAACAAAGTAAAATTCTGAAAGTCTATTTATAACAACTTAAGCTTATTTACATACACAGGGGTGAGGCACCCCAACAACAGATCCCAGAGGAGCAGACTCCTTGGGGCAGGAGGGAAGTATACGGAAAAGTGTTGACGCCCAGCTTCTTCAAGAGGCCCTGGCTCTGGCTACCTCACTCTTGCCCGTCACACAGGCCCCAGGCATGGACTCAGTACATACTTGAAGCGGACTTTCTCGTCCATGTCCAGGGGCGGCTCCTGGGTGATGAGGCCCACCAGCTCCTCCATACACTGCTGCCTGCACAGGAAGTCCAGCAGCTTCCGGTTCTGAGCCTTACACTCCTGCAAGATGTCATCTTCGTCCATCAACTCCTGCAGTGTCACCTGCTCCTTGTCCAGCAGCTTGTCAACATGGGACGTGGTGTTCAAGTCAAACTTCCAGAACATTGTGCAGGCCACGGAGCTGCAGGCAGAGACAAAGGGTCACCATTCCCTCTGTGAGTTTACCACAGCACAGCCCAGACTCAGGCTAGGAGGTGGCTCTTCCTCGTCACTGCCTAGCCCTTCAGCAGCTGCAAGACTAGGTCCAGCTTCCCCACACTGCCCTAGGCTGACCCAACCGTGCCCTCTCCCTCACACCACCCCCTACAGCCTGACCACGCCCCCAATACACCCAAGATGTTATTTGCTCCTTGGTTCCATGTGGCCGACGTGTCAATGTCTCCCTCGTGCCCTCTATCCTGAGAAAGGCACATCTCCTCACAGGGTCCACTGGCCCAGGACTCAACCTCAGCAGAGTAAACTCGAGAGCACTCAGTCAGTTGAGCCGTCACTCCTCCACCACCACCCCCGCCTCTTTCTCTCACTGTCCATCACTGAATTAGATGAGACAGCATGCTTATACAACTTCACTGTTTACATTTTTGAAAATTCATTAATCTGAAAGAAAGAACATCAGAGACAGAGAGGCAAAAAATCTTGCATCTGCTGGCTCATTCTCCACATGCACCAATGCCAGGGATGGACAGGGCAAAGCCAGAAACCTGCAACTCCATCCTTACCTCCCACCCAGGCGCAGGGGCCCAGGCACTAGAACCATCCTCTGCTGCCTTCCGGAGCACTAGCAGCAAGATGAATGGGCAGTAGGGCAGCCATGATTTAGAACTGACACAGCCCTCTCATATGGGACGCTGGCCATGACAAACAGTGGCTTGATCCACTGCACCACAATACCCCCAACCCCTGCCCTTGCATTAAGATTTGTTTTATGGTCTGCCACAGAAACCAACATTTTAAACAAAGAGCTAAATAGCAAGATGCATTGGGCCTCTGCTGCATGTTCTTTCTCGTATATATATATAGCCAGGCACAGTAGCCTAGTGGCTAAAGTCCTCACCTTGTAAGCACCAGGAACCCATATGGGCATCAGTTTGCGTCCTGGCTGCCTCACTTCTCATCCAGCTCCTTGCCTATGGCCTGGGAAAGCAGTCAAGGACCATCCAAAGCCTTGGGACCTTGCGCCTGTGTTGGAGACCCAGAAGAGGCTCCTGGCTCCTGACTTCAGGTCGACTTAGCTCTGGCTGTTGCAGCTGCTTGAGGAGTGAACCCGAGGATGGAAGATCCTTGTATCTCTGCCTTTCTAATAAAAATAAAATCTTTTTAAAAATGCTTTAAAGAAATAGAAACCATTCTTAATTGGCAGGCTGTACAAAACCAGGCAGTAGCTGAGATCTGGCCTCCAGGCTGTCGCTGGGTAACCATCAGCCCTGTCTTTAATATCTCAATGAAGGCTTCATATCTGTGGTTGCTGGTTGACTGTTGGTTGATAATGCTGTTCAAGCCTGTTTTTTTCCCCGTTAAGATATATGTGCCTTTTTTTTTAAAGATTTATTTTATTTTTATTACAAAGTCAGACATACAGAGAGGAGTAGAAACAGACAGGAAGATCTTCCGTCCGATGATTCACTCCCCAAGTGAGCCGGAACAGCCAGTACTGCGCCGATCCGAAGCCAGGAACCTGGAACCTCCTCCAGGTCTCCCACACGGGTGCAGGGTCGAAAGCTTTGGACCGTCCTCGACTGGTTTCCCAAGCCGCAAGCAAGGAGCTGGATGGGAAGTGGAGCCGCCAGGATTAGAACCGGCACCCACATGGGATCCCGGCATGTTCAAGGCGAGGACTTTAGCCGCTAGGCCACGCCGCCGGGCCCAAGATACATGTGCCTTTATTGGAAAGGCAAATCCACAGAGAGGAGGAGAGACAGCAAGATCTTCCATCCACAGGTTCACACCCCTATGTGGCCACAACAGACACAGCTGAGCCCATTCAAAGCCAGGAGCCAGGAGCTTCTTTCAGTTTCCACGCAGGTGCAGGATCCCAAGGCTTTGGGCCGTCCTCGACTGCTTTCCCAGGCCACAAGCAGGGAGCTAGAAGAGAAGTGGGGTTGCTGGGATTAGAATCAGCGCCCATATGAGATCCTGGTGCATGCTAGGTGAGGACTTTAGCCGCTAGGCTACCACACTTGGCCCTTATTATTTTTTTAAGGTGGCTGACTGGAGCCTCCTCCAGGTCTTCCTAGCGGTGCCAGGGTCCCACTGCACTTAGAGGTGGGCAGGGGCTGGCTGAGACTGGGTGGTTTAGAGGAGGGAAATTAGGGCCTGGCGGCGTGGCCTAGTAGCTAAAGTCTTTGCCTTGAACGCGCCGGGATCCCATATGGGTGCCAGTTCTAATTTCAGCAGCTCCACTTCCCATCCAGCTCCTTGCTTGCGGCCTGGGAAAGTAGTTGAGGACGGCCCAAAGCCTTAGGTTCCTGCACCCGCGTGGGAGACCTGGAGGAGATTCCTAGCTCCTAGCTTCAGATCGGCGCAGCACCGGCCGTTGTGGTCACTTGGAGAGTGAATCATCGGACGGAAGATCTTCCTCTCTGTCTCTCCTCCTCTATGTATATCTGCCTTTCCAAGAAAAATAAATAAATCTTAAAAAATATATAGAGGAGGGAAATTGGAGGACTGTCTAGATTAGATCAATGCACTTGCCCATGTGGGAGATCTGAGCTGGGATGGTTGGCATCAGTCACTGCCCGCTGCCACACATGAAAGCTAGGGCAGGGAGGCCTGCCTGGCAGAGCTAGACCACAGTACCTGCCAGTGTCAGGGCAGGGGTGGGTCACATTAGGCTGGGCCATGATATTAACTGGCACATGAGGAGACAGGTTCCAGGGCTTCTCCGGGTGCAGCAGGCTGGCAAGCCCAGGAACCTTTCTCCTGGCATCCTTCTTTTTCTGAACATTGTCCATCGCACCTTCAGAAGCTACCTCAGCTCTCACAGAACTTAGCATGCTCACACACACGCATGCACTCAGCAAGAATCCTGCCCTCATTTAAAACATACCAACAGAATGCTGGGTAACACTGTCTACCAGTGCTGCCAAGGTACCGTGTACAGTGCCCCTTGTGGAGCAGGACCCACCCCCTGACTTCTACCACGTCCTTTTCCTTGTCCATGTGCATGGATGCAGCCCCAGGACATTTCCAGCTTTCCCAAAGACTTGCAACACAAGGTGGGTGCCTTGCCTTTCCCAATGGCTTCATCATCATCTGAGCGACTCCCTGGAAGATGACAGCTAGGGTCAGAAGGCTCTTTCTGACTTCATTATTAGAAAGGCAGATTTATAGACAGAAGTAGAGACAAAGAGAAAAGATCTTCTATCTTCGGTTCACTCCCCAAGTGGCTGCTACAGCCTGAGCTGAGCCAATCTGAAGCCAGGAGCCAGGAGCCTCCTCTGGGTCTCCCACGCAGGTGCAGGGTCCCAAGGCTTTGGGCCGTCCTCCTCTGCTTTCCCAGGCCATAGCAGGGAGCTGAATGGGAAGTGGAGCAGCTGGGACATGAACCAACACCCATATGGGTTCCTAGAGTTTGCAAGGTGGAGGGTTAGCCAATTAAGTTGTTGTGTTTGAGTTCCAGACTAGACAGTGCCCTCCTGTCTTTACTGTCTTGTCAGTAGCAAGAACATCTATCGCACAGTTCCAGTAAGATGAAAGACTGTCCAAAGGATGCTCCCACGGCTGACAGTGAAGAAGCATTCAATGTTCGCTTTAGCTCTATTTTATTAAAAATTTAGTGATTGAAGCATATGTTGAGATTTTTCTCATAAAAATGGACATCTTAATTGCTGAGCCAAACGCCTGTCCCAACAAAGTATCTTTTGACAAAGAAAGAAATATAAAGACTGAAAAACACATCCTAGGCAAACAAGAACCCAGAGAAAGGTCAGGAGACCAGCACTACGGATTAACAGATGACTCTACTGCCTGACCACTGGCATCCTGGTGGCTCCATTCCAATCCACCTGCAAATCAAGCTGCCCGAGAAAGGGGCAGAGGATGGCCTACATGCTGGGTCCGTCACCCATGAAGAAGACCCATACAGAGTTCCCGGCTCCTGGTTCCCTGAACTCAGCCATTGTAGTATTTAGGCCGGTGAATCAGTACACAGAACAATCTCTCTCTCTCTCTCTCCTCTCTCCGTAACTCTGCCTTTCAAAAATCAAATTTAAAAAGGTAAATAAATCTTTCAAAAAAACAGATCAGGGTCTGGCACGATGGCCTACCACCTAAATTCCTCACCTTGAATCTGCAAGGAACCCATATACGCTGGTTCTAATCCCGGTGGCCCAGCTTCCCATCTAGCTCTCTGCCTGTGGCCTGGGAAAGCAGTCAAGGATGGCCCAAAGCCTTGGGACCCTGTACCCACATGGGACACCCAGAAGAAGTTCCTGGCTCCTGGCGTCGGATCGGTGCAGCACCGGCCGTTGTGGTCACTTGGCGAGTGAATCATCGGAAGGAAGATCTTTATCTCTTCTTCTCTCTGTATGTCTGACTTTGCAATAAAAATAAATGAATCTTTAAAAGACAATCAGTGATACTAAGAGTTTCTCACCTCCAGTACAGGGTTTAATTACAGCTAGTTCTACCGTCACAGGCAATGGCTCTAGCCGCTATGCTACCATACCACCCTGCACGCCCTTCTGTTTAAAGGTCTCTTACTCCAGCAGCGAAACCCTAGCCCCCACAGAGATACTCATCTATGGAAAGGTCTTCATTCCCTTCCCTAGACGATCGACGGTCACAAACGATGTACCTGCTGGTTACTCCACCTCTGTGGTACCTGCAGACTCTCCCACCCTGCCAGCTGTTCCAGGGAGTCCCTTGCAGAACCAGAACAACCTTCCATCCCTCCAGACTCGTACCCAGCACACCCAGGACAGAGATTTGCAGTTCCGCTCCCTCACTTATGTGGGAGCCTGGCTTCAAACTGGCACAGCTTTGACCACTGAGGCCACTTGGGCAGTGAACCAGTGAATGGAAGATCCTTCTCTATCTCTCCTTCTCTCTGTAAATCCACCTTTCCAATAATGAATAAGAAGAGAAAAAAAAGAACAGTTTCATACCTACAGACAGAATAATTCTGTCCAGAGATATTTTAAAAAGACAGAAAGAAAATTTGAATCTGAAATATGCTCTACTACCTGGACACATAACTTCTTCTCTGTTTTAAAGATTTATGTACTCAGGCCCGGCGGCGTGGCCCAGCGGCTAAAGTCCTCGCCTTGAACGCCCCAGGATCCCATATGGGCACTGGTTCTAATCCCGGCAGCTCCACTTCCCATCCAGCTCCCTGCTTGTGGCCTGGGAAAGCAGTCGAGGACGGCCCAAAGCTTTGGGACCCTGCACCTGTGTGGGAGACCCAGAAGAGGTTTCTGGTCCCGGCATCGGATTGGCATGCACCGGCCCGTTGCGGCTCACTTGGGGAGTGAATCATCAGATGGAAGATCTTCCTCTCTGTCTCTTCTCCTCTATGTATATCCGGCTTTCCAATAACAATAAATCTTAAAAAAAAAAATTATGTACTTATTTGAAGGACAGAGTTACAGAGAGAGACAGAGATCTTCCAACCATTGGTTTACCCTAGGTGGTTACATGGCCAAGGCTGGGCCAGGCAGAACACAGGAGGCTGAACTCCACCCAGGCCTCATGTGAGGCACAGAGACTAAGCATTCAGGCCATCCTCTGCTGCTTTCCCAGGCATTTTAATGGGAAGCCAGATGGGAAATGGAGCTGCCAGGACTTGAACTGGCACTCACATGGGATGTTGGCAGCGTTACAGATGATGACTGAATTCACTGAACCATGACACCAACCCCTCTTTTATTGTTTTGCTTTTAAAGATACATGACCGGGCCCGGCGGCATGGACTAGAGGCTAAAGTCCTCGCCTTGAACGCCCCGGGATCCCATGTGGGCACCGGTTCTAATCCCGGCAGCTCCACTTCCCATCCAGCTCCCTGCTTGTGGCCTGGGAAAGCAGTCGAGGACGGCTCAAAGCTTTGGGACCCTGCACCCGCGTGGAGGACCTGAAAGAGGTTCCTGCCTCCTGGGTTTGGATCGGCGCGCACCAACCCGTTGCGGCTCACTTGGGGAGTGAATCATCGGACAGAAGATCGTCCTCTCTGTCTCTCCTCCTCTCTGTATATCTAACTTTGTAATAAAATAAATAAATCTTTAAAAAAAAAAAAAAGATATATGACCAAGGGGCCACTGCAGTGGCTTAACAGGCTGATCTTCTGCTTGTGGTGCCAGCATCCCATATGGGTGCTGGTTCAAGTCCCAGCTACTTCACTTCCAATTCAGCTCCCTGCTAAGGTAAGGGCCTGGGAAAACAGCAGAGGATGGCCTTAGACCTTGGGCCCCTGCACCCACGTTGGAGACCAAGCAGAAATTCTTAGCTCCCAGCTTTGTACAGACCAGTCCAGCTCCTGCTGTTGCGGCCATTCAGAAGGTGAACCAGGAAATGGAAGATTTCTCTCTCTGTAACTATGACTCTGAAGTAAAATTAATCATTTTATTCTAAAGATTTGTTTATTTTTTATTGGAAAGGCAGATTTACAGAGAGAAGGAGAGACAGAGAAAGATCTTCCATCCACTGGTTCACTGCCCAAGGGGCCACAACAGCCAGAGATCAACTGATCAGAGCCGGAAGCCAGGAGCTTCTTCCTGTTCTCCCACAGTGCAGGGTCCCAAGGCTTTGGGCCATGCCTGACTGCTTTGCCAGGCCACAAGAAGAGGAAATATATATATAAAATCAAAGTCCTGGCTGTGCTATGTGACCTGAGGCCAGCTGCATGTCTTCCCATGCTCCCATTTCCTGTATTGTAAAAGGGAAACTCAGAGGAATCCTCTGAGCAGGCGATGCGTGCCGAGGCTAAGCCGTCCTCCAGGAGGCAGTGCTGTGCTGCGGCCCCCATGACACTGCCGTCCATCTCAGAGGGCTGGTCTGAGGCCCAGCCGCTGCGGCCCCCATGACACTGCCGTCCATCTCAGCAGCAAATGATGGCTGATTACTTGGGTCCCTGTGACCTACATGGAATCTCCAGATGGAGTTCCAGGGTCCTGGCCTGCACCTGGTTCAACCACAATCATCATGGCCTTTAGAAGCAAACCAGTAGGTGAAAGATCACTCACTCTTTCCCTCTCTATCACTATGCCTTTTTAACAATGCAAACTTAAAAGCAAACAAACAGAAATGAGGTCCCTCAGGGACATTCATACACCACATAAGAGCACCTTGTTTTGGGTTCCAGGTCTGCTCCTGACCTCAGCTTACTGCTAACAGGGTCCCTGGGTGGCAGCAGGTGATGGCTCCAGGCCTGGGTCCCACCCCTCCCATGGAGTCAGTCTGAGGCTCCAGGCCCAGACCATGCCCCTCACATGGAGACAGACTGAGGCTCCAGGCCTGGGTCCCACCCCTCACATGGAGTCAGTCTGAGGCTCCAGGCCTGGGTCCCACCCCTCACATGGAGACAGACTGAGGTTCCAGGCCTGGGTCCCACCCCTCACATGGAGTCAGTCTGAGTTCTAGAATCCTAGCTTTGGTGGCCCAGCCTGAGTGATAGACATTTGAGAAGTGAACTTCAAATGGGAAATCTCTGCTGTTCAAATAAAACGAAAACAAGTTAAAACAGTCAAGTAAACATATACAGAAAGAGAATCCCATGTTATATAGTCTGAGCTGCTTCCCATAGTGACCGAGGAAATCCCTAACGAGTTGTATTTTCAAAGACTCTGCGTAGAAAGAAGACAGCAAACAGGGTAAGGTCATGGTGGGCAGTGGTGGCCATGCCGTGACCAACCGTGTGTGTCACCTGCTAGGTCCACCTTCAGGAATCACGCTGGCAGCCTGAGCCACAAGTGGCACGCACACAGACACCACAAACAGAGGAAACACCACAGAGCACGCCTCTTCCCATACCAGGCAATCACCGGAAAGAGAACAATTGCAGGTGGCCTCCATCAAGTGGCACAGTGAGTCCCTGAGCTCTGTAATGAGCACATGTACAGTCAGATTACAAAGTGGGCAGATGCACTGGAAAAAAAACAGACCAACCACAGGTTGAGGAAGGCTGACCAACAGGCCTTACTGTTGGATGAGAAATAAATACACTTCCCTACCTCATTCAAGCCACAGTTCTTTGGGGCCTCTTTCTGTGGCAGCTTAGTCTGTACCTTAATATAATTTAAACAAGCTTCTAATCTCCCTGGATGTAAATTTTTTATTTTTTTTTAAGATTTATTTATTTTTATTGCAAAGTCAGATATACAGAGAGTAGGAGAGACAGAGAGGAAGATTTTCCTTCCACTGGTTCACTCCCCAAATGTCTGCAACGGCTGGAGCTAAGCCTATCTGAAGCCAGGAGCCAGGAGCTTCCTCTGGGTATCCCATGCGGGTGCAGGGTCCCAAAGCTTTGGGCCGTCCTTGACTGCTTTCCCAGGCCACAGGCAGGGAGCTGAATGGGAAGCAGGGCTGCCATGTTTAGAACCAGCACCCATATAGGATCCCTGGCGTGCAAGGTGAGGATCTTAACCACTATGCTAATGCGCTGGGCCCTGTAAATTTTTTCACCTGTAAAATGATACTTTCTTCAGGGCCTGGTGCACCAGTAAAATCTCCGCCTTGCATGTACCTGGATCCCATGTGGGCACCAATTCCTATCCCAGCTGCTCTACTTCTCTTCCAGATATCAGCAAACATTTGAAATTCTAGGTGAAATAATCTTCTGGGAAGATAAATAATGGAAGCAAACTGATAAGCAAGCAGCAGATTAGTTATCCCAGGCAGGTCCCAGCAGTGTTGTGGGGTCAGGTCCCCCGGCCAGGCCACAGGGCGGCTGGAGGCCATCGGGAGCCAGCACAGCCACTGCCATAGCCAGGCAGCTGCACCTCCTCCCTGCAGTCCGGCAGCACAACTCTGTGCAGATCGCAGACAAAGGGGCCAAGAAACACAGTGAGGAAGTGGAGATCTTTTTGAGGAAGATTTGTGAGTGCTGAACGTGGGAACCAGAGAGCACAGGCTACAGTAACACCAGAAGGGCAGAAGGGAGTGGGAGGGCTTAGCTCTACTCAGCAGTGAACATCCTAACGCATTAAAACTGCAGTAAAAACCCTTTCTCAGGGGCCAGTTCTGTGACCCAGATTGAAGCACTACAGCACCAGCATCCCAGCTGCTCCACTTCTAAGCCAGCTCCCTAACACCTGGGAAAGCCACTGCCTGCCTTCAGCTTGGCCGAGCCTCAGCTGATAGGGCCGTCTGGGGAGTGAGTCAGCTGTCTCTCCTCCTCTCTCTGGAACTCTGCAGTTCAAGTAACTAAATTAAAAAAAAAGTCACTGTTGTTTGGCGGCAATGACTGCTGCTGCTCCCGCCACCCCAGAGCAAGGCCTGCGCTGACGCTGGGAAGCAGCACACAACACACACGTCCCCCTGAGGGAGCAGGGACAGAGCCCTCCACCTAACTCCAGCCAGAGAAGGGCCCAGGGCAGGGACACGGCTGCAGAACCCTGTAGGTCCCAGTCCCGGCTGCTCCACTTCCCATCCAGCTCCCCGCCACCACACAGCGGTTAGCAATTACGTGTTCACTAGATGTCAGCAGTCAGGGCACGAGGGAGGACAGTGCCGGTCACAGAAGGACTGAACGCATTCACAGCACACTCACTAATTTACATGATCACACACCTCAAACATTAAGCAGACCACAATTCCCACTACATCCCTGGAGGAAGCCGGCTTCCCTGTCTTCACTGGTAAATTCTAAAAAGGCCAAAACATCACATGGTCCTTACTGAAGAAGCCCATCGGCCTCCCGCGACTCCTGCCTGGCCCAGAGACTTGCTGCAACCAAAGTGCCAGCCGTTACCCTGACTAGGTCCGCATCCGCATCCCTGTGGCCAGAGGAGCCTGGAAGACACTCCCAAGCAAGCCAAGGGGAGCCCAGGGAGTGCAAACGAGCACCCCGGCTGTGTCCAGCCCAAAGACAGAGCTCATAGCACCACCAGCCACCTGCTGGTCTGCCAGGACCAACAGCAAGCTAACACACCTTCCTCCCCTCCTCATCCACAGCAAAGGATGAAGGCTGACATGCCAGCCCCTCCCTCCCCCTCCTCATCCACAGCAAAGGATGAAGGCCTGACATGCCAGGCCCTCCCTCCCTCCCCCTCCTCATCCACAGCAAAGGATGAAGGCTGATGTGCCAGCCCCTCATCTTCCCTTCATCAAATCAACCCCAGTCCCCCCTTCCCTTCCCCCTACAGCAAACAGGAACCCCGGCTCACGTCCAAGGGCAGCCCCTTCACTGCACCCCAGACTATACCCCAACACATGCCAACACTACTGCTGCTGTGCTCTGCAGTGTTTCCTCCAGTGGAGTGGGATCAACCCCACACACTGCTACCCTCTGAGAGTGGGCACCAGCTCCCCCACACTGCTGCCCTCTGAGAATGGGCACCAGCTCCCCCACACTGCTGCCCTCTGAGAATGGGCACCAGCTCCCCCACACACTTGCTGCCCTCTGAGAGTGGGCACCAGCTCCCCCATATGAGTGCCCTAGCCCCACAGGCACCCTTAAAGCCATAATGCAGAACAGTCCACCCGGGCCATAGGAGGCCTGCCAAGGGCAGACTAACTTCTGAATTGGTAATTCATATGGCTTAAAAAAAGTGTCCACTACAAAGAGAAAAGATAATCCGCAGATTAGAACCTAAAAAGAGCAATTACAAAGATGTTATAGGACTTTGGGGAAAAGAGACCAGAAGGAGCGTGTGAAGGACAGCAACAGATGAACGTGAGGCCTGCGGAGAAAAGATCACTTGATAAAAAGAACACAGGAAGAGGAAGGCAATCAACAGAAGATACAGGATGTAGACACAGAATGTCAAACCATGTGGCATCATCAAGCAGTGCATCTCGCTGGATCTCAGGCCTTGGGCTGCAGGACATGGGGCAGGGTCCGTGGAGCTCGGCGCGTGTGCCACAACAGGACCCCGAGTTGGTATTGGGTGGCCGTTCCCAATCCCTGGGTACTGGGGCGGTTGGGAGGCTGAATATGGCTCCTCCCTGTATCTCCCCCCTTTACCCAGAAACAAGAAGAAACAGAAAAGTTGGAAATAATGATCACACCCACTTTTCCCTAACCCTCCATCCTTCCCACCCTGATCAACTATGTAAACATCAAAAATTAAAAATTAAAAAAAAGACAGGGGACCAGGCAAAAAGGTTATTGCAAGCTTTCCTTGTATCTGTTCTACCCTTCAAGAACAGACACGCCTGGGACTATTCTGGCTACAAGGACTGCTGGTCTTCTGTTCAGGTACACTCCTAAGCACCTCCCAGTTCTCAGGAACACACAACCTTTCCCTAGGTCTTCACGCTGCAGCTCTGCTCCAAGGATGAAGGCAAGGGTGGGGGCAGAGCCTGTCACCTAGGCAATGTTCTGGGGCTGTTCATGCCCCCCCATCTTCAGGCACCAGTCTCCTGGCCCAAGGGTCAGTGCCAGCTCATCAGTCCCAGCACACACGCCTCCAAGCTCTTCACAGCGACATCAAAAAATCTAAAATAGAAAAAGCTATAAATCAAAAGAAGCGGAAAGAGAAATGAGCGGCGCGTGCTGAAGCATGTGCTGCACTCCAACCAGCTAACGCACCCTGGGAGGCATAGAGGTGAGAGCCCGTCCCTGCCAGCCACATGGGTGACCCAGGCGGAGTCCGCTCCCTGGCTCTGGCTGGCCCAGCCACGGCTGCATTTGGGGAGTGAACCAACAGACTGAAGAGGCCTCTCTCTGGCTGAGTGTGTGCTTCTTTGTCACTCCTCCTTTCAAACAAATAAACAAACTAAATCTATAGGTTGAATCCCAATCAAAGCCCCAACAGAAATCTCTACAAGAGCTGGGAAGCTTAGGTACAACACTGTGGCAGAGTTGGTGAAGCTGCTGCCTTGGGCACTGGCATCCCACACAAGCACCAGTTGGTCTAAGCTCTTCACGGCTCTCCTATTTTCCCTATAACTCTTACAAATAAAAAATTTTTTAATTTGAAATTTACTACTAGCGACAGAGCAATGGACAGCACATCCAGGTGCAAATGGAGGATACGGCAGTCCACTGGAACCTGCAGAGGACACCTGGTACCACAACAGAGGACAGAGGACAGAACAAATCGATCAACTAGCCCAGCCAAGCACTAGCAGGGAAAATCTAGGCAAAATGGAGACTCTAAGGTGGACTATGTCAGCCAGCGGATTCTGGAGAGATTTCATCATGCTTGGAATGGTGGGATGGGCAGCAATTCAGAATTGTTGAACTATCAAAACCACTTGAGCAGTGCCCTGGAGCATGCCCTACATCGGGAACCCTGGGATGGGTGGGAGGCTGGGTGTGGCTTCTCCTTTATCTCCTCCCCCCCCAGTCACCAGATACAGGAACGAAAAAACGTGGAAACAATGGACTTACCCACTTTCCTGTAGCCCTTGACCAGTTGTGCCCTAATTAACCATGTAAAGATTATCAAAATAATTTGAAAAATAGAAATTTACTACTAACAAGACATGTATGTAGAGAAGAATTTTAAAAATCCACTCTACTTGTAACCCAGCCCCCTTTTAACATACGTGGGAAAGCCCCAGATGCTGGGCCAAGTGCCTCAGCCCCTGCCATCCACTTGGGAAACTGAGTTCCCATCCACGGACTCTGAATTGGCCACCACAGCCATCTGGGGAGTGAGCCAGTGGATGAAGATCTCTTTCTTGTCACTCTGCCTTTCAAATAAACAAATAAATCTTTCTTAGAAAGTTACAGGAATTGGGGCCCGGCGGCGTGGCCTAGCGGCTAAAGTCCTCGCCTTGAACGCCCCGGGATCCCATATGGGCACCGGTTCTAATCCCGGCAGCTCCACTTCCCATCCAGCTCCCTGCTTGTGGCCTGGGAAAGCAGCCGAGGACGGCTCAAAGCTTTGGGACCCTGCACCCGCGTGGGAGACCTGGAAGAGGTTCCTGGTTCCCGGCATCGGATTGGCGCACACCGGCCCGTTGCAGCTCACTTGGGGAGTAAAACATCGGATGGAAGATCTTCCTCTCTGTCTCTCCTCCTCTCTGTATATCCGGCTTTCCAATAACAATAAAATCTTTAAAAAAAAAAAAAAAAAAGAAAAAGAAAAAAAAGAAAGTAACAGGAATTGGGCCCGGCACCGTGGCCTAGCGGCTAAAGTCCTCGCCTTGAACGTGCCAGGAACCCATATGGGCACTGGTTCTAATCCCAGCAGCTCCACTTTCCATCCAGCTCCCTGCTTGTGGCCTGAGAAAGCAGTCGAGGATGGCCCAAAGCCTTGGGACCCTGCACCTGTGTGGGAGACCTGGAAGAAGTTCCTGGATCCTGGCTTCAGATCGGCACAGCACCAGCCGTTGTGGTCACTTGGGGAGTGAATCATCGGACGGAAGATCTTCCTCTCTGTCTCTGCTCTGCAGGGAACCGTGCAGTAGGTGTAGATGGCACGAAGGTGTGAAGAGAACAGCTCCCTGCATGGCAGGGCCCGGGGGAGCTTCCAGCTGTTTGGCAGGGCCCAGCGGATTTCTCTCTGACCGCCTTGATGCAGTCTCACCACCTTTTTGCATGGACACTCAAGCACCCCGCTAAGAATCCTGTAATCTATTGAGGCATTGTTTGCCCCTGTGAGATGGCTTTGGCAAGTAATATGAGCTTGAGAGTTAATGTTATTGATAATGTCTTGGTGAGTGGGCCTTTAACTGTGCACAGGAGTACAATTAAACCCATGCCATTTCTGGACACCCTGCTGTGTGCCTACCCATTGTCCTGAAATCTGGCCCAGACATATAGCATGCCTTCTGGGAAATGGCTTAATAACAATTTTACAAACTAACAGAATTGATGGGAGTATGAGTGGAAACTGCTATGGCAAAAAATATAGTTACTGTGACCTTAAAGGTTAGCCTGTCCTTGCAACTTTTTAGAACACAGAAAATGTAGCTGTTTTAGCCGCTTTCATAATTTTTTAACTAGAGGAAATATAGGGCGATTCTACTAACATCACAGAGATATACTTTTGATTATTGCTTAATTGTTTATGGGGTTGTAGGGTCTGCAGTTGTAGGGGGATTTAACGTTTGAAACTTTTTGCCTTAGATCCCTATGTTCTTTTCCTTTTGATGTATTTTTCCCATTAAGTGATAGATAAGTTGTGAAAATAAAATGTAGTAGGTAGGAATGTTTTACTGATTAGTAGGTAACCATCTGTGCCTCGGCCTTGGAGTTCTGGCTGTCACCTAATGGCTACTTCTGAAGAATGAATAATGGCTTGCTTTAAAGAAACTGATTATAGTAACTTACAGAATTATCTTTAAGAGCACCTGGTTGACCATGAAGTAAAAATTAATTGAACATCTGTGATCTGTGTATGCTGTCTTTGTTCTAAAGTTAAAGATAAAATATCAAACGTTTGTGCAGAGGCTAGTGATGTGTCTAAGTAAATAAAAAGGACAGCTTCTTCTTGAGAATAAAGGATATAGCAAGAAGCCACCAAGTGTCAGTGTCTGTGTCTTTCTTTATCGCCGACTCCACGCACCCTTCCCGAGCTCCGAACTCTCGGCTGGAGTTGGACTCCGGCACTCCTCCTCTCTGTATATCTGACTTTGTAATGAAAAATAAAATAAATCTTGAAAAAAAAAAAAAGAAGGAAAGTAAGTTACAGGAATTAAGACATTATAGTAGCACCAGACAGAAAAAGATAAGGCCTTGTGGTATTGTAGGTTAGGTAGCTGCCTGCAAAGCTAGCATTTTAGATGAGAGCCAGTTTGTGTCCTAGCTGTTCACTTTAGATCCAGCTCCCTGGTAACACTCCTGGGACAGCAGCAGACAACTGCCCAAGTGCCTGGGCCTCCACGCCCACGTGGAAGACTCAGATGAAGCTCCTGGCCCAGTCCTGGTTGTTGAGACCGCCTGGGGAGTGAACCAACAGATGGAAGATATCTTACCCCATCTCTTCCTCTCCGTGTCTTTCAAATAATAAGTTTTTTTAAAAAAAAAAACAGTGGAACACCACAGAAAGCCTGCACACAGATTTAGTTACAACAAAGACACAACTGTGACTGAACAGAGGACTTTCTCAACAAAAGATGCTAAAATAACTATATATCCATTTGGAGAATTACTGTACCCTGACACTATACCACACACAAACGGCCTCAAGCTGCTCAGAGAAGGAAGGAAGCAGCAGGAGGGAGGGACCCAAAGGGCAGGAGGAGACGAGATGGAGCGACCAGAGGGTGACCGCCTGCAGGGTGGGAAAAATCTTCCAAGTAAATACAGAACTCAGAACTCAGCAGTCTGTTACAGTGTCATCTGGTATCTCAAATAAACTATAGACTCAAATACAAAAGTTACCTTCATATTTCATTTCTTTACCACAATCCTGTTTGAGGCACAATATTTTCCTGAAGATTGAGTTATTTGTTTACTGGAAAGGCAGACTTACAGAGAGCAGAGACAGAGACAAAGCTCTTTCACCCACTGGTTCACTGGCCAGGTCTTTAGCAGAGAGCTGGATGGAAGTGGAGCAGCCGGCACAGGAACTGCTGCCAACGGCCCTGCTAGGCCGCGACCCCGGCCTGTGCGGTGCCCTCGGCCCTGCTAGGCCCACCGGTTAAGCTGAGCAGTAACGTGAAATGGGCTTGCGGCTAAACGCACCTGGTCCAATCAGACTCATTGGCATCCTATTGTTTGGTTAAAGAGCTGGGGGGAGGAGAGTATATAAGGAGTAATAAAGAGAGGCTTCAGAGAGACTTCCACCATCACTGGTCTCCTGTCGGTGCTTCATCCCTAGACCCTCGCCGTGTCCACGTTACTGGCTCAAGACCCCGGCCAGCAAGGCAGTTCCTAGAACAACTGAAGCACACAGCCAGACACTGATCCAAAAGAGATAACACACGTCCTCCAAGAGGCCTGCGTGATGGGCCTCGGAGATGTGAGTCACATCAGGTAAAAGTGAAAGCTACCCAGAGCCACCCACCCACAGAAAAGCATGTTTAAGGATTCCTTTATTTTCATACAAAGGAACAGGCACTTGGTGCAGTGGCTAACATTTACCACGCCCCACATCCGAGTGCCAGGTTCAAGTCCCAGTGCCTCTACTTCCCCACGGTGCCCTGATAATGTGCCTCTCGTACCTGGGACCCTAGCACCCCAGGTAGCCCAGGCTTCTGGCATCCACCTGCCTCCCCCACACCCACCCACCGACTGTTTCAGGCACTTGGGGAGTGAACACACAGATACACGACCTCTCACTCTGCTTTTCAAATAGAATGAATAAATTTTAGAAAGGAATACCACTCAAATAAAAAGAAGCAAACTTCAGCCACTTGCCTCAAAAACAACAAACCTCAGGCCAGGCACAACGGCTTGACTGGCTAATCCTCCCCCTCAGGCGCTGGGATCCCATATGGGCGCCGGTTCTAATCCCAGCAGCCCTGCTTCCCATCCAGCTCCCTGCCTGTGGCCTGGGAAAGCAGCAGAAGACGGCCCAGAGCCTTGGGACTCTGTGCCTGCGTGGGAGACCTGGAGGAGCTCCTGGCTCCTGGCTTCAGCTCAGCTCAGCTCTAGCCATTGTGGCCACTTGGGGAGTGAAACAGTGGATGGAAAATCTTACTCCATGTCTTGCCCTCTCTGCAGATTTGCCTTTCCAATAAAAACAAGTAAATCTTAAAAAAAAAAATCAATAAACTAAAAAACATTGCATTGAACAAAAACAGGTAAAAAGGAACATACACTTTATGATTTCACTCTCACAAAATTCAAAAAACTGCATAATGGGGGTGGCAGTTTGGGGGTGAATCCCAGCCTACACAAAATTGTGCCACATAATTCATAATTCAAAATTTAAAATTAAAATATATTTTTAAAAAGAACTGCATAATCAATTTATAGTAATAGAAATCACAACGATGACTCTTGAGATCAGAGAGGGTGTTTGTCACGACTAAGGAGGAACACAGCCCCACGACCAGAGGAGACGGAATGTTCCACACTCTGACAGAAGTGACGGCAACAGTGGACACATCTACCGAAATCCCATGCATACAGTTCACGCTACATAGCCTGCTACATAGCCTGGGCTTTTTTTAAAGGTTTATTTATTTTACTGAAAAGGGAGATTTCCAGAGAAGGAGAGACAGAGAGAAAAATCTCCCGTCCACGGTTCACTCCCGAAGTAGCCACAACAGCTGGAGCTGAGCCAATCCGAAGCCAGGAGCTTCTTCCAGGTCCCTCCCATGGGTGCAGGGTCCCAAGGCTTTGGGTCGTCCTGTACTGCTTTCCCAGACCTCGAGCAGGGAGCTGGATGGGAAGTGGAGTAGCTGGGACATGAACTGGTGCCCATAAGGGATCCCAGCACTTGCAAGGTGAGAACTTAAGTCACTAAGATACCATGCTGGCCCAGAATAATTTTTTCTCATGTTCCTTTGAAAGGCAAAATTAGAGAAAGAGAACTCTCTATCTGGTGATTTACTCTCCAAGTGGTTGCATTGGCCAGAGCTAAGTCTGTCTGAAGCCAGGAACCAGAAGCCTCCTCCAGGTCCCTCGACTTTGGGCCATCTTCCACCGCTTTCCCAGGTCACGAGCAGGGAGCTGGATGGGAAGCAGAGCAGCTGGGACTCAAACCGGCCCCCATACGGGATTCCAGCACATGCAAGGTGAGGATTTAGCCACTAGGCTACTGCACCAGGCCCTGAGGGTTTTTTTTACCTCTCTCCTCTTTTTTTCTCATTTTCAGATTTGTTTGAATTGCAGAGCTACAGAGGGAGGGAAGAGAGAAGTCTTCCATCTGCTGGTTTACTCCCCAGTTAACAATAGCTGGGGCTTGGCCAGGCGGAAGCCAGGAGCCAGCAGCTTTTTCTGGTTCTCCCGTGAGGGTGGGTGAAAAGGCCCAGCACCTGGCCCACCCTCCACTACTTTCCCAGGATCCAAAATGGAACTCCAACAAGAGGCCACATGCAATGACAAGTTGCAGACAGTGGCTAAATTTGCTAAGCCACAATGCTCCTCCCCGATCTTACCACCCAGTACCCCACTTGCTTGTAGGGAGACAAAGAGAAAGGACAATAAGTGCTCTCCCATCTTTTAGGATTACTCCCTATATCCCCACAGCCACTAGGACAAGACTGCGCAGGCCTAGCAAATGCTGAAGACAGGAACCAGGAACTTAGTCCAATACACCATATGGGCAGCAGGAGCTCAATTGCTGTTGCCTCCACCTCCACCTCCACCTCCACCCAGCACCTACGCCCAGCACCTCCACCTCCACCTCCAACTCCATCTAGCACCTCCACCCAGGACCTCCACCTCCACCTCCACCTAGCACCTACGTCCAGCACCTACACCTGCACCTCCACCCCCACCCAGCACCTACACCCAGAACCTGTACCTCCACCCAACACCTACACCCAGCACCTGCACTTAACCCAGCACCTACACCCAGCACCTCCACCCACACCCAACACCTACACCCACACCCAGCACCTACACCTATACCCAACACCTACACCTACACCCAGCACCTATACCTACACCTGCACCCAACACCTACACCTACACCCAACACCTACACCTCCAACTGCACCCAGCACCTCCACCTCCACCCAGCACCTCCACCTACACCCAACACCTACACCTCCAACTGCACCTACACCTACACCTACACCTATACCCAGCACCTATCGAAACAGAAAACTAACAACAGGGGCCAGTACAAGGTAATACAGGCTCTCCATTTGGGGTGATGCAGGGATACAAAACACCAGTTCCCAATGCATTTAAATATATAAATAAAAGATGATATTCTGTATCAGAAAGAAGAGGTGGGGGCTGGCACTGTTAACTGCTGCCTGCTAACTCCAGCAAGCCACAGGGATGGGCACTGGTTGAGTCTCAGCTGCTTCACTCCAGATCCAGCTCCCTGCTAATGTGACTGAGAACGCTGCAGAAGACATGGGAATTCCAGGCTCCTGGTTTCTGCCCCAATGGCCCTAGTCTTTGCAGCCATTTGGGGAGTGACCCAGATGAATCAATCTCTTTCTTTCTCTTGCAAATAAATACACAAATCTTTTAAAATAGATTTTTTAAAAGGAGGTGGCCAGCATTTAGCGCAGTGGTTCAGTCAGCAGCTGGGACAAGTGTATCCCTCCTCACAGAGCCTGGGTGTGACTGCCAGCGCCACTCCCTCAGAACACAGTCGGGATGTGGGAAACACAGCCTAAGTGCCAGGGCCTCTGCACACACACGGGAGACCCGCACTGTGTTCCTGTTGGCTAACTGTGGCCTTAGTCCAGCCCTGACCCAGCCACACTAGTCAGTGGATGGGAGCACTCACTGGCTCTCAAATTATTATTATTATTATTATTTTTAAGAAAAGGGCTACTTGGGCCTGATTTGATAGCCTAGAGGCTAAAGTCTTCACCTTACAAACACCAGGATCCCATATGGGCACCAGTTTGTATCCCAGCTGCTCCACTTCCCTTCCAGATCCCTGCCTAAGGCCTGGAGCAGTGGAGGATGGCCCAAAGCCTTGGCACCCTGCACTGGCGTGGGAGACTTGGAAGAGGCTCCTGGCTCCTGGCTTCAGATCAGTTCAGCCAGCCATTGTGGCCACTTGGGGAGTGAACCAGTGGATGGAAAATCTGTCTCCTCTTTTCTCTGTAAATCTGCCTTTCCAATAAAATATATATAAATTTTAGAAAGAAAGAAAGAAAAAGGCTATTAGCTGTATATGAATACCACATAACCCCAATACGGCTGTTAGTGAAAATGGAGACACTGAAGAATGAGTGCAGTGCACTCCTGGCTTCGCTGAAGTGTCACACGGTGTCTTGTGTGTGTGCGGCACTGTATCTTCTAACGCACACAGTTACGTTATTCTTCAGAAGACTACACAAGAGGTGGGAGGAAGAGGGCAGCTGAGGTACAGGCAAGAGGCCAACTACACAACACCTGTGGGTACCTCTCATACTTTGTTTGGAGCTGACTACTAGCAGCTTCTGCTTTGAAAGTAGGCACCCAAGACAAGCAGCAACTCCCAGGGCTTGCAGCATTCTTTTCCTGATGGCAGCTGTATCCCTTGTCCTCGCCTTCAGGCTCCAGATGTTTCTGCAGGACCCTTGCAAGCCTTGGACTCCTGCTACTCCTTTGCGAGACAAAGTCTGGTTTTGCAACTCCAACATGTAACGCTCCTGCTTGCCACCTCCAATCCAGCTTCCCATCTTAGTAAATACACTACCACCGTTCATCCCTCCAGAGCCTGAGGCCACCCCGACCCCCACATCCCCTCATTCCACAGCTAAGGCTTCAGCAAGGTCCCGTCTGAAGCACAGCCACCATCTGCGCTAATGTGCAGTGTGCATACGTGCTCACGGCCCTCCGCATCGCCACCACTAGCCCGTTTCCCTCACAGCACAGACTCGAGCCCCAACTCCTCAACCAGGCCTACAAGAACAGCTTGACGGACAGACCACCTTCTGCCCCTCAGCTTACCCTGGCCAAGGAGTCCTGGCTCAGTTCCTGAAGATCCACCCCTCTCCGCTCCTGCTGTCCTCTCATTCTGGAAGTGTCTGTCCACCCATAGCTCACAGCTACCTTCTCGCCCTCCAGGGCTTAACTGACATGACAGTGAGGGAAGGCAAGAGAGAGCAGGAAACAAAAAGAACACAAGAATATGTGAATGAAGGAGCCCGATCTGAGGTGGCACGTTAAGCCAATACCCACAGGGCTAGTATCTCACATGGCGCCAATTCTAGTCCCAGCTGCTCCACTTCCAACCCAGCCGCCTGCCAACACACCTGGGAAAACAGAAGAAGATGGCCCAAGTTCTTGAGCCGTTGCAACCATGTGGGAGACTCAGAAGGACTGGCTCCTGGAACAACCCCGACCACTGTGGCCACTGGGAGAGTGAACCACTCGATGGAAGATACCCCCTCCACTTGCTCTTGCTCTCACTCTACTACTCTGCCTTTCAAGTAATAAAGCAACTAAAACAAACAAACAAACAAAAACAGTGGGGCCCAGCACAGTAACCTAGTGGCTAAAGTCCTTGACTTGCATGCCCCGGGATCCTGTTTGGGCAACAGTTCGTGTCCTGGCTGCCCCACTTCCCTTCCAGCTCCCTGCCTGGGAAAGCAGTCGAGGACAGCCCAAAGCCTTGCGGCCCTGCACCTGCATGGAAGACCTGGAAGAGGCTCCTGGCTCCTGGTTTCAGATCAGTTCATCTCTGGTCACTGTGGCCACTTGGGGTAGTGAACCAGTGGATAGATCTTTCTCTGCACCTCTTTCTCACTGAAAATCTGAATTTCCAATAGAATAAATCCTTTAAAAAAAGAAAACAGTGCACAAAAGTGATGTTGTGACACATCAGTCAGTCAGTGCCCCCCAGGAGTCAGCCCCCTCCCTCTTTTCTGGCGTGCCCAGCAGGGTGCCCGAGTCCGTGCTCCTTCCCCCGTGATGCCCAGGCCAGTGCCCTGCCCATCAGCAGTCCCCCACCATCACCCATCTTCTCTGCTGGCTTCCACCTGCTCAGTGCCCTCCTTGGCAGTGAGCTCGAGTCTGGGTCTACTGTCCTGGCAGGGGAGGGCTCTGTGATGGCAGCCCGTGTCCCTGGGCACTTCCTTGGCACCGCTTCAGCCTCTGGGAGGGTCCTTGCGCCTGACCCCAACCCCAACCGCAACCCTAACCCTAACCCACTGCTTGGGATGCCTGCCTCCTGTACTGGAGTGCCTGGGATCAAATCCCAGCTCAGCTTCCAGCCCAGCTTCCGGCTTGGGTGCCTGTGAGGCACTACCTGACGGCCCAAGTACTTGGGAGGCCTAGATGGAGTTCCCGGCCTGGGCCTGGGCCGGCGCTGGCCGCTGTGGGCACTTGGAGAGTAAACTAGAAGACAGAGGTCTGTCTATCTCTTTCATTTTCTCTTTCCCATCCAACTCCACCTCCCAAATAAATCAATCATACACTCCAAAGAGGTGAAGAGAGACCCATGATGGCTGAGGGCGGGAGCAGTGCAAGAGGAACACGCTGGAGAAGGGCTTCAGCAAGTGGAAGGAAGGCCCTGCAGGGAGTGACCGGCTGCGGGAGGCCCAGGCAGGGGGAGACCGAGGTTGTGAGGGGACCAGCCGAGGATGGCGGCACAGGGACTGGGTGGCCAGTGACACCTGGGGCCATGGCGGCAAGGGCAGGAAGGGCCGAGATGAGGAGAGGGGTTGGTGAGGCAGTGACTCAGAGAGGGGAGGCACAAGGCCAGCGATGGCTCCTCTGAGAGCAGGGCAGGAGGCTGGCGCAAGGACCCTCCCAGAGGCTGAGGCGGTGCCAAGGAAGTGCCCAGGGACACGGGCTGCCATCACAGAGCCCTCCCCTGCCAGGACAGTAGACCCAGACTCGAGCTCACTGCCAAGGAGGGCACTGAGCAGGTGGAAGCCAGCAGAGAAGATGGGTGATGGTGGGGGACTGCTGATGGGCAGGGCACTGGCCTGGGCATCACGGGGGAAGGAGCACGGACTTGGGCACCCTGCTGGGCACACCAGAAAAGAGGGAGGGGGCTGACTCCTGGGGGGGAACTGACTGACAAGGGGTGCCAGTGACTGAGGGAGAACCAGTGCACTGACTGATGTGGGCCAGGGGGCTGGCTAAGGGTGCCCTGACTCACTGAAATGGGGTGTTACCTGACAGGCACGCTCACAGGGGCCTGGCTGACGGACAGGGGGCACTGGCTCACAGGGGGCACTCACAGGGGCCTGGCTGATGGACAGGGGCCACTGGGTCACAGGGGCTTGGCTGACGGACAGGGGGCACTGGCTCACAGGGGGCACTCACGGGGGGCACTGGCTCACAGGGGCCTGGCTGATGGACAGGGGGCATTGGTTCACAGGGGCCTGGCTGACGGACAGGGGGCACTGGCTCACAGGGGGCACTCACAGGGGCCTGGCTGACGGACAGGGGGCACTGGCTCACAGGGGGCACTCACAGGGGGCACTGGCTCACAGGGGCCTGGCTGACGGACAGGGGGCACTGGTTCACAGGGGCCTGGCTGACGGACAGGGGGCACTGGTTCACAGGGGCCTGGCTGACGGACAGGGGGCACTGGCTCACAGGGGGCACTCACAGGGGCCTGGCTGATGGACAGGGGGCACTGGTTCACAGGGGCCTGGCTGATGGACAGGGGGCACTGGCTCGCAGGGGGCACTCACGGGGGGCACTGGCTCACAGGGGCCTGGCTGATGGACAGGGGGCACTGGCTCACAGGAGGCACTCACAGGGGCCTGGCTGACGGACAGGGGGCACTGGCTCACAGGGGCCTGGCTGACGGACAGGGGGCACTGGCTCACAGGGGCCTGGCTGACGGACAGGGGGCACTCACAGGGGCCTGGCTGACGGACAGGGGGCACTCACAGGGGCCTGGCTGACGGACAGGGGGCACTGGCTCACAGGGGGCACTCACAGGGGGCACTGGCTCACAGGGGCCTGGCTGACGGACAGGGGGCACTGGCTCACAGGAGGCACTCACAGGGGCCTGGCTGACGGACAGGGGGCACTGGTTCACAGGGGCCTGGCTGACGGACAGGGGGCACTGGCTCACAGGAGGCACTCACAGGGGGCACTGGCTCACAGGGGCCTGGCTGACGGACAGGGGGCACTGGCTCACAGGGGGCACTCACAGGGGCACTCGCTCACTGCAGGGCAAGAGACGATGGTCGACAGGGGACCTGGCTGACTTGGGGCGCTGACTGATGAGGCCGGGCTGACTTGGGCACTGACGGGGGGCCGGGCTGGCCGACGGGGCGCAGACAGCAGATGCTGGCTCACTGGCAGGGGGCCGGGCTGACACCGCGCTGACAAGCAGCGAGGACTGACAGGGCGCTGACAGGAGGCGCAGTCCATCTGACCCGGGCGCCGACGGACAGGGGGCGCTGACGGACGTGAGCCGCGACGGGCCGGGGGCGGCCACACTCACCTGTCCCGCGGGCCGGGCGAAGCGGCGGCTGCTCGGAGGCCAGGGCGCTGGCGGCAGCGAAGCCCGGGTGGCCTCGGGAGTGCCGCGCACTCATGGGCCTGGCCGGGGGCTCGGCGCCTCGCGACACGGGCGCGGCCGGCCGGCGGCTCGCGGCCCGCTCGGGTCTCCCCAAGATGGCGGCGGCGCGGGCGCGCGCGCGCTCTCCGGCCGCGGAGTCTCGGCGCGGGGCCGCGCGCGCTCGCGCCTGGGGCGGGGCGGAGCGAGGGGGGGCGCATCGGGGGCGGGTGATGGGCAAGGCCGAGCGAGGGAAGGGACAAGGGGCGTGGCCACGCCGGGGGCGAGGGCGGGGCCGCGCTCCAGTGACGGGACCACCATGCAGGCTGGTTATCTTCAAGACCTAGATGAGCTTAAATTAAAGTTAGCATGATTTCCCGTTACACTGAATTTTTTTTTATGGTTCAACCATTTTATTATTAGTTTTTTAAATTATCTTTATACTGTTGATTAGGGTGAAAAGGTTCGAAGGCTATAGGAAAGTGGGTAAGAACATTATTTTCAGGGTCCGGAGCGGTGGCCTAATGTCTAAAGTCCTCGCCTTGAACGCGCCAGGATCTCATATGGGCGCCGTTCTAATCCCGACAGCTCCACTTCCCATCCAGCTCCCTGCTTGTGGCCTGGGAAAGCAGTCGAGGACGGCTCAAGGCTTTGGGACCCTGCACCCGCGTGGGAGACCCAGAAGAAACTACTAGCTTCAGATTGGCCCAGCACTGGCTGTTGTGGTCACTTGGGGAGTGAATAATCGGACAGGAGATCTTCTCTGTCTCCTCTCTATATATCTGACTTTGCAATGAAAATAAAATAAATCTTTTTAAAATATTGTTTCCACATTCTCTTTTTTCGTTCCTGTATCTGGTGACGGGGGCTGGGGGGGGGGGAGATAAAGGAGAAGCCACACCCAGCCTCCCACCCATCCCAGGGTTCCCGATGTGGGGCATGCTCCAGGGCACTGCTCAAGTGGTTTTGATAGTTCAATTCTGAATTGCTGCCTATCCCACCATTCCAAGCATGATGAAATCTCTCCAGAATCCGCTGGCTGACATAGTCCACCTTAGAGTCTCCATTTTGCCTAGATTTTCCCTGCCAATGCTTGGCTGGGCTAGTTGATCGATTTGTTCTGTTGTGGTACCAGGTGTCCTCTGCAGGTTCCAGTGGACTGCCGTATCCTCCATTTGCACCTGGATATGCTGTCCATTGCTCCATCTGAGGCTCTGAGGACGCTCTGCACACATGCACTGCATGGTCAGACCATGGAACCTGCAATTCTCTTCATGGTTGGGGTTCTGAGTCTAACAGTTCAGTTGGGGGATCCCCAAAAAAACTTCATCTGAGGTGATCCCAGACCTGATTCTTGCATATGCTTGCTAGTGCAGGATCCGGCAGTCTGTCGCCCTTATCAGCCTATGCATATGCTGGTGGTTGGAACTGCTGGGTTAATTCTGCCTCGGGCCCGGCGGCGTGGCCTAGCGGCTAAAGTCCTCGCCTTGAACGCCCCAGGATCCCATATGGACGCCGGTTCTATTCCCGGCAGCTCCACTTCCCATCCAGCTCTCTGCTTGTGGCCTGGGAAAGCAGTCGAGGACGGCTCAAAGCTTTGGGACCCTGCACCTGCGTGGGAGACCTGGAAGAGGTTCCTGGTTCCCGGCATCGGATTGGCGCGCACCGGCCCGTTGCGGCTCACTTGGGGAGTGAAACATCGGATGGAAGATCTTCCTCTCTGTCTCTCCTCCTTTCTGTATATTTGGCTTTCCAATAATAATAAAATCTTTAAAAAAAGAGAAAAATTCTGCCTCCATCCCTGTCTTCTAAACAAACCAATGGGTGTTGCAGCCCAACCGGATCCTGCCCATCACACACTCGACTCTAATGCAAACCAGTGGGAGCTGCAGCCTAGTGACCCACAATAACCCACACCAGGCCTGCCCCTTCCCTGGTTCCCATGCATGCCAGTATGTACAGCAGACTGGTCCAGTCTGTCTCACATCCCATTTAGCTCTCGTATGTGTTAACGGGCATTGAAGCCTAGTTCAACTCAACCAGCCCCCCTATCCAGTCCACACACCTGCCAGCAGGTGCCACTCTCTGTCTAGCCATGCCTGCCCCAGTTCTGGTTCTCATGCTTGTTAGATCTGCTGACCACCTGAGAAAGAAAATACCAGCCAAGTACAAACAGGCCTTTATTATGCAAAGAGGAATCCGGTCCTGGGCGTTTCCATGCAGAGGAAGAATGAACAGGAGAGAAGACTGCAAGTGGGAAAGACAAGCTGGGCAGCGGAGACAAAGGTTTTATACCCCCTCTGACATGGGTGCTGGCATCAGCCCTGCTTGGGTCCTGATAGGACAAGGAATGTTGGCCTTTGTCCATCATTGGCCGGTATGTGGCTTTGGCTTCCTTCAGGGCACGCCAGATCTCTGGCTGAGGTCACTGTGGTGTCCACCCACTTGCTGTAACTGCAGTAACCATTAATGCTCACCAGAAAGAGTGGCAACCCGAGAGGGAGATGCCCACTGTTTCCCTACTGGGCCCACTCCCACTCTCAAATCATATACTCTCCAGGTGATTCTACAGATGACAGAATTAGCCCCCAGTGCCAGCCACTGCCAGGTGATGCTGTGGCAAAGCCCAACTAACCCACACCCACTCTGGCTTATGCATGCACCAGCAGGAACAGTCAATCCAGCCTGGCTTCCCCCTGATCCAGCTCACATGAGACCCACAGCTGTTGTAGCCCTGCCCAGCCTGGTCTGCCTCCGTTCCAACTCACACTCTCCAGTAGGGGAACCCCATGCAGCCCCCTTACCGGCTTTGCCCCATTCCCCCCTGGGTCTCGCATGTGCTGGTTAGGTGCTGTGGCCCGGTCTGGCAATAGTCTGCTTCGTCTCAGCATTTGCCCATGGGT